>NC_057398.1:73283550-73644758 GCF_019320065.1 Cervus canadensis
GCCTATAGAGTTCTTCCTGATTTACCCTTTCTCCAATCTTATTTTCTCATAGTCCCGTGCTCTCCTCCATCCATCCGCTCTCTACCCCAGTGCCACCCCCCCGTACCCCGTACCACAGCTCTAGGTCTAACATCCATCTACTGTCCTTACAGCAAGCTCTGCTGTTTAGTGAATGCCCCCACACATTCACTTTATTCTGTCTAAGAATGCATTTCTTCTTGTAGTCCTCCAGTTGGAGTGCCTTCTTCCATGAGATTGTTCCTGACCTCCTTCCTCTACATCACTACGTCATTACATCACTACAAGAAGTAGACTCCCTGCAGCGAGATGCAATTATTTTACATGCCTGGCTCTCTTCTGGACTGCCCTTCCTGGACAGAAAGCATTTCTTCCTGGACAGAAAGCATTTCTTCCCCAGCTCTCATCCCACAATTATAACGGTAGGTATACCGCTTAATTAGTGACCTATATAATCTCTCCATGGCCTTTCTAACCTTATTTCCCACTGCTCTATAACATGACCCCTTTGGTCTACTGGTTACTACTCAAACCTGCATAAAAACTCTAAGCCCCCTTTCTTCCCAGCCTGAAATCCTATCCCACCTCTTTCTCGATTGGTATCCATCTCGTGTCCTACTTCCCTTTAAGAAATCTTTCTTTACCTTGTTCCATGAACTTCTATGGCATAGATCTTTATATACTCCACAACTCCTACTGCAATACTGGATACATAAAAAGTATCCAATCAAAACTGACTTAAGTGTGAATCCAATTATATGAAAAAAAGTCTGCACATGAAAAAAATGGACTGAACATGAATTTATCAAAATGTAAATAAAGGTTTTGTTTGAGTTGTGGGACATTTTCCTTAAGGAGCAGATTTAAAATTGTTATAGAGGTACTTAAAAACCTGTACACCCATTTAATAAATTACTCTTTATGTGGGAAAACTTCAGGGAAGCCACCACCAAAACAGACACATACAAAACAGGAGGCAGTTTATTTAGTAAAAGGAGCTCCTGAAGTTAACACAGCTAAAGGTTAAAAATCAGTTTGCCACTCTCTAGCTGTCTAACCTTGAGCAGAGTCTTAATTTTTGTGTCTTAAGTGTCTATATATATAGAATCTTGGGATCATTATGAAAATAAAAATAATCCATGTGAACTACTTAGACAAATATGTATTTGGCATATAGAAACATTCAGATATTGGCTACTGGCAACAACAGCTTCCCTGGTGGCTCAGATGGTAAAGCATCTGCCTACTTTTTAAAAAATGACTTAAAACAACAGAAATGTATTATTTTATTAATTCTGGAGGTCAGATATCCAGAATAGGTTGCATTGGACTAAAACTGAGTTGTTGGAAGGACTGCATTCCTTTCTAGAGGTTCTAGGGAAGAATCATTTTCTTACCTTTTCTGGCTTCCAGAGGCCATGCACATTCCTGGGCTCATGGTCCCCTTCTTCCATCTTCAGAGCCAGCAAAGGTCCGTCAAGTCTTTCTCACAGATTATCACTCTGACATTTCTCGTCCCTCTTTGTGACTTTTAAGGACCCTTGTGATTATGCTGGGCCTGCTCAGATAATCCAGGTTAATTTTATGTTAAGATCAGCTGATTAGCAATCTAGTTCCCTTTCCCACATTCACAGGTTCCAGAGGTTAGGTCATAGAACTGAGGAGTAGTGGGTTAAGGAACTTGTCTGGAGTCACACAACTAGCTGGTAGTAAGTAGGGCCAAGAACATTATGGTTATAATTCAAATAATATATTTTTTAGAAAGAAATAGAATTCTTTTGTAATTTGACCTCTGAAAGACAACTTGATTAATAAGAGTATGAATATTCCTCCAGGATTTTCTCTGCATATGCAATCCCAGCTGTACAACCCTTTCTCCTAAAAACAAAACAAAACAAATTTATGCACGGCTTCCTGAAACTTGCTTTTTTTCTTCTTTAATGTATCTTGGATATCTCCCCTTGTTAGAATACATAGTTCTACCTCATTCCTTTTACTTGCTACATAGGATTATATGGATGTATTATAATTTACTTGACCAGTTATCTAGTAATGGATGTTTGGATTATTTCTTTTTCCTCTCTTCAAATAGTGCCACAGAATCTCTCTATATAGACTTGTGTGAAACCTTCTTTATGAACTCCTAGAAGTAAGTCAAAGGGTATCCATACTTTAACTTTACATATAGTGTCAAATTTCCTTCCAAAATGTTGGTCCCATTATATACTCCCACCAGTAGGATATGAGGGGCCAGTTTATCCATATCCTTAACAAGACTGTTTTCAACCTTTACCAATTTAAGTAGTGAAATGTAAAAAAAAAATTTGGGGTTATGATTAAATGTAATTGTCATTTTTATTTCTTATGTTAGTCACCTATTTGTATCCTATGTCTGTTTTTACTTTGTTGTCTTTGTTTAGTGCTTTTGTAAAAGCTCACTGTATATTAAGGATATTAACTTTTTCTCATACATATTGTAAATATTTTCTCCAGTTCATGAAGAGATTTAAAGTAGAATAATATTAGATTTGTGCCTGAGAAACTCTGGCAACAGCTTAGTATAGTTAGTATACTAAGTATACTAACTTAGTATACTTAGTATAGTTAGTATAACTTAGTATACTTAGTATAGTTAGTATACTGTTAGTATAAAGCATTCAGACTATATTATGAGAACTGTAAGGACATATTGAAAATTTAGGTATTAGGAATGCCATGAGTGCTGTAGTTCAGGAAGGTAGTATTGTTTGTTGTATATACCACACATTCCAAAAAGTGAAGAGAAGCTGTTGCGGTAATTTAAGCATGAATGCTGACAATGGACATGGCAAGTGAATAGTGAATTTGAGAAATGCAGTGAAGAAAGAATCAAGAGGTTTCCTTGTTGAAGACTAACAGTGAAGGGTTGGGGTGGAGTCAGTAGCACCAAGGATTTGAGCTCAGGCGATTAAGAAGATGCTGCTGACAGAAATGAGGAGTCAGGAAAAGAATGTGGGTAGGGGAGATAATTTGTTTGGCATAGATGAACTGAGCTTGTGGGTATTCAAGTGGAAATGTCTGCTAGGCAGTCAGGATACTGGACTGGAACTCCAATATACTGGAATTCATTGGAGGCAGAGAGGCTGGCAGCAGTTGGTAGAATCATGTCCATACTGGGCGTGGTCAGAATACAGTACTTCTCCTAGGAATGGTTAGGAGATAGTGGAGAATAAGTGACAGCACTTTGGACATGTTATTGTTGTTCAGTCACTAAGTCGTGTCCAACTCTTTGCGACCTCATGGACTGCAGCACACCAGGCTTCCCTCTCCTCCACTTTCTCCAGGATTTTGCTCAAGCTCATGTCCATTGAGTTGGTGATACTATCTAACCATCTCATCCTCTGCCGCCCTTTTCTCCTTTTGCTTTCGATCTTTCCCAGCCTCAGGGTCTTTTCCAATGAGCTGGCTCTTCACATCAGGTGGTGAAATTATGGACATACTTCCTTGGACATTCATGGAGGTAAAAGCTGACTGTCATCACTTCTCAATGTCACCTTTTCTCCATGTGTGGCTGTGGGCACTCTTTGTTTACTCTCTTCCTAAGGATTGTTATGTTCCGGTGGAGGCATAAACCAGCTGTTGGATTTGGGGTTTTCTCTTCAGTGAAGACCTACAGTGCTTCACAGTGTCCAACCTACTTTCACAAGGGAGCCCTTTCTGTTGCTGTTGTTACACCGATCTCATGAAGGAGGGAAGGACTAGCATAATTATCCCCATTTTACAAATGAAGAAACAGAGGCACAAGAATTTAAAATTTGCTGAAGATCGCCTAGGTAGTAAACCACAGTGCTCAGGGCCAATATTCTTCATTACAAGTTAAGTGCTCTTTTTGTTATACCTTGGGGCCTCCCCTTTCAGCAGTGTTCACTTAACAGTGTTTACTGGTGGTTTAGATGGGTAAAGCTGTGTCATCTTCCATGTTAGAAGTGCAAGTTTTCTATGGATTTTACTGCTGTTGAGCCAAACAGCAAGTGTTAGGGTTTTGGGGGTTTTTTCCTTCAACCAGATGTCAAGTTGTACATCCTATTTGTCTTAGTAGCAGAAACCCACCTAAACTTAGCTCTTAACATTCTTTTCTTTATTTATTTTTGGCTGTTCTGGGTCTTCCTTGCTTCGTGGGCTCTTCTCTGGTCGTGGCGAGTGGGGGGTGCTCCTCCTTGTGGTGTGCAGGCTTTTCATTGCTCTTGTTGCAGCACATGGCTCTAGCACGCAAGGGTTTCAGTAGCTGCAGTGTGTGGTTCCCGGGTTCTAGAGCACAGGCTCAGTAGTTGTGGTGCACAGGCTTAGTTGTTCCTTGGTATGTGGGATTTTTCCAGACCAGGGGTTGAATCCATGTCTCCTGCACTGGTAGGCGGATTCTTTACCATTTAGCCACCAGGGAAGCCCCAGCTCTTAACATTCTTAGGAGTAGAAAGGAAGATAGAAGTCTGGAGCAGAAGAAATATACACTTGAGAAAATGAATTAGAAAGTTTAAATGGACTTTGGCCCAGTCTTTTTCTGGCTGTGACCTGAGGCAAGGGAACATCCTTCTTAACCATGAACCTATCTCCAAGAAGGGTTTTGGCCACTGGGGTTACAGAAAGACTAACTAAACACACAGCATTTCTATCCCACCCTTTCTTATGAGTGTTGTGATGGGACAGAGACTCAGCAGGTTGGAGGTAAAAGATTTTTAAAAAGAAGAAGAATGAAAAAGAAAACTCAAGAATCTTTCTTTAATTTCCTGGCAGGGTCTTCAAAGACAGGTCCCTTTCTGAGATCCTGTAGATAGTAGAAGCAGTGTCTATCTTTTTTTTTTTTTCTATGGACAATGTGGAATCTTTAATTGAAGTATTTAATGTAAGAAAGAACATTTGCCATTCTGTTATGGTTGATGTAGCATACAGCCTTACATAGTTTCTTTTTTTTTAATTGTTTATTTATTTTAATTGGAGGCTAATTACTTTACAATATTGTGGTGGTTTTTTGCCATACATTCACATGAATCAGCCATGGATTTACATGTGTTCCCCATCCTGACCCTCCCTCCCACCTCCCTCCCCATCCCATCCCTCAGGGTCATCCCAGTGAACCAGCCCTGAGCACCCTGTCTTGTGCATCAAACCTGGACTGGCCATCTGTTTCATATATGATAATATACATGTTTCAATGCTATTCTCTCAAATCATCCCACCCTTGCCTTGTCCCACAGAGTCCAAAAGACTGTTCTATACATCTGTGTCTCTTTTGCTGTCTCGCATATAGGGTCATCGTTACCATCTTTCTAAATTCCATATATATGCATTAAAATACTATATTGGTGTTTTTCTTTCTGACTTACTTCACTCTGTATAACAGGCTCCAGTTTCATCCACCTCATTAGAACTGATTCAAATGCATTCTTTTTAATAGCTGAGTGATATTCCATTGTGTAAATGTACCACAGCTTTCTTATCCAGTCATCTGCTGATGGACATATAGGTTGCTTCTATGTCCTGGCTATTGTAAACAGTCCTGTAATGAACATTGGGGTACACGTGTCTCTTTCAATTATGGTTTCCTCAGTGTATATGCCCACCAGTGGGATTGCTGGGTCGTATGGCAGTTCTATTTCCAGTTTTTTAAGGAATCTCCACACTGTTCTCCATAGTGGATGTACTAGTTTGCATTCCCACCAACAGTGTAAAAGGGTTCCTTTTTCTCCACACCCTCTCCAGCATTTACTGTTTGTAGACTTTTGGATATCAGCCATTCTGACCGGTGTGAAGTGGTACCTCGCTGTGGTTTTGATTTGCATTTCTCTGATAATGAGTGATGTTGAACATCTTTTCATGTGTTTGTTAGCCATCTGTATGTCTTCTTTGGAGAAATGTCTGTTTAGTTCTTTGGCCCATTTTTTTATTGGGTCGCTTATTTTTTCTGGAATTGAGCCACAGGAGTTGCTTGCATATTCTTGAGATTAATTGTCAGTTGTTTCATTTGCTATTATTTTCTCCCATTCTGAAGACTGTCTTTTCACCTTGCTTCCCTGGTGGCTCAGAGGTTAAAGCGCCTGCCTGCAGTGCAGGAGACCTGGGTTTGATCCCTGGGTCAGGAAGATCCCCTGGAGAAGGAAATGGCAACCCATTCCAGTATTCTTGCCTGGAGAATCCCATGGACGGGGGAACCTGGTGGGCTACAGTCCATGGGGTCGCAAAGGGTCGGACACAACTGAGCGACTTCACTTTCACTTTTCATAGTTTCCTTTGTGCAAAAGCTTTTAAGTTTAATTAGGTCCCATTAGTTTATTTTTGCTTTTATTTCCGTAACTCTGGGAGGTGGGTCATAGAGGATCATGCCATGATTTACATCAGAGAGTGTTTTGCCTATGTTTTCCTCTAGGAGTTTTATAGTTTTCTGGTCTTACATTTAGATCTTTAATCCATTTTGAGTTTATTTTTGTGTATGGTGTTAGAAAGTGTTCTCGTTTCATTCTTTTACAAGTGGTTGACCAGTTTTTCCAGCACCACTTGTTAAAGAGGTTGTCTTCTTTCCATTGTATATCCTTGCTTTGTCGAAGATAAGGTGTCCAAAGGTGTGTGGATTTATCTCTGGGCTTCCTATTTTGTTCCATTGATCTATGTTTCTGTCTTTGTGCCAGTACCATACTGTCCTGATGACTGTTGCTTTGTAGTATAGCCTAAAGTCAGGCAGGTTGATTCCTTCAGGTCCATTCTTCTTTCTCAAGATTGCTTTGGTTATTCGAGGTTTTTTGTATTTCCATACAAATTGTGAAATTATTTGTTCTAGTTCTGTGAAAAATACCATTGGTAGCTTGATAGGGATTGCATTGAATCTATAGATTGCTTTGGGTAGTATACTCATTTTCACTATCTTGATTCTTCTGATTCATGAACATGGTATATTTCTCCATCTATTTGTGTCCTCTTTGATTTCTTTCATCAATGTTTTATAGTTTTCTACATATAGGTATTTTGTTTCTTTAGGTAGAGTTATTACTAAGTATTTTATTCTTTTCATTGCAGTGGTGAATGGAATTGTTTCCTTAATTTCTCTTTCTGTTTTCTCATTGTTAGTGTATAGGAATGCAAGGGATTTCTGTGTGTTAATTTTATATCCTGCCACTTTACTATATTCATTGATTAGCTCTAGTAATTTTCTGGTAGAGTCTTTAGAGTTTTCTATGTAGAGGATCACGTCATCTGCAAACAGTGAGAGTTTTACTTCTTTTCCAATATGGATTCCTTTTATTTCTTTTTCTTCTCTGATTGCTGTGGCTAAAACTTACAAAACTATGTTGAAGCAGTGTCTGTCTTTAAACCTGGCTGGCTGATTTTCACACGGCCACAGAACTGGAAGTGCCCAGCATGGAGTAAGTGCTCAAAAATTTTTACAAAGCTCCCAGAAACTATGGCATAGCCTTGAAGGAAATGGGTCTTTGTTAGGGGTAGGAAAGAAATATCAGACTCACTGCCCTGACACTGTCACTTCTTATTGTCTTTAACATATGCAGGGGAGAAGGAAAAGGCTAATTCTCAACATGTAACAAAATCATAGGGGAAATTAAGCATTGGGTTCCAAAAGCCATTAAATCTCATTTCCTGGGAGAAAGAATAACCGTCTTTTCTGTCTCCTGAGCCTGTTTCATTTTCACAATTTCATATATTGTCTCTTCAAGGTTAACTGACAGTGCATCTAAGATCTAACATGTCAGATGATCAGTGTCTTTCTTCAGTTTCCTACAGAATGGCTGTGCTTGAGACAGGTGTCCAGGGGAGATTGTGTGGGGACGTGCCACAGGGATCTGACCTTGCAGGTTGCATTTCAGATTCTCCTCATGGCTAGGGAGACAGTTCTAGGGGTCTTGTAGGCATAACTCTGTACTTGCTCACTAAAAAGTAAACTAGAAGCTCAAGTCTTCCTTCCTTCCTGAGAGAGTGTTTGTTGAAATATTGAGTGAAGGGACTTCCCTGCTGATCCAGTGGTGCAGACTCCCCACTTCCACTGCAGAGGGAACAGGTCTGATCCCTGGATGCGTAACTAAGATCCCATGTGCCACACAGTGTGGCCAAAAAAACAAAAAGAACAGTACCTGGAACAAATGAAAAGGGTATCCAGTGTTTTTAAAAAGAGAAAAAAAGAAATAGTGAATAAACAAGCAAACAGAAGCTATTAGCTGAAGCTGAGATAAGGAGAGAGAGAGGATATGACCCTCACTTTGGAAGAGGAATAGCCTTCATTCAGTGGCCATCTGTACATAGGCCTGGAAGTAAACTACAGTGCCAAGGCCCAGAAGACCTGTTCTGAACTTTCCATCTGCCTGGATATGTAGACTGGTCAGTTCCTTTCATTGCCTAATAAATGAATAACAAGAACTTCTCTGCCTCATCTCACAATAACAAATAATGGTATTTGCTGAATAACAGCAATCTGACCTAATAAACGAGCTTCCAAAAAAGTCACCTGTGACTGCACCACGCCAGCCTCTGCACTGGCATTGTGACAATAATGGATGACAATACTTAGTCAAAACATATTTGGACATCTGCTAAGACTACCACCAGAAAAAGAAAAAGAAAAAAAAAAAAAAAAGATGACTACTATCAAAAAACACCAAAACAAGGGTTTCCCTGGTGTCTCAGGGGTAAATAATCCACCTGCCAATGCAGGAGACATGAATTCGATCCCTGATCCAGGAAAAGCCCATGTGCTGTGAAGTAACTAGCCTGTGTGCCACAACTATTGAGCCTGTGCTGTAGAGCCAGGGAACCACGGCTAACGAACCCATGTGCTGCAACCACTGAAGCCCACACACCCTAGAACCTGTGCTCTGCAACAAGAGAAGCCATCACAACAAGAAGTACTTGCTCTGCAACTAGAGAAAAGCCTGTGCAGCAATGAAGACCCAGTGTAGCCAAAAGTAAATAAATTATAAAACCAAAAAAAGTGTTGGCAAGATACGGAGAAACTGGAACCCTTGTGCACTGTTGGTGGGAACGTTAAATAGTGCACCTGCTATGGAAAATAGTATGGAGATTCCTCAAAAAAATTAAAAATAGAATTACTGTATGAGCTAGGATTTCCACTTCTGGGTATATACTCCCCAAAATTGAAAGCAGGTGCTGAAAGAGCTATTTATATATCACATTTATAGCAGCAATTATTCACCATAGCCAAAATCTGGAAGTGACCCAAGTGTCCACTGACAGAGGAATGGATAAACAAAATGTGGTATATACATACAATGACATAGTATTCAGCCTTTAAAAGATACAAAATTTTTATACATGCTTAAACATGATTGAACCTGGAGGGACATTATGCTAAGTGAAATAAACCAATCACAAAAGGATAAATACTATATGATTCCACTTATGTGAGGTTCCTTGCGGTAGTCAAATTCCTGAAGACAGGAAGAATGGTGGGTACCAGGGCTGGGGAGAGAGGGACTGGGGGATTAGTGTTTAAGTATAATGTTTAGTTGAAAATATTCTGGAGATGTGAATGTACTTAATGGTATGCTTTTTTTTTTTTTTTAACTACCAACAACATTCGGGGGGAAAGGGTGGCGTGACATGGAAGAGAAAATATAACTTGTTTAACACTTTACTGGTGGACTGTGCTATTCTTTTCCTTTGGGGAAGCCAGATTTTACAAGGGGAGACATTCACGAGGCAATAGTAACGGTTTGGTTTGTTTGTTTATGAACTGTGGCTTCAGTTGGTTATTAACAGGCTGCCTGTGACAGGGATTGAAGTCTGTTTTACAATGGTCCGGTAAACCTTGGCCTTTCCCATAGGGATCCTGAGCTCTACTTCTGAGGGTTCTATGCGTCCAACAAATGTTCATAGATTTAAATGCAATGATCTGAGTTACCCTCAGTTATTTGACTTGAGTCTTGAACCAGCCCCTCCCCCACCAAGGAATTAGGAATATGAATTTACTAATAACAAATACTTACATTTCGCTTACTGTTCCAGAAACTGTCCTAAAGCCTTTTAATATAGCAACTCATTTAACCCTAAGAATTCTATGAATAAAGCACTACTGTTGCCCATTTTACACATGAGAAAACTGAGGCACAGAGCTGTAAAGCTATACACCTATTAAGTGGTGGGAATGAGGTTCAAACAGAAAAACCTTCTGGCCCAGCGCTTTTGCTCCTAATTTTTAGGCGCCTAAGGTCCACGACTGGGACGTTAATGACACTGAAGTGATCTCAAGGTCCTAAATGGAGAATGGAACTTGGTGGTGAAGTTATTCCTTGACTGAGAGCCTGCCTCCCTGCTCCAGCAGTTGCTGGGCTCCTGAGGTCTAACGGTGAAGCAAGGCAAAGGGGCTTCTGGGTTTTAGGTCAAAAATTTTGAAGCTGTTAAGTTTCCCTCCAATTCAGAAGCAGCCCCTTGCTGACGAATCAGCTGCCTAGCCCACAGGTATTGCTGTCAGTGGAGTTTATAGATGACCAAGACAGGCGAAATGATGTATCATTAAGCTAACATTAAATAACACTGAGCCCTTCATAAATCTTTTTTCTCAGTCGTCCTAAGGCGCGACCCAAGACGAATCTGCAACTCCGGAGTGGCAACCAGGGGGCGGGACGAGCAGCGACCATTTTTGTTTTGCGGCCGTGCGCTCTCAGAGAATCTTGACAAACAGGACCTCACGGAGGAGGCGGGGCCTCTCCGCGGGCGGGGCGGAGCCTGGAGGGACGTGATGATTCAAACGGACCAATGAGCTCCGCGCATCTGGCAGGAGCTGCCAATGACCTGTCGTGCTGGGGCGGAGTCCACAGGCCCTAGTGGGTTCGGTAGTCCGGCGGCTTTGGCGCATTTTCGGCTGGTTTGATTCATCCATTTTGAAGAGACTGGGGAGCGGGGGGCTCGTCTGATTAAGGGGCCCTGAACCAGGGAGCGGCGGAGTCTGAGAAGCCAGCAGCTCGGGGCTCGGCGGCAGCGGCCTCCTCGGCCGAAGTTGGGGGGGGTGGGGCGCCGAGCGCGCGGGGTGGGGGGGGTCCTGGTCTTTGGCTCCTCGACTCGGTCCTGTTTCGACAGCGAACATGTCTCGGCCTGTCAGGTCAGTGCGGAGTCCGAGGCCTGGAACGGGCTGGAGGGGGCTGGGTGACTGGTGGGGGAGCGGGGTGGGGGGGGAGGGGTGCCGAGGCGCAGCGCCGGCCCTCTCCGCGCCGCGCGCGGCCTCCTCCCTTTCGGGCCCCGCGCGCGCCCCTGAGCGCGGGGGGCCTGGCTGGCGCGCGGGGCTGCGCGGGGGCGGCGGCCGCGCGCCCGAGCGCGGGCTCCTCCCCGCCCCGCGCCGCTGCAGGGCCCGGGGCCGCGTTGCCGCCTCCCCCACTCGCCGCACTGGGCCGGGCCGGAGGGGGAGGGGTGTGAAGTCGGCGCCCCCGCGCAGGCCCCACCTCCTCGGGGCCGGCCCCGCGGGCTTGGGGGCTTGGCCCGGCCTCATTGGGGCGGGGGTGGGGGTGGGGGCAGAAACGCCTTGGAGCGCCTGCCCCGCGCGGCCCGCGTCGGGGTTGGGGGAGGCGGCCCGCTCTCTGGCGGACGGGGGTGCTCCCTGCCGGGCGGGAGGGGCCACGCTACCGAGGGCCCCGCCTCCGTCCTCCGGGGTCTCTGCAGGGCCCCGCCTCCCGGATCGGGGCCGGGCGTGGGCGGGACGCGTTCTTTTCCCCTCCGGCCAGAGGAAGAGTTCGGGGCTGGGCCCTGGCGCGGATCGCGGCCTCTGCCGCTCCTGAGGGTTTCTGAGCTGGGTGACATGCCGCTCCTCCCGTCCTGAGTTCGCTCCCGGCCCCCGTCTAGAAATGCCCTTTCTCGGGGAAGCGTCCCTGCTGAGGGAGGTGCGGGTCAACTTGCACGGCCTAAATCCCGAGTGCTCGTCCTTCCCGCTACCCGGCTCTATTATCACGTGGCCGAACACGTCTCGGGTGTGTTTGTAATCTTCTTTTTACCTCCCGAATAACTTTAATAATAAACGGGCTAGGGTCGGGCAATCGTTGGACTTCATTCTGAGACTGTCAACAAGTTTGCCGTTCCCCAGCGCCCGGTGGAATCGCCCTCTGTCGTCCTCCTGGCTATTGTATGGAATGTGCCATTTATGGAGGGGTGTGGCTTAATCCAATCTGTTGCGGCCTTAAGAAGGAGCGCTGTTGCTAATAAATGTTATTTTTAACATAATGTCCTTGAGGCTTTCAATGTAAGGATTGACTGCTTGGCGTGGCGTTTTCTGGATAAATCGGTTTCGTCTTTAGGTATTTTAACAGTGTCTTCCCCCTTCTCCATTCCAAGTTTTGTGAGAAACGGAAGTATTTTGACCTAGAGCTGTAAAGGGAGGTTTGGAACCCCGGAAAGGGTTTTTAAATGTTGCACACCGTTCTGTCTCCAGACTAGACTGTCCACTCCAACTGATGGTGGTCTGGGGCTGCATACTCCTGCGCTCCGGGTGGGCGTGAGGAGAGTGCTCACTAACTACCTGACAGAGCAGCCTTTCTGCTTAATTTCAACCCGCATCTCTGATACCTTACCATCGCCACCGGGAGGAGTTCTGCCTGCATTTTGGCACGGAGTCTGAATCGATAGTTCAAATTATAGTATGCATACTTTTTTGCATAATAATTGACCGGTGTATCGGGTCAATTTTCGTAGAGTATTTTCTTTAGGATCAGAACAAACAGGACAATTATCATAATAAAGATTTGTTTCACCTGGATTGGATCTTCTGTCTTCTGGAAGTAAATTACTGCGTGATGAAAATGTAACCGCAGGTCACTAGGTTTTGATGACTCTTCATTGTTGTAACTTTACTCCTCTGCCTGAGTTTGTGCCCCCAGATTTATATGTTGGGACAGGAACATCTTTTATCTCTTGAAAATTTGGATTTTTTTAATATCACCAGGTGGGAATAAAGACATTAAGCACGTTCTAATGCGTTTTTTTGGTAGGCATTGGGATTTGTGCACAACTTTTTTCTTAGTATGTTAAAAGTAATTTTTTTCAAGTGTTTATTTGCCCCTAGTTGAAGAATGAAGTTAAATATATTGTAGACTTTGAGTCTCTTTCAAATTATTAATTTCAAGCAACTTGGTTTCTGATTATATATTTAGCGATGAAGTCTCTTTGTAACTGTTTTTCAAGTCTTTTACCTACTCTTGATCAATAATAAAGCAGAAATAATTAAACTTGAGTTTGGTGGTTTGTTAAATTTGCAATAAAAAAAGTTCTGTCTTAGGGAAGTGCTTTTATTTGAAGGTGTAATTGAATCTGTGTACTTGAAGGAATGTAACCAAAATTTACAGATGTTGACACAGTATCAGAATCATCAACCTCCTTTAAAAACAAACCAAAAACAAAAAAAAGCACGTGTTGGATAAGTGTCTATGCAGCTTCTTTTGGGGTATGTTTCTGTCCTTAGGCCTGTATATAATTTTGAGGGTTTTCTGGTTTACATTTTTGCTATGCCTATATTAATGTTAACCTAAGCATTTAAAGAAGATTTAGAAATGTACTAATGGCTGCTTGACACCAGTTTCCAAATGAGTGGAATTGATCAGCTATGGCAGGGTTTTCCATAGATGTGTGCGCAACACATATCTAAGTAGTTTTGTTCAGGCTGTATTGCTCTCTCTTCACCTTTTATAGTATATGACTCACATATAAATGAGAGCTTAAATATTTTAGGCCTTGGGTTCAAATTTATAGCATAAAACTACAGTCTTAGAGCCAGAAAGAAATTTAGGCAAATTCGTCTTGCAAGTGACTTTATGTGGGGACCTGGACAAGTGAAGTGCCTTGCGTAACCCGCTAACACATGCCAATATTGGGCCTAGAACCTAGATTTCTTAATTTCCAGCCCTGCTTACCCTCATCCTCCCCCTTCCCACATAAATGCTCTACCTTCTACCAGATAAGTATTGATGTTACTTGACTGTATGACACTTTCAACTTTTGTTTTCATGACTCTTATCCTTTGAGGTAGGGACTAAAAATGCTACTACTTGTAAAAGATGAAAAAGAAAGCTCAGAGATTTACTGACTTGCCCAGACTAGAAAGTGGGTTTTTTGAAATTCAGCTTGGTGTATTCTCCAGAGATCGTCTCTTATTGAAAATACTCCCAAGTCACTCAGATCAATCTATTTCTTCTCTCTCCATCTTGTAAGTACTTGATACCCTGCCTCTTTTTGTTTAGTACTTGAGATTGCAAAGAACCTTTAACATTGAAAGTTTAGGCTCTTACAGATTGATAAAAATACTTTTGGTCTTGTTTATAGTTTTGTTGAGAATTAACAGCTTTCCCAAGATTTTGAATTGCTTTATTTTCAAAGAGAATTTTGTTTGGAATGTGTCTGGATTTCTTTTTTATTTTTTTAAAGACACTCACTCTTACCGGGAAATTAGTTTCAAAAGGGCCTGTTAAAGGGAAAACAGGAAAAAAGGGCCTGTTAAACTTAGAAACCTGAAAATTTTAGATAGTTTGGATTTTGATACCAAGTATACACAGTGCTAAGTCAACTGCGACTGTAGCTGGCCAAGCTCCTCTGTCCAAGGGATTCTCCAGGCAAGAATACAGGAATGGACAGCCATTCCCTTCTCCAGGGGATCTTCCCTACTCAGGGATCAAACCCGCATCTCTTAACGTCTCCTCCTGCATTGTCGAGCCGGTTCTTTACCACTAGCGTCACCTGGAAAGCCCACAAGTAGACACTAAGTGTCATATACTAATAAATGTGGTTTTAGATTAGCCTGATTCCTTGTATCTCATCTTATTCTTTATGTCCAGGGTGTGTGTGTGTGTGTGTGTGTGTGTGTGTGTGCATGTGAAACTCTTCATAGACTTTACCTTCCAAAATATCTCACATAACTTGCAAAGCCTGAATAATGGAGGAGTTAATTTTATAACAACACTTAAATACTCAACATTTGCCAACATATATATATGTAATGTGAAAACTATAACAAGACAACGTTGGGAATTCCCTGGCAGTCTAGAGCTTAGGACTTTTGGTGCTTTAACTGCGATGGCCCAGGTTTGATCCCTGTTTGGGGAACTTAAGATCCTCCTGCAAGCTGTCTGTGTGGCACAGCCAGAAAAGCAAGTGTTTTAAGTTTGATTTTAGAGAAATTACATTTCTCTAAATGTAAATAAACATTTGCTAAGTATAAATACAGAATCAGGTACTCCACTCGAGGATTTCACTTTATCTTGTGTCATCCTTATCACCCTGTAACAGAACATTTTTAAAAATTCCAAATAACAGATGACAAAATAGGTTTCAATAGTACGTTACTCAGTGTCACAGAACCATCAAACAGAGCCAGTATTTGAACTGAGATTTTCTGAGTACAATGCTGGCATGCATTCTGTGGTACCACTCTCCTTCCTAGTGTTTGGCATGAAGATGGGCAAATGCTTTTTATTTAGTCATCTCTAATGGTGAGTGCATTCTGTATGCACCAGTGGTTAAGATTTATATAGAAAATAGTTGAGGGGAAATATATGGCCAAAATGTTTTAAATAGCGATCTATGTTTTTTTCCAACTCAATCTTTAACTTTCAGAGATAAGTTTTAATTAAAAGCATTTTTTAAAAGAACAACTAGAAAGAACTTCAGCTTAGTCCAATACCATCTGTTTGAAGTGATAACTTTGAAGTCAAGGAGCTAAGGTGTAGAAATAATAGTAAAGGTGGATTTAGGCTGCATGAGTCTTACTTAAATATTTAAGTCTCTTCCAGATTTGTATTTATTGTATTTGATTACACACCGAATGTATTACAGGTCCACAATCCTTAGTTTGAAACCATTGGGGGACTATATGTGTTTGAGAGTTCAATATTTTCAAGAATTTTAAGCAGGTAACAAAATTTTTAAAAAAAGAAGTAACAGGGTTCCTATACCCTATATATAATGTACCATCACCAGTCTGGGGTAGTGCTTCTATAATGAAACACATTAATCTCTGGTAAAACCTAGGAATTTTTGCACTAAAATTCTAAAAATCCTCTCATTTGCCCCTCGTATGTTTACCACCGTATAAATTATGAAAAAGCTTGGTTTTCAGAACTTTTTGAATTTCAAAATCATAGATGAGAGAATGGACCTTTTAACAGTGCAGTCCCTTTCTCAACCTTTAATTTTAGAAAAAGTAAAATCACTCAAAACTCAATAGAGCTATTACTGAGAAACACTTTGTGCCAGTTCTGCAGGGTGCTTTACACATTTTTCAAAATCTTGAAACAACTCTTTAAGCAAAGTATGTATATTATCCCTATTTTGTATGTGAGATAGCTGAAACTTAGATAATTACATAATTGGCCCAGTTGACCTAACCACTAAGAGGAAGCAGGAATTCAAATAGAAACTGTGGCCAATCCAAAGCCAGTGTGACCTTTTCTGTGAGTCACTGCCTCGGGGTATTACTCACATGGTAGTAGCACACTTGGCCATCTTTGGAGGGGTTTATGGTTTATAGCAGAACTTTGCTGGACAAGACCAACTTTAAAGTGAGCTGGGGAGGGGTGTGAATGGAGGAAAGGAGAGTTTCGGGGGAAGAGAATATGCAAAGAGGTTCATTGAAGGGTTAGGACACTTGAATGTAGAGGAAAACGCACTGAAGTAGTGTGAGGTTTTTGTGGGAAGAAAATAGCATTGCTTTAAGTGAACACCGTAAGTGGATTCCAAAACCACCTAAAGGACACCACAGGACATTAATGGGCTCATTTTACATATACACATAGATGCAAGAATGCCAAACATAGCTGAATCTAGTATGTATTAAAAATATCAAGTAGAATATGTCCCAGAAACAAAATGTAGAATCTTTCACTGATTTCATCATGTTATTAAACAACCAAAGGAGAAAGACCATTTGAAAAGGTTCAGCACCAATTATAAAATTCATTAGTAGGCTACAATTAGTAGGAAATTAATAAATTGGAGTTGATTTAACTTGACAAAAGTTAGAAATTAAGTGGTTGAGTTTTAGTGATTGAAATCATTTAGCAATACAACTCATTAGTAAGGAGAAGTAACTTGGAATAAAGAAAGGGAGATTGGTTTTATTTATGTTTTTGGTCTGTTTTCCCCAGAAAGATAAAAAACAAGGCCACCATCCTGTGTAACTCTGGGATACCAACCCAGTTAACATTCACGTTACAGTCCATGTGAATGGTGCCTCTCTGGAGTTGATAGTTAATGATACACAGTTACATAGAGTTTGCAAACTTGACTCACTTGAACTTAATGAAGTTGTTGAGTATCCTGTGAAGTATTACTTCTGTTTGCCTTTTTTAATTCTTAGCTGCAAAGAGAAATAAACATATCACTCTGGATTATGAAGAAGTGGCTTCTTGGATTGTTGAGTCTAGAAATAGAGACTGCAGTGTTGTAGACAGTAAGAGAAAACATTTGATCTAGCACATGACAACTTGATCAAACTGGGGCCTCCCTTTGTTTTGTCTCAAAAAGTGTATTACTGTCTAAGTTCTAGGAAGTGGAACTGATTGTTACAGAATTGTATTGCCATATTTTAAAATAACTAGTATCTAAATAGTCAGAGGTGTTTGAAAAACTTTAGGTTGCCAGAGTGTTTCAACTGGCTCTATTTTCAGGTGCTTCTTAGTATCTTTTGAACTGTGTACCTGTACAGTTACCTGCAAAGCAAGGTGATCTTCAGGAAGATTTCATCTCTCAAGATAAAATGACCCAGAAAGTGAATTTCTTAAGAAACTAAAACTTAAAAAATAAAAAATGAAAGAAACTAAAACTTAGCTCCACTGAGAAATAAAAATCCAGCCAGCTATTCATTGAGCTGGGACAACAGACTATCTTCCACAGAAGCTACAACTAGAAAGATTTATAATAATTTATAATGATGAATAAATACAAACAATTTATAATAATATTTTGACTACTGCTTTCCCACTGAGTTCTCTAAAATCAGACTGTCAAACTCTGCTGTTTGATATTGCATCATTTAGAGTGAAACATCACACTTTTGTCAGGAAAAGCTGTCCTTTTGATGCAGAGAACTGTCCTTGATTTAAATTTTAGAGCCTCAAATAAGGGCTTCCTGGGCACAAAATTCACATCTACCTTAACTTCTTTGCCAAGAAATAGGACCCAAGGTCCACTTCACAGTCTAAACCTGATGAAGACCCCTTTTCACACTGTCCTACTGTGCTTTGAGCCCATCAAGACACTGATTCATTTAAATTTCACCTAAATTTTACCCTTCCCCAAATCCTTTTCAGTTTTCCTGTTTGGTTAGATGCTCCACACTTCTGGTGTTCCATCATCTTTATTGTAATGAGTCAGTAAATCTGACTTTCTTAGGCTACATATTTGTCCCTGATAGTTGTGTGAAGACAACTGGAAGAGTCCAGTGAAGTTTCCAAGACTTTGCTGCAGACAGGACTCTACTTGGTAATGTGCTCATCTGAGACCCCTTTAGTCTCACCTGCTTGAGGTTTACTCTTGCTAATTGCATAGTTTTTGCACTTTATTATGTTGGGAAATGTTTTCCTATATGGAGGGACTGAATATATTTTGGGAGTAAGGAATGCCATGTAACAGTTCATATTTATTCACCTGGACTGAAATACTAGCAAGTTGGTAAAAGGTTTAGGAGGGAATTATAATAACTATCTAATATATATTTGGCTCATCATTCAGAATGCCTTTATTCTTGTGCAGAAGTTAGAAATTTACTTTTCCCATTTGAAGAACTGAGAACTCTTTCCTGTAACATTCTTGATTTTTTAATTTTTTTTTAATTTTTATTTAAAATTTTTTGCTTTCTTGTATCTTGTGACTGGTTTTGAATTCTATTTAATTGTAAAAAGCAGAATGATATAAGATACAGTTAAAGCAACATTTCTTAGCCAAAAGGAACATGAAGTTCAAAGATAAGCAATTATGAGAAATTATCCTGAATTGAATTTACGTATCTCAGCTTCTATGAACTAATTTTCTCACATCCTGAGAAAATTTGGCACATGAATAATCTTGAGAGTTAGAAAAATAGAGGCAAATGTCTTAAGTTTTAAGGGGAGAGTGGATAGTGATTGTTGATAAGCAGAAACTTTCATATTTAGCCTTGAAGGAAAGAGTGGAAACTGTCACATCAATTTTAAGGGCTGCTCTGTGGGAGAAAGTTTAGATTTAGACCATGGTAAGACCAGGAGCTAGACAAGACAATTGGTGAGTGGACTTCAGAGGCAGATCTCACCATACTGGAAACTTCCATTATGGAGTTTTCTTAGAATTAGTAGCCTTGGAAGATCATGAAAGGTCCTTAGTCAAGCCCTTACAGTACATCTGTTAATAGGATAATGTGTTTTGGGTAAGATTGGGTTAGCTCCCAGGTCCAGTAGTTCTCGTACCTGGTGGTATATCACCCTTCTCCCTGACCCCCACAGGCCACTAACCTTGGATAGGCTTTATGAGTGCTTAAGCTTAAAAAAGTGATGTTCTTGAAAAGACTAATTAAAGTAGGGAGAAATGTTAACTTTTGTGGCCACGGATTATAACTGTTTCTTGTAAAAGTGAAACTACTTTGGAAATTAGTATATTCTAAAGCAGTGGTTCTCAAGACATTTTTGATGAGGTTCCTGTAAGAAATAGGTTTGACATTGCAGTTTTGTTACATGTAAGAATACAAACACAGAAACAAGCTTCAGGCACTTGCCAGTTATTTATGTACAATTTTCTCTGATATTTTCTATTTGCTGCTTTTTCTTTTAAAGATCTAGTTACAGGGAATTCCCTGGTGGTCCAGTAGTTAAGGCTCAGTGCTCTCACCCCCTGGTGGGGGGAACTAAGATCCCCCACCTGTGTGGCAAAAAAAATAAAATGCTAGTTACACATCAGTAAGGGCTTCCCTTTGGAACAATGGACTGGTTCCAAATTGGGAAAGGAGTACATCAAGGCTGTATATTGTCACCTTGCTTATTTAACTTACATGCAGAATACATCATGCGAAGTGCTGGACTGGATGAAGCACAAGCTGGAATCAAGATTTTTGGGAGAAATAGCAATAACCTCAGATACGCAGATGACACCACCGTGATGGCAGAAAGTGAAGAGGAACTAAAGAGCCTCTTGATGAAAGTGAAAGAGAAGAATGAAAAAGTTGGCTTAAAACTCAACATTCAGAAAACTAAGATCTTGGCATCTGGTCCCATCACTTCATGGCAAATAGATGGGGAAACAATGGAAACAGTGACAGACTTTATTTTCGTGGGCTCCAAAATCACTGCAGATGGTGACTGCAGCCATGAAATTAAGACATTCCTTGGGAGAAAAGCTATGACAAGCCTAGATAGCATATTAAAAAGCAGAGACATTACTTTGCCAACAAAGGTCTGTCTAGTGAAAGCTATGGTTTTTCCGGTAGTCATGTGTGGATGTGAGAGTTGGACCATAAAGAAAGCTGAGCGCCAAAGAATTGATGCTTTTAAATTGTGGTATTGGAGAAGACTCTTGAGAGTCCCTTGGACTGCAAGGAGATCCAACCAGTCGATCTTAAAGGAAATCAGTCCTGAATGTTCATTGGAAGGACTGATGCTGAAGCGCCAAAACTTTGGCCACCTGATGTGAAGAACTGACTCATTGGAAAAGACCCTGATGCTGGGAGAGACTGAAGGCAGAAGAAGGGGACGACGGGATGAGTTGCTTGGATGGCATCACTGACTCAATGAACATAAGTCTGAGCAAGCTCCAGGTGTTGGTGATGGACAGGGAGGCCTGGCATGCTGCATTGCATGGGGTTGCAAAGAGACACGACTGAGCGACTGAACTAACTAACTAACCCAGGGAGCTCAATGGGTAAAGAACCTGTGTACAATGCAGGAGACACAGGAGTTGTGGGTTTGATCCTTGGGTCAGGGAAATCCCCTGGGGGAGGGCATGGCGACCTTTTGTCTGGAGGCTCCCATGGACACAGGAGTCAACAGAGTCGCAAAGAGTTGGACCCGACTGAAGTGATTGAGCACACTCGAAGGCGTATATCAGTAAATTGACTTCAGGACCCAATAATGGGTTGTGACTGACAGACTAAAAAACATTGTTCTAGATATTTACCACTTACATGATTAGTGAAAAAAGCTATGTTAGCTGTTTTGGGTTTCTCAAAACTCAGATTTCAAGTGCATTTTAAGTGCCTAATGAGAAACTAAATTCTAGAAAACTAGGTATTTCTTCTTCCCTGCATTGACCAGAGCAGTGTGATTTCTTCAGGGTTACAAATGGAAGGATAGTCCGCTTGAATGAGCTAAACAATGTAAGTTGTTTATAAGTTCTTTCTGGTTTTCCTTGAGAAAATGATTTTGTGCTCTTTAAGTAGTATAAAGCTTAAGGTGTCAACAATTAAATGTGTGTTTCTATTTTAAAGTTCTGCTTCCTTACCTGGAATTTGATGTGAACGTTTGTTATAGATTAGCATCAAATTTTGTGGTTTTAATTGTTTTCTCATCTGTAAGGTTAAGAGGGTTAGTTGAGATCATCTCAAAGGTGTGGTAATTTTCATCTCTGAAATACTGTTCATTCCCTGATAGCTCAGCTGGTAAAAAAAAAAATCCGCCTGCAATGTGGGAGACCTGGGTTCGACCCCTGGGTTTGGAAGATTCCCTGAAGAAGGGAATCTTCAGTATTCCCTTCTTCAGTATTCTGGCCTGAAGAATTCCATGGGGTCGCGAAGAGTTGGGCATGACTGAGTGACTTTCACTTCACTTGATCTTTAGAATGTTGTTCAAATATTATTGACTTGGTCTTAGATGGTTGCTGCTATAAGAAAAAAAAGATATTTGGGGGGTAGACTCACCATTATTTAGTAGAAGGAAGTTGATGATCAAGAGAGAGGAAGAAAAAAAATCCTATTGCTTGAGTTAGCCATATTTGGTACCAAAAATGGATCTTTTCTTGTTCTTTTTCTAGCTTCCAACTTTACCTTTCATTTTTGCACTTTATACCAATGCAAAAGTGAGGACTTATCTCAGAGCCCTCTGGTGGTCATCCAGGAATTGGTTCATGTGTAACCAAGTTACCTTTAGAATCTAAATATAGTGATTATATCAGCTTTTAAAATAAGAGCAGGCACATAATTGAAGTTTTTGTGTTCCTATAGTTTCTATTTTAAACATTTGTTTTCCTTACTGGATTACAGTTCTGCTTTCTAGTGTAAATTTTTAGACTTGTTTAAATGGAACTCCATTTGATTTGAGTAATAGAAATTGATCGAACTTGAATGGTGGATTTAAAATAGCTAGTATTGCTACTTTCTCTGGCCTAAATGGTAACTGGAAACTTTATCATAGAGTTGAAAATAATGCTAAAATAGGTATTTTGACATTGCATTTTAGTGAAATGAACAACAAACTCTTGAACACGATCTTTCTAAATAATACTAGAACCAGACACAGTGTTTTTAAGAGGAGTGATTTAATCATGCTGTTCAGATAAATAGTTCAAGAGTGTTATGTATTCAGGTGGGTTCAAGATTGCAGTGGTATTCTGGATGGAACAGTTTAGTGCTTACAAGAAATAATGGCTACTGTTTATTGGATAATTGTGTGCCTGGCACTCACAGCAACCTTGAGAGACAGGTGTTGTTATTTCTGTCTTACAGGTGAGAAAACTGAAGTTCAAAGAGGGGAAGTAACTGGGAGTCACAGGATTTAAACCCAATTTTAAAAATCCATGTTTTTAACTTTTATGCTGTATTGAAAAATTTTAATTTAATTTGTTTTAATTGGAGAATCATTGCTTCCACAGTGTCTGTATTGAAATTTTGTGTTGTCCTCCCAGTTTGAGTGTTTGATGTTCATTTTGCACTGAAGGGTTGGTTTTGGCATTTGATAGTTGCTCCAGCGGTTAAGACTCCATGCTTTCATCATAACATGTTTGTAGTTTTTCTGTGTTGAAAATTAGGATAGAAAAAAATACATTGATACGAAATATGGGACTTCCTTGGTGGTCCAAGGAACTAAGAAAGATCCCACATGCCATGCAGCATGGCCAAACTAAGAAAAACGTACTAAATAATTTTTTGGCTGTGCCAGGTGACTTGCAAGATCTTAGTTCCTTGACTGAGTATTGAACCCTGGACCACCGCAGTGAAAGTACCAAGTCCTAAGCACTGGACTGCTAGGGAATTCCCCTTTCAAATCTCTTAAATCTAAAATAAAGTTTTTTCGTTTGGAGAAAACTGAATTTTCTTTTGTTGTTAAGGGCAGTGGGATTGAAAGTCTGATAGGTTAAAACCTCCAGTGGCACATACATCCTCCCTTCTGTTGCCCTTTCTCACCCTAATCCTTTGCGGAGGCCAAATCCATTCACTCATCAAACCTTCCTTGAATCTGATGTTGTAAGTGAAGGAGAGACAGCCTCTGTCCTCAAGAAGTCCACGTTTAATAGAGGAGACAAACATTAGTGGTTTATGTAGTATCAGTAAGGGATTAAAGGTGTTGAGAGGTGATGTTGTAGCTGATATGAATGAGACTGATACAAATAGCATTCTAAGCAAGGAAGCTGCAGGACCAAGTGGTTGGGAAAAAAAAAAACCTGATTGGTGGAATTATGCCTCCTGGTGTTGATTGTTAAGTGGCAAGAAATGAGATCCAAAAAGACTTTAAGGAGCTGCTGCTGCTAAGTCGCTTCAGTCGTGTCCGACTCTGTGCGACCCCATAGACGGCAGCTCACCAGGCTCCCCCATCCCTGTTATTCTCTAGGCAATAACACTGGAGTGGGTTGCCATTTCCTTCTCCAATGCATGAAAGTGAAAAGTGAAAGTGAAGTCACTCAGTCGTGTCCAACTCTTAGTGACCCCATGGACTGCAGCCTACCAGGCTCCTCCCATGGGATTTTCCAGGCAAGAGTACTAGAGTTGGTTGCCATTGCCTTCTCCAGACTTTAAGGAGATTGGATGATTAACCTCTACAGTATTTTCTATAATTAAATTTCTAACAGAGCTCTTAAAATTTGGCCCTAAGAGCAAAAAGTTCAGAAAATATTTGAGTGCCTACCTGTTCTGTAGCGCAGTGTGGACATAAGACATAATTGTTACCTTCAAAGAGCTCAAATTAGTGAAGAAAACAAATGGTACCGCAGTATATGTTAAGATGTGTGGTGCCCAAAAGGATCATTGACTACTTGAATTTGAAAAAGTCGTGTTTTTCATTAAACTTTGATAATTGTGTTTAATTTTATAGAGCAACTTTTTAGATCAATCTTGCAACTTAGGTCATCAGTTCCAACAGCTGAGGAACTGGGGCCCAGAGAGTAAGGCCAATGCCTGAAGTTCTAGAACCAGAACCTAGAAATCCTCTTGGCAGATTCTGTATTTATCACTACATAATTCCTTTCTAAGGAGTGTTTCTAGGGATACACTAGAGAAGTGTAACTATCATTAGCAAACTGTTAGAAAGTTCTTTATATTGAACCCATACTTAATCTGACCACCAAATGTAACGTGTTTTCCCTTTTGCAAGTTAAAAAAAAATCCCAATTTATTCAGTTGTTCTTCATATGAAGAAGGAAGGAGGAGAAGAAAATGTCTACCCACTGCAGTATTCTTGCCTGGAGAATCCCCACGGACAGAGGAACCTGGCGGGCTACAGTCCATGGGGTTCCAAAGAGACACAACTTAATGATTTAAGAACAACAATGATCCTTTTCCATTATGATTACTTGCCTTTATACAGTATCATAGGATATGTCTATCGATCCCTGGAAATTGTACCACATTTTAGCTGCAGTTCCACCAGCATGAATACCCTAAAATTATTATACCTGCAGTTTCAGAATCTGTACATAATTATTAGAAGTTGAAGTTTAAAACTCCCCCTCCTGGACCCTTTCCCCCCTGCTTCAGCATCCCATTTCCTTGATTCTAAGTAACGCAGAAAAGGGCCATCTTTGCATTGGGTTCATAATGTTGTTTCTCATGGTATCTGTCATTAAAAATCACTATTTTGCTAGAACATGAATATTTACTAGCTCCCCCAATAGTTTTGTGTGTTTTTTTTTTTTTTTAAGAAAAAAAATTTTTTTTAATTGTGGTAAAGTAGCATATTTACCATCTTAACTGGTTTTTTCCCGATTCTTTTATATAATTTTATTTATTTGCTTTTGGCTGTGCCGCATCTTCATTGCTGTGTGGGCCCTTCTCCAGTTGCAGCGACCAGGTTGGGCTGCTCGGGCTTCTCACTGCAGTGGCTTCTCTGGTTGTAGATCACAGGCTCCAGGGCTCATGGGCTTCAGTAGTTGTGTTCATGGGCCCAATAATTGTGGCGCACAAACTTAGTTGCTCTGCCACATGTAGGATTTTCCTGCATCAGGGATTGAACCTAGCCTCCTGCCTCCTGTATTTAAAGGTGGATTCTGTACCACTGAGCCACCAAGAAAGCCCCATCTTAACCATTTTAAACGTATGGTTCAGTAGTTAAATACATTCACATTTTTGTGCATTCAGTCTCTAGAACTCTTGTAAAACTGAAACGATACATACCATTGACTTCTCCATCTTCCTCTACCCCACTCCTGGCAAACACCATTCTACTTTTTGTCTCTCTGCATTTGACTAGGTAACTCATGTAAGTAGAATTAATAGTCATGTTTTTTAAATTAACTTTCCTAATAGAATGGTATCTTTAATATATAAACTCAGTTTCTTAAAACATAGTTACAATATATTTTATAGTTTTGCATCTTGACTCATTGAGGCAATAAAGTCAGAAGATAATTCATTGTTGGCAGACTAAAGAAAAACAATGCAAAATTTCTTACGGGTCTTTTTCCCTCTTTAATCAAGAGTGAGTGTGTCCATAGGGCTTCCCTGGTAGCTCAGTGGTAAAAAAAAACCTGCCTGCCAACACAGGAGGCACAGGTTTGATCCCTGATCTGGGAAGATCCCACATGCCACAGAGCAACTAAGCGTGGGGGGCCACAACTCCTGAGCCTATAGCTCTCAAGCCCATGAGCCTCGACTACCAAAGCCTGAAGGTCCTAGAGCCTGTGCGCCATAACATGAAGCCCCCACTTACCACAGGTTGAGGAAAACCTGTGCACAACGGAGACCCAGCACAGCTTGGAAGAGTGCGACTGTACCTTCTTGCACATCTAAGCCCCAAGCATGTGTTCAGAATTCACTCCTACTCTCTCATTTTTGCATATTATATAGACGTTGCACCTGTACTTGAATTCTGACTGCCCTGTTTTTGCTTTTAAATGGTGTCTTAATCTATTGTTGTGTTGTTATTTAGTCACTAAGTTGTGTCCGACTCTCTGCGACCCCATAGACTGTAGCCCACTAGGCTCCTCTGTCCATGGAATTTCCCAGGCAAGAATACTGGAGTGGGTTGCCGTTTCCTTCTCCAGGGGATCTTCCCCACCCAGGGATCGAACCCCTGTCTCCTGCATTAGCACGTGGATTCTTTACCACTGAGCAACCTGGGAAGGGTCTTAATCTATCAAACCAGGAATAGTCCTCGGCTTAGGTTTAAGTGTAGTTGGTGGTATGTTTCTCTTAGTTCTTTAAATTCATTTGTTCAATTTCCCCTTAGTTAATAGTGCATCTAAAGTTCTTCTAAATGCCAGGCTGTTTGGATACTAACATGGAAGCTCTTATATCTCTCTTAAGGGAGAAATTTTAAACTTCTAGGTTTAGAATATGAAGTAGAAAAATGGGAATTAAATTTGTTTGAGGTATTAAAGATGCTTTACCTAGGAAGAAATACTTCTAAAAGTACTTTTAAGTACTTAAAGCTGAGCGCCGAAGAATTGATGCTTTTGAACTGTGGTATTGGAGAAGACTCTTGAGAGTCCCTTGTACTGAAAGGAGATCCAACCAGTCCATCCTAAAGGAAATCAGTCCTGAATATTCATTGGAAGGACAGACTGAAGCTGAAACTCCAAAACTTTGGCCGCCTGATGCAAAGAGCTGACTCGTTGGAAAAGACCCTGATGCTGGGAAAGACTGAAGGCAGGAGGAGAAGGGGATGACAGAGGATGAGATGGTTGGATGGCATCACTGACTCAATGGACATGAGTTTGAGCAAACTCCGAGAGTTGGTGATGGACAGGGAAGGCTGGCTTGCTGCAGTCCATGGGGTCACAAAGAGTCAGACAAGACTGAGCGACTGAACTGAAAGGACTTAAAAATCATTGAGCCAAGTAGATACATAAATTTGTTTCTCTAATAAATGCTCTTTAGGGGAGTTTCCTGGTGGTATAGTGGGTAGGATTCCATCCAGGCTGTCACTGCTGTGGGAAGGGAACTGAGATCTGCAAGCTGTGAGGTGCGGCCCCCAGAATGCTCTTTAATAAAGAGCATCTTTATATATATATTTGGCTGTGCTGGATCTTAACTGCAGCATATGCAATCTAGTTCCCTGACCAGGAATGAACCTGAGTTCCCTGCATCGGGAGCACTGAGTCTTAACCACTGAACCACCAGGTAAGTCCCAAAGAATAGCTTTTGAATGAATCAGTTTCTTCCATTCCCTTCTGTGTAAAGCTTAACTTACAGTCGCCATAGTTTGTATATTATAATTAACTATTATATTTAAAAGCTAAGACACTTTGCCGTGAGAAAAAATTAGTAGTAACCTTATTTATAAGGAATATGTGTGAATAAAATAACATTTACAGTTTTGGTTTGTGTGCATATGGTATCAGACTCTGTATATAAAGAATATATGGTACTATGGCTCATTTTGCCATTCTGTGTACTCCTGGGAGGTTGTTTTGTTGGAAAGGATAGTATTTGAGCTATCCCTGAGAAGAGCATTATAAGAATTGTCATTTGAAATACTTTTGTTTTAAGCTACGCTTTCCTATAACACAATGTGACATTCTTTTGGCTGAGATGAGGGCTTTTTGAAAAATAAATTTCAGAGAGCTAGTTCTAATTCTGTTTATGAAATAGAAATGTGTGTTCTAATATCTTAGAAAAGTCCTATATTTTTACGATCTTGATTAGAGTCTTTTCTTTCTACAGAAATAGGAAGGTCGTTGATTATTCACAATTTCAGGAATCCGATGATGCTGGTAAGTTTTATGATTTCAGTAAGTAGTAAATTGAACTGATTAGTGAAAGAATACCCAGCTTATTTACACTTTTTTAATTCTTTTGAAATAATTTTTAATTTTTAGACTATTTTGACATATAAATTACATCAGTCTGTGTCACTCAAATGTTGAACCTGCATGGATTTTAATTTTTCCTTAGTAAATCATTGATAATAAGCACTTCAATAATTTTTTTTCTTACCTAGTTTTGGAGTCCAAGGTTTAAATGTGGGGTAATTCTGATACATTGTTTATTAGTTAATATATCTCCTGCTATAATCACAATAAAACTCATACCTTGTAATAGGGAGCATGTATGTGTTTTGCTCTGGGAGTTGGTGATGGACAGGGAGGCCTGGCATGCTGCGATTCATGGGGTCGCAAAGAGTGGGACACGACTGAGCGACTGAACTGAACTGATGTATTTTGCATGATGAAGTAAGATGAGAGTATTTTGTGCAACACCTTTGATTTGTGAACTAACTGTAGAGAGGCTAGTGTATCATAAATCTTAGCCATAAAAGGTTTCTGTAGAATATGTCCTTACTCTAATTTTCAAGATGTGTTTACTGTTCTTTTTTCTTTATTTTTTTAATCTAATGTTACTTTATAAAGATAATATTATATGCTTTGGGGAAATGTAGGAAATGCAGCAATGTATAAAGAAGAATAAAAAAAGAACATAACTCAACTTCCCAGAGGCAATACTTGCTAAATATTTTTGTTTACTCATTTAATCCTTAGCTCAGTCCTGTTAAAATGGGGTTATAAGTATTGTTATTTCCATTTTACAGATAAGGAAACTGAGACAGAAATATTATTCAAGGTCCCTTAGCCCTCAAGTAACCTTTTTGTTTTAAAAGGCTTTTGGTCTTATTTTTTCCTTTTAAAAATATAATTGACATCTTTCTGTAGAATTTTGGATTCTGTGCCTTTCCCAACTGCCTCTGCTTAGCTTTCTTGTGTTACGAAAAGTTTATGCTTATTACTGGTTGTGTGGTATTCCATAATTTATAATTATTCAACCATTTAATAATTGCTGAAGCTTCACACTGTTCTGGATCCTCACGACTGTATATAACGGTATAGTGAACAGTTTTGGAAATAGTCGCCTTTCAAGGTTTTATGGGACTTTTTAAATTGAGGGTGTTTTCTTCAAGTGTCAGAGTGTGCTATATATAATACTTTAGCTTAAAAGTAATTTGCTTGATAACAGTAATTGTATTAGGATTGTAGAATTGTGGGTTCTTTACATTCTAAAATGCTTATAATAAAACCATGTTACTATAATAGTTTCCAAATAAATACAAAGATGTGGAAACATGTAAAAAGCTTTAGCGAATTAAAAGAGTAAAATATAAAATAAGAGATGTTTGACTGTGAGTATATTAAAGTATACACATGAGGACTAGAAAGCAATAGGCAAAAATAAAAATGATTGAGTCAAGGTGGAACTAGAGTGGAAAAGAATTTTTTTTTTTTAATGAAAGAAAATTATTTAGGAAATTCTGCCTTCTTAGCTTTTAAACAGCTTGAGAGAATTATCTCAGTAAATACTGTGGTATTTTTGATAGGTAAAAATCATAATACAGTTCATTGAATTTGAAAAATGTTATCTTCATAAATAAAATTTTATCTTCATAATCTGTTTAGATGAAGATTATGGAAGAGATTCAGGCCCTCCAGCTAAGAAAATTCGATCATCTCCCCGAGAAGCTAAAAATAAGAGGCGATCTGGAAAGAATTCACAGGAAGATAGGTAAGGCAAATTACCTATCTGTTTCTACTTACACTGCCACCACGGTAAGATGAGGGTAGTCTCTGATCTCTAAACTGGTAGAATCTTCAGTTACTTTGGGAAAGTGCCATTGCTCACTTAGTGTTGTTTTGTGTATTTCATTTTATCAAAGCATGCAGTGCTTTGATTCTAGAGGTTAGCCTCTTTAAGGTCATGGAGACTTGCTTAGACTCAACCTGGAGTCTCAAGTAAACTCCAGGAATGATAGAATGATTTTGTTGCTACCACAAACCTCTGAACAAAAGCAGAAAGATTGTTTAAGTATGTATTGATAACTTGTTGCCCAAAGTTACTATTGCCATTTTCATTGTAGAAAGAGCAAAGAATAAGTGACCTTTCCTATTCAGAAAATCACTGGCACAAATCACTGACAGAATTATAACTAAAGCTTATAGAATCTTAAGTTCCTTTGCCTGCTGAGTTTTATATAATCAGTCCTACTTTGTTTAAATAATTTAATCATTTTGAGCTGTTCCCTTTCCCTTCGTTTTATAAATGAGTTCAGATGAGTTATATTTTTAACTGTAATTGCCTCACAAGACCAGGGTACTGTAGCTTTCATCTCTGCTCTTACAGGCATACGTGTAAGCTCTCAAATTCAAGGTAGTATAACTACACCAAGACCTTCCTGATGGTGGTGGTGATGATAGTTACCATTTATGATTATTATGTGCCAGTACCTATTATGCGCTAATTTATAATCATTATCATAATGCTCACAAAACCTTTATTAGGCTAAGTAACATTAACTCAGAGGAGTCAGTGATTTATCTAAGGACCGGCAAATGAACCAACAGGTTTTAAAGCCATGTCTATTGGACTCCAAAATCCATTTTTTTAGCCATTAGACTATACCACTTCCAAACAATAGTATTAAGTATGAGCATTTCAAAGAAATGAAATGATAATTCTCATTAGTTCTTCTAAGATATTTACTTTTAAGCACTAAAATCAGTATAATAAAGCCCTGAGTAGAAGTCTTTCATTCTGAATTCACAAAAAGCTAAATTTAATACATTCACCTAGCATTTTCTGTTTGGTTGAATCACTAACCTCTAATATTTTCTTTCCTGGAGAATTTCAGAAATGTGGAAAAATTTTGAGGAAAAATAAGATAAAATTTTACTGTAGGAAGATAACTCTTCCATAGTTTCATTAATATATCTCTCTAATCCAGTTTTTTCAAATAATTTTTTTTTTTATGTGGACTATTTTTAAGGTTTTTATTGAATTTGTTACAGTATTGCCTCTGTTTCATGTTTCGGTTGTTTTTTGGTCACAAGGCTTGTGTGATCGTAGCTCCCTGGCTAGGGATCAGTTCCACACCCCATGCATTGGAAAGCAAAGTCCTAACCACCGGACCGTCGGGGAAGTCCATACTCCAGTTTCATACAGCAGCCCAACTTAGAACTGTCTTTTATTGTATTTATTTTATTATATTTCCCCTAGGAATGAGCATCTTCATTGCCTGTTATCATGTCTCATCAATATAATTGATATCTAGACTACATCTTTCATTGTTGCAATCATTTGGTTTTATTACTCTCTCCTATGTGTCCAAGAATGGTTGAAATCAGTTTTTGTTGCCGTTTGTATTATCTCATATGTTTATTCCCTCAGACCAGTATTATGCTGATTTTTCTGTTGGTCTTTACTTAAAAGTTTAGCTATTACTTGACTTCACTTTAAAAGGGCTCAAGGATTAATGGCCTCTGTAAACTCAATAATAAGATAAATAGAAAAAATGATTTCATTCTTCATCATTTTAATAGACTTGTGAATTAAATGCTTATTTTGCATAAAATATTTAGATAGAACAGTCACAATTTTCAAAATTACAATATATTTAGATCAGATTGCTTAGTAAAGAAATGTGTTTGGTTTTTTTCTTTGCTTAGAAATCTTGGGCTCAATAGTTTGTCATTTGAGTGTGATCTAGATTATGGGAATACTTACCAAAAGATTTACAGAATCTGCTGTTGAAAAAAAGAAGGCCATGAAGACAATTTTATGTATGATTTTTGTTGTTGTTTGTCAGAATTTCTCATGGAATCATAAAATTTTAGCACTGAAGAGTACCAAGTGAATTGCCTAAGATCATACAGCTAATTAATTTATGACAAAGACAGAACACTAGACATCAGATTTCTAAGTTAAAATTTGTGAGGATATAAAATGTTCATTTTTGTAACATAAAAAATTATTTGATAAAATTTTCCATTTAACTTTGAAGCTCTTTAACTTTTACCCTGCAATGATCTTTAACTCGCTTTTATTTTCTCCATGATGTAAGGCAGGCCTGTGTATTCAGATTTCTGATGTACAGCATACTGGACTCCTAAATATCAATATTAGGATATAATTAATTTATTTTCATTTGCTTTAGATAAATTTTTAGGCATATTGTAATTTATATAACTCCAGTTTCCTTTAATAATTATAAAGGTATTTGCTGCATTTATATTTGGTGCTATCCACTCATTTGCCTTCTTTACCACCGTTGCATTACATGGTTTATTTTCATTATAGTCATACTCTGTCTCTGACAACGAAGTTTTTTTCTTAGTAAATGTTCTAGTGAACCAAGGCTTATGCATAGGTGAAAAGTTTTAGCCTGTGTTGAGATACCTTCATTTTTTCTTTTGGGTCTTCAAAGGAAGCAGTATTTTCCAAAAGTGGATAAAATTGTTCTTAATCACCAGTATCTCTATGTATTAGGGAAATGATGGAAGCAATTTCACTCCTCAGCATCTGAATTATTTTATGTATAACAGAGATTTTCTTTAGTATTCTTCTCCAGTCAGATTTCTAGAGATTTATGTTCACTTGGATTTTGATCTAAGACTTTTAAACTTTTCCCCCTTTTTCTTATAGTGAGGACTCAGAAGAAAAAGATGTGAAGACTAAGAAGGATGATTCTCATTCAGCAGGTAGTAAACAATTTTTAATGTAGTAGCTGTAATTCTATTTATATATTTATTTATTGAACATTTTAATAAATGGTTTCATAATAATGCCAGGCTCTGTGGTAAATACCACATTATAAACAGTGTTTCCATCTTCTAACAGCTCACAATGATTCTCAGTCCTAGTGACTTATTACAGTTTCCTATGAAAGTTTTTTTTTTTTTTAAGAATACTTATGTCCATCCCATCCCAGGACTTTGATTCAGTAGGTCTAGGTGGGATGTTGGGACTTTGTTTTTTAAAAGCATTTACAGATTATTCTCATGCATAATTGAAATTGTGCATAATCGAACTTGAAAACCACTTACATGAACAAATAAAAGATATCAAACTATATAGAATATATATAATACTAAGTGAAATCAAGGTATAAAATACAGGAAGTGATGACTCTGGGTTGAAAAGCAAACAATGATTAGTTTTAGTTTGACTTTTTAGCTGTGAAGAGGTCCTTTGAAACAGTAGCCACAGAAAAAGCTTTTTTGTAAGAGTTTTAACTTAAAAGAATCAATTGAAGAGACTCTGACTAGATTAAATGTTAAATCCTGATTATTTGTGGTTGGTATTTATTTTTAAAAATTTAACTTGTTCAAGAATTGAGAGTTCCATCTCACTCCCATCCATTTTAGTCTTGGTCTACGTCCCCATGCTGTTTAGGTAAGATGTGAAGGGTAGACAAAATTCTACTGCATTCGCTCTACTGAGCTATCTTTTCCTAATCATGGGCTGGGCTTGGTCTTCGCTGCTGCGCAGGCTTTTCCCTGGATGCGGCGAGCCGCCCTATCTCTGCACGGCTTCCATTTCTGTGGCGTCTCTTGTTGCCAAGCGCGGGTACCAGGGCACACAGACCAAAGTTACGGCCCCCGGGCTCTGAAGCTCAGGCTCAAGGGTTGTGGTGCAGGGGCTCAGTTGCTCTTCAGCACGTGGGACCTTCCCGGATCAGGGATCAAACCCGTGTCCCTGGTATTGGCAGATGGATCCACTGAGTCACCAGGAGAGCACTCCTCTGAGCTGTTTCGCTTTCACTTGTTCAAGTCTGCTAAATGATTGTCTGAAAAGAAATTGTATTAACTTTTTGCACTATCTAGCTAGTAATGTTGTGATAATGTAACATACACTTTTACTCCTTTACCTTGTAAACCCTAATTTGAATCTCTCATGTTTATAAGCATTTGAGCACTTCAAGATGAATAACTCTGTACTAATGTTCAGCATACCTCCTACCAAGTGGGTTTAGTTTTGAGTCTGCCAAAATCAGCTCTGTTCTTGTGTCTGTTGTCTTCAGGTGAAGTTTGGTAGTGGAAGTGATGACTTGAACACTGACCATAGCAAGGCTTATAAGATTCTAGTGTTTCCAAAAGAGTAACAGCTAAACCTTGACAGGAGAAGGGCTGTAGGTGAAACTAATACAAATATAACTTGGTCTAGAGGCAGTAGGCTGGCATCCTGCCCTTTAAGTCAGATTTATGCAAGACCACAACTGTGTGCTAAAAAGGTTTTAATTAATAAACTGTAGTATATGAGAGTAATTTTTTTATTATAAAATTGTATTAAGATCTGATTGATCTAAATGTGTGTTTTGAAGATTTCCCTCCGTCTCCCTTAAACTGAAATGGCCACACCTCATTCGTTGAAAAGGATAGTAGTTTGGCATTATTTTTAGTTCTGTATGTTTTGTATTGTAGAATGGATATATTGGAAAACAGTCATCCCCTGTTCTACTATTTAGAATATTTTTTCTAACTTTAGTTTCTAAAAACTGTGTAGATAGGTTTGAATGTAATTGAGAATTTTAGGGTACAGCAATAATGTAAGTTTAAAGCATGTTATAGGAAGCATGTATTCATACCTAAATTCAGCTTTATTGTTACTTAAAACTACATGCCTAGGTTATTTCATATGTAATAGTGGGTGAAAGTGAAAGTCACTCAGTCATGTCTGACTGTTTGCAACTCTTTCTCTGACTCAGTCCATGGAATTCTCCAGGCAAGAATACTGGAGTGGGTAGCCTTTCTCCAGCGGATCTTCCCAACTCAGGAATCAAACTGGTGTCTCCTGCATTGCAGGCAGATTCTTTACCAACTGAGCTATCAGGGAAGCCCATAATAATGCATGCATAGCCTTATTCAAGTTCATTCTTTGAATTTTACCTCTCTTTTTGCATATTTTGTAGACATTTTTAGGAATAGAACTTTCCCTTTCTGAATGAAATAAAGCTGCAGTTTATATCTTACATTGCCTTTTCCAGTCATCTGTCAAACCCATAACTCTTTGATCATTGCATTATAACTTTGATATTGCAGAGGACAGTGAAGATGAAAAAGAAGATCATAAAAATGTGCGCCAGCAACGGCAGGCAGCCTCTAAAGCAGCCTCTAAACAGAGGGAGATGCTCATGGAAGATGTGGGCAGTGAAGAAGAGCAAGAAGAGGAGGATGAGACGCCATTCCAGGAGAGTGCGTAACATGCCTTGCATCTTGGTCATGGTTGTAGTTTGTGACCTCAGTTTTACTTCAGCAATATTTTGGATGCTCAGTGTTAAAATCAGCCCCTTAAATTAGATACTGAGTGTTATTAGAGATGATTGTTTTTATATCTATTTATATTTTAAAAGACTCAGAGATTCTCATGATTATTATCTGATTAAGTTCGTCAAATAAATACTCAAGTACTGATTAAATACTCAAATAGTGATTAAGTACACCATTCATTCTCATATACTGAATGAACCATTGTTAGAATAACAGTTACCTGGTGGGTACTGTGATTAAGATCTGTATTTTGTCCTAGTGGAGAAAGGTGTAGACCTCTCCTTGCAAAAAAGGTGTTAAAAGAATTTAGATGTTTCACAGGTTACTCAGATTAATTAATTATATGTATATTTGCTTTGTATGTAGGTTTCTTACTTTGTTTAATGTTGGGCCAAAGACACCAAATCAGTTCACTTTCATTTCCCTGGTCTTATCAGGACTATATGGAAAATATAGAACTACCAAGAGTTATTTGATGGCTTCAGTTTTTATCCACATTAAGCCTAGTCTCTTCCTGTTTTCTGCCTACTCTTCAAACAAGTCAGTCATATAACCCTCATGTGCATGTTAAACCATTTTACAGGTGGGGCCAATGACAGCTCCAACCGAATTGGTAGTACAGCTGCAAATAGAACCAAAGAGTGTCTGACTTCCAAATCCCATCTCCCATTCTTAGCACTCTCTCCCTTTGTTCACTTGGAAGGATGTATACATTAAGTTGGACGTTGAAATTCTTCTTTCCTCTCAGAAGATTCCGGCAGTGATGAGGATTTCCTAGTGGAAGACGATGATGATAGTGACTATGGCAGTTCAAAAAAGAAAAACAAAAAGATGGTTAAGAAGTCGAAGCCTGAGAGAAAAGAAAAGAAAATGCCGAAGCCCAGGCTAAAGGCCACAGGTGAGCTCTGCAGAAGTCAGGTTAAGTCACCAGTAAACGTTCTCTACAGAAATCCTTCAGTAGGACTTGATAGTGGTCACACAACAAAAACTAAAGGATCCTATCTTCTGTACCTGGAAGTATCACTTATTTATTATTAAGGACTCCAGCCCCTCCAGGAGTTTGGTGGCTTGGCTCTGTTCTTCAACTAGTGCTGTACAGAAGGCAAGATTTGGGAATAACCTATTAACACTGCACCAACTTAGCTATTCGGAGAAGGCAATGGCACCCCACTCCAGTACTCTTGCCTGGAAAATCCCATGGACGGAGGCGCCTGGCGGGCTGCCATCTGTGGGGTCACACAGAGTTGGACATGACTGAAGTGACTTAGCAGCAGCAGCTGAGCTATTGACTGCCTTTTTCCCCACTGATACCACAGTCCCAGCAGCTCCTAAAGACTTAAAGTTGTGAAAATGCACACCTACAGTAGGACATTGAGGTGTTCTGATTTGTACAAAGAGTGAAATCACTCGACAGCATAGGCTCATTTTCTTTGGGCCCTTGTGGTTTCTGTCAGATATTCTTCTGGGTGAAGCTAGTTTGTCATTAAATCAGAAAGCTGGATTTGCTTTTTTTTTTTTTATTCTGGCAAAGTGAAAGTGAAGTTGCTCAGTTGTGTCCGACTCTTTGCAACCCCATGGGCTGTAGCCCACCAGGCTCCTCCGTCCATGGGATTTTCCAGGCAAGAATACTGGAGTGGGTTGCCATTTCCTTCTTATTCTAGCAAACAGAACTTTTATTCATCATGTCTTACTGTTTGGTAATGATGGAAGTATTAAAAGTTACTTGATGGGGACTACCCTGACCCTCCAGTGGTTAAGACTCCGAGCTTCCAGTGCAGTGGGCACCAGTTCTATCCCTGGTGAGGGAACGAAGACCCCACATGCAGCATGGCCAAAAAATGTAAAAAAACAGGTATTTGGTGGCTTTCTAGTCTGTTAAGTTGCATCCCCTCTTCTTCACTCAAGTTTTAAACATAAACAACTTACAGTTTTGCAAGCCACCAAGGATATTATGTAGTTTCTTTATTTACAAACATTACTATTAACATAGTAATGTTGGCTGAAAGTGTTGGAAAACCAAGTACCCACCTTCATTTTCAGTAGGTCGGGGTGTCATCTTTATGATTTTTTTTCTTACAGATTGTTCTGTAGCTGATTTTTGTTAAAAACGTTGGACGTTTCTTCCCTTCCGCAAGTTTGTATTTTTCTTCTTTCAGTGACACCAAGTCCTGTGAAAGGCAAGGGGAAAGTGGGTCGCCCCACAGCTTCAAAGGCATCAAAGGAAAAGACTCCTTCTCCCAAAGAAGAAGATGAGGAACCAGAAAGCCCGCTGGAGAAGAAAACGTCTTCAAGTCCCCCGCCTGAGAAATCCGGGGATGAAGGGTCTGAAGAGGAAGCCCAGTCTGGGGAAGATTAAAAGTGATGATGGTCTGGGGAGAGATTTTATTTAAAAAGAAAAAAAAAAAAGAGAAAAAAGGAAAAAAGAAAAAAAAAGAGGGAAAAAAAAGAAAAGCTACTTAAGATAGAATATGGTTTTGGCTATGGCTTGACTCATGGGCTTTCAATGCTTTTTTTCCCTTTTGTTGAAAATAACATTTTCTTCTTTTCTTCTTCTTTTTCTTCTTCTTTTTTTTTTTTTTTTAAAGAAAAGCATTGTATGTTTAATTTACCTTTTTTGTCTATTGATCTCTTCGTCATGACCCCCTCTTTCCGCCCCCCTCCCCTTTTCCCAATGAAAGCCATGTTAAATTAATCACTGGATTGACTGCTTCATCTTTTTATTTTCAATGGAGGGTATGCCACAGTTGTAAAGCAATAAGATTTGAGGTAAACGCTATGAAAATTTTGCTTTTTGCTAAATGGTAGCAAGTTGAACAGTAATCAAAAAATGTAGAAGGTTTTAGTTAAAAGTTATTGCTTCTTTCTCTACCTGAATTAAAAGAAAAATCAATTGTCATCTAATACAAGTTTATATTCTATATACAAAAATATGGATGTCTAAAAAATCATGATGTTAAACTTCCACTGATGGGGCAGGTAGGAGAGAAAGATGAATTCTGAACTGCTACTAAAGGTATTCATGTTTTTTACTGTGGGGCAAGGCAGGGAATTGAGGTTTCCTGACCCTGTTTGAGGATATAGGTTTGCTTGATTTTAGTCTCATCACTTGTTATCTCTAGGAGACTCGGAGCCAGTGATCCTTTTATTCAGCTACAGTCTTTAAAGAACTTAAAAAAAGCAAGGGCCGCCAAAACTTAAATCTTTCTTGATTTCCTATTTCATTCTCTAACGGTTCATGTTTTTAAATATATATATGTATGTATCCTGTTTCTTGGATAAAAAATTTTACCAAGGATCAAAAGAAAAAACCCTAAGATTAAAATGGGGATATCTATATATCACAATGGATTTCTTCTCAAACTGACAATGTTTAGGTTTTAAGCAAAATAAAGTGCCAGTTAATGTGAAACTCAATCACAAAGACTTGAGATTTTTGCTTTATGAAAACAGAGAGTTGAAATTCTTCTGCACCATAAATGTGCACTCAGAATCCATGAACCATGCTCTGCTTTTGTTGAGGGATAGAGAGTTTTCCTGTCAGACCCGTCCTTCTCATCTCTTGGTAGAAACACGTGGAGCGCCTCTCTTGGCTTCCTGCTAGTGCACAGGGCACCCCTGCATAGCCCGCTCGCAGCGCCCACCGCCCTGCTCCAGAGCATGGTTTCTCCTGGTTCTGTTCTTCACTTCTAATCCTGTACTTGATGGGAGCATGGGACATGCTGCTCCGACACTGCTCAGTTAGCGTTTGTCTTTATACCGGTGCCCTTGCTGACCGCATGTCACTTACAGCCGCAGTTTACGGGGCTCTGCAGAGCTGGAGAAACCCTGCGTTCAGGAGGCCTGTGTGCAGTGGGTAACAGGCCAGTTACACGCCTATGAAGGCAGTCAGGGGACAGACCTGTCGGCTTGCTTCTCCACGTTCTGATGCCATGAGCTAGTGGGAACAAGGTTTAGGAGGGGGTCTTAGTGTGCTAATGGGCTTCCCAGGTGGCTCAGTGGGTGAAGAAACTGCCTACTGTGCAGGAGACGCCAGAGATGGGTTCGATTCCTGGGTTGGGAAGATCCCCTGGAGAAGGGCATGGCAACCCACTCCAATATTTTTGCCTGGAGAGTCCCGTGGACGGAGGAGCCTGGCGGGCTGTGGTCTATAGCGTCACAAAGAGTCAGACAGGACTGAAGCAGCTTTTAGCACAGGACACAGTGTGCTAATAAATTGAAAAATTAGTGAAATTTAACATCTGCCTTTGTATCTAGATTTGCTTCCTCAGTATTTACTAATGCAGTTTTCTTTCTATCTACTGTTATAGCATGTTTTTCTCTCAAACAACCTGGCTTTCCTACAGATGTTCATAGAAAAAAGGTTATTTAAGGAATATTTTTAGGACACTGTAAGGAATATCCTTACTCTGATTTTTTTTTTTTTTTTTTTAAAGAAAGCACCAGTGGCAGAGAGTCATTTCACTGTTGCACTGTGGGGATTAAAGAAGGAATTTGGAGATTTTAGTACTCAGCCAAATATGTAAAACTTGAACATAAGTAGCAATTGGACTATTATCTTTCATGATGGTTGACTTTACAGTTGTGAACTTTGTAATGAGGTGTTAAAGATTATTCTGTTTGCTTTATTGGTTTGTTCAGGTATTTTAACAAGAAGGTTTGTGTTCACATGTTTTTTAAAAACCTATCAGTGTTTCCACCATGCACTTCTGTTTTTAGGGGTTTATAACTTTAAGTCTTAACATTCCTAGTAACGTGTGCTTTCCTCGCAAAGACTAGGGGAAGGGTCTTTTAAAACTTTAGCCTTAGTATTTTATGTAACAGTCTCTTTAATATATTAATCTGCACTAACGTTTCTGTGATATATGCACATCCTTTAGAGTAATCACATCCTCTAGGTTATTTGTGTGCATTTGGTTGGGCTTTTTGTTTGGGATCCCTTTTTTAAAGGTTAATTCATGAGATTAAAAAATGTATATTTCTAATAGACTGGACAAAAGGATCTGTGTCCCAAGAGAGACAGGCTCTGAATGACCTTTGTTTTCTCCAGTTTTTGCTGATGATTTAAGACACTCTGGTCTTCCCCTCAAATCATGCATGCAAATAGGACAGCTGGGGTGTCTCAACTGGAAACAGGTGCTCAATGGTCAGGCTGACAGTGATGTCGGGACAGGTTTCGGGCGACAGGCTGCTAGTGCCGCCGTTGGCACCCCCTTGGTTGAACACCCCCTTTCTCTGGAGTGCCTCTAGGGGGTGGCGGCAGTGCTCACTGTCTTGTTTGCAGCTGCTCAGGAAGTGGGACATTGACTTTGAAAGTGCTTGTTTGCGTTCTCTCAGTTCTCTGTTAGCAGTTAGGTTTACCTCTGGAACATGGATTCGGCAGCTACGCTGACTGACACTACATTCTAGTTCTTCAGACTCTTTTCTCAGACTTCCCTCCCCAACACACACACACACAGAGCTAGGTAGCCTGTACCTTTTATACCTGTTGTAGCCTGCTGCTGCTCTTCGCCTTTCCCACCTCAGACTGGAATCAATGGAGTGGGCTCGAAGGATACACGTTAGTTTTCATAAGGGTAGCTTTCCCCTACGTTGTAAAACATTTCTGCCTCATATCTCTGCTCCCTATTGAATCCAGGTAGGAAAATTAATGGGTGTTTTCCTCCTTTAGGGAGGTAGTGAGTGGAAATCTTTGAATCTTTGAAGAATAGTAGTTGATTTCCCATTATGGAGCTTTTGATAACCTTTTTTGTTTTTTCTCATAACTGGTTTGTTCCAGGTTCAGCCCTCAAAATCAGTTCAATACTTATTCTTGGTACTGGTTCAAACAGCATTTTCTTACAGGTAACTAATCAAGAGTGGAATTTGAGGTTAACAGTCCAGTAAAGTTTTTGACATTCTTACAGTATGATCAACTGAATTGAACTTGCCACTTTTTTTGAGGCTAGTTTTTTGGGGTTTGTTTGTTATATACATTGAAGTGACAGTGGGTTTAGAGTCCTTATTGGGGGAAGGGAATAGTGCTTGTTTTTCCTTTTCCCTTTCTCTAGGAGATGCTTTGAGGGTGTCAGAAAAGCAGGAGCAGAAATTAATTCCAGGAGCTACAGGGAAAGCTTTATAAAAGGTCATGTGACCGTTGTGGCTTTTATGAAGAAAGGGAGTTTTGATTTGAACACTTCTTTCTGTGCCTGCATCACCAGTAGCTATGCCTAGAAGAAGCTGTCACCTTAGGAGTTTGGAAAGGCAGAAGCCTGGCCTCCGGTTTTTATGACATTCAGATAGAACAAGCAATATTCATTTTCTGTCAAGGGATAGCTCGAGGTTAGAGAGTTGTCCTTTTCTCTGTGCATGGAGCTGGGTTTATTTGAAAAGGGAGTTAGTTTATTTGAATATTGGGACGTCAAACTACTTAAAGCCAAATTTCAATCTGCAACCCATTTTCCCTTTTTCTTGAGATAAGCTTGATACAAAATGAGTTTTCTTGATTCCCAAATCCCTAAGTTACACTTTTTTCTCAAAGCCTGATTCAAAATTCACAGTGGTGCTTTCTGTGTATTAACCACTATTGGAAAAAACCCTGTATACCTGCCCGTGGCCATGCCATGGAGTGACTGGGCCGGTGACATCTGAACGGCGTGCTTCGTGTGGCTGGTGGGACGCCACCATTGTGCAGACACTTTGTACATCGGGGTGAAGGGAGGGTTTTCTAGGTTATGGGGGGAGGGTAAAATTGGGATTTTTTCTGTTGTTCCTTTTTTGATGGGATGTAGGGGTACAGTACTCAATTTATGCCCTAAATAACTTGTATAAAAATCCCTGACGTATTGTGTGGGTGTGTGTGTGAGTGTGTGTTTGTTATATGTCTGGCAATTAAATCTTTGTCTTCTGGAAATTAGCAAATTCTTTTTTTTTCTCCAGAAGTATTTGTTACAAGATTTGTAAATAAGAGCTCTACTTAGTTTGTTTACCAAGAACATGTTGCAGCAAACCTTTTACACCTAATTCCCGCAAGGTTGAAGTAACGACTTTTAAGATTTGCCAGGTTAAGCAGCAGCCAGGTTCTCAGTCATTTTTGGCCTTGATTCATCTTTCAGACTTCATTTTGCCAGCTCTAAAATACCCAGTCTTCCTTAATTGTAGTCCTTAACCTTTTATGTTCTAGAAGCAGGAAGGGTGAAAGAGAAGAACCTACTTAAATGTACTTAATTGCCCATGGGCTGAGACCGGGGCATCCCTAAAGACTGTAATGTTGCTAGGTACACGTGGTCAGACACCAGAGGGCTGGGCATCCTTGCAACACCTTAACAGTGCCGATACCTGCAGCATGGTACCAAGGAAGTGAAAAGTTTGAATGTAACCACTTTATTTAAAAGGTTTTTCTTTTAACTTAAATGAAATGGGGGTTGAAGTGAACATGATTTTGTTGACCATGTCCGTGAATTCTAGATGCAACATGCATTGGTAGACTTGTGCGATGGTCTTTTGTGATCCTTAATTTTTACATACCCCAGTCTCTGTATGTATCTGCATAAACAAAGATAAACAAACTCCTGCTCTCTTTTCCTGAAGGGTCTCCAGGACCGCGTGTCTATTCTGAGCTCTGCTTTCAGTATGTGTGTCCTCTGCTTGTATTTTGTATTAAAAAATAAGAAAAAGAACACTTTATTGTTGAGCATGTTGGCATTGTCCCTTTTATTTGTTTTCTCTTTTTGGGACATACGAAGCAAGTTATTCTTTTTCTGTATCTTTTTTTCTTTTGTAAACTTTTTTTTGTTTTGTTTTAAAATGGCTTTATAAAAGGGCTTTTGTAACCCAGATGCGTGCTCTGTGTACTTCTTGTAATACTCAAGCAAATACACTGATTTACTATACAACTGGGCACCTTGGCCTGTCACCTCCCAGTCTAATTTGACTTTAGGGGGAAACTGCTAGATGAATGAATTCTTTAGAAATTAGCAGTGACCGTCACTGTTGTTGGTAACAGGAAAAGCATGTTTTGTCTTAACTAGGACTAGAGTTAGGAATCAAGGAACAGACTCATTAGCTGTTAATTACTCAAGGGAGCACGAGGCTGGGTGCACGAGGAGCCCTAGTCAGTGTTTTTCTCACGTTCGTGTCCAGGTTATGCAGTCTTACGAGGGCAAAATTCTTCCAACAATCATACGTAATGAAGAGTAATGTTTATACATGTAAAATAGACATTTGCATTCAATTTCAAACACCCGTAAAAATTACACTCTCTTGCAGTTTACAGTTAACTATTACCTCTGATGGAGAATATGGTACAAGATACTGTAGGTATTAGGGATTTTATCCTTTTCAACCTTTCCGCGATTTACATTCTGGCCTTGTCATTCCAAACATTGTAATTCACATTACAAACTCATCTTGGCTTTGAGATTAAGTGTTTTTTGCATGCTGTTACCCTTTAGTGACTAGCTAACTTGGCATTTATTTTTTATATAGAGTTCTTTGTTTCAAGCCAAAGTTTACTTCATAAGAACGTTAACCAGCCACTTTTCCTTCTGTTGATGTTTTATGACTAACATATCAAATTTCTGTTTGAGCACAATGCTGAAGAAATAGTCTGGTTTATAGGACTTCAAAGACCATCAGGTCAACAAACATCAGAAGCATAGTTTATGTTTGGTAAAACACATTTGGAACTCCCTCCCTCCCTCGACTCCTATCTGTGAGCATTACTCCACAGTAATTTAACTTTGCAGCTTATTTTAAAAATTGAGCATTTTTTAAAATTTATTTTTGATAGAAGGATAATCGCGTAAGAGTACCATATTGGTTTCTGCCTATGAAGCATTTCTGTTTACATAGTACCTTTCAGTTTTCCCAACAACTGAGATTGCTCAGATGTTCCTCCAATTTTGTAGAAAATAAATTGGCTCAGGTAGAATGTGACTTACTGTGGCTGGTATGTGACAAGGCTTCAGATCAGGTCATTCTTTAAGCTGTCATGGCTGTTGGTTCTAAAACCAGCTCCTTCGTACTGATGATAAGCTTTTTAACATATTCTTCAGCATCACTAAGTAAAGGCAATGCTTGAACCTTTCGGTGTTACATCAGAGATTTAATGGGAAATTTTCTTTTAAATGAAATATGAAAATTCTCATTAAATGCTTAAATTTACTTGAAAACCCCTGTGGTCCCTAGATAGGAAGCTTCAGCTTATGTGAAAAGCTTTCCTTTCATCTTTGATTATGTTTTAAGGTAGTGATTACACAGAGAAAAATGTCTTGACTGCCACTCTCATCCTTTGCCAGTAGAGGGCGGTGTCCTCCATACGCTTAGCCTTGACCGTCTCCATACTGCCCTGGGCTCAACATCCACAGTAGGAAGACACTACCATCTGCTTGTGTTAGCGATGTTCTGTGATCAGTGTGCCTGCTTAAGATCCTAGTGTATGCAGCAGTAATATTTTCTGATTTTAAGTGCAAAATAGGATCTCTTGATTCATGCACATCTATCTGCTTATATTCCCTTGACAATTCCCAAAACCTTTATGCATAACGTTCCCAAAATGAAAGTATATGTTGAGATTTCAAAATGTAGCTGTGAACTCTCGGCCCCATTTTGAAACAAGTATTGCCTTTTAAAATTGCCCTCCAGCTCAAAAGCCTCATCTTCTTGCACAAGCAGCACTGATAACATGCCTGTGGACAGAATGACCGAGACTTCAGGGCAGCATGGTACCATGTGTTCCTCTACCTCGGTGGCACGCTTCTCTTTCCCTCCATTACTTTACTAGAATGCACAGGTGCCCATCTGATATGTTTGGCTGGGGCACCACCAGGAGCAATCAGCATTGCTCATGGGTGTACCTCCTGTTTCAGTGTTGAAGTCCTGGACAAATACTGTGAAACAAATGTGTGTTGGTTCTGGGGCCAGGGAATGAGAGCACAGCCAGAGTTTACACCCTAGTAAAGAAAATAGTTACTTTAACATATGAGAGCATAAAATGTTAAAAACAACAGTTTGCCTTGATTGAGCTCCAAACTGGCACGCAGAAGTGATTTGTTTAAAAATCTAACTTTAAGGGATAAATAAATGGAAGATCACATAATATTACAATTGTTGGTAGTATTTTAGCTGTTCAGTTGAATAAATATAGGAGAGGTGCACACACGCACAAACCCTTTTATTAGAATGTGTAAGACCACTTCCTTGGCTGATATGTAACGTGTCTAGTAGATAACACTTTGTCCACCTTGGGTAGGAACATGAATGCATAAGGCTCTCCTGATTACAAGAGATGGGGGAAATGGTTTAGGTAAGGCTCTGAAGGAGGTAGAAAGTCACTGGCACAAGGAAATCAGTGACCTAAATTTTAGGGTGACTACCAATTTGGTAACTAGATTAGTTATGTGGTAAAAATTGATTCTCATCAATGAACTCAATGTGTACAGTGATATAATTAATAAAAAGTTGACGATGAAACACTTGTCATTACCCAAAAACTTTAGAGGCAGTCACATACACTGAATCTTTGTCACTATAATTGATTCTCTAGTTTGACTTAATGGAGTAAGGTACTGGTCATTTTTAAAATACGGTTTTACCTCTAATGTAGTTAAGAAAAATGAAATAGCAAAACACTTTTCTAAGACACTGAATGTCTTTAGGAGTCACAGAGGACTCAGCTGACATTCTGGGTAGATCTTGGAACATAATCTGGGGCTTTGGTAACCTGACTTCATATCTAATGCATGCCACATCTCAGTTACAGACACCAGGCTCCCCGATTTGGTCTTCTGCCTCTGACCTAATTTACCACCATGTCTCTTCTTTTTTCGAGAATAAACAGTTTCTACGGGCTTACTGTGTTTGAGGCAAATATATTGTTTGTACATGAATCAGGTAGCCCGAGAAGTCGTTGGGGAACCACCTGTCCTGCAGAGTCACACGGCTGGCCCAAGTACAAGATAAACAGCATTTCCTGGTAAGCCTGGAACAGTGCAGAGCTTAGATTCCAAGGCTCCATTGTCGGGCGCTGCTGCTGCTGCGACTTCAGGATACAGGATGCGCACACACGGCGCCCAGTCAAAGCGAGCGCTTGCTGCCCAAGACCTTGCACAATGGGCCGGTCTTGGGTCACTACAAAGCAAGCCGTTCCTTTTCTAATCTTGCTTTCCCTCTTTCTCTTCCCACGCCCTCAAGTGAAGCAATAAGACCGAAACTTTGGCTCACAGGCCACTAACTGAAGAAGTCAACAGCACTGAGCAGCCACTGAGAAGCAGTTGCCTTTGCTCTGGGAGATTCAGGTCTAAGAGGGGACAGTCTCCTGCCAGACAGTGGCAATGAGAGTTTCTAGCTTATCTGTTGCTTCTGGAGTGTACCTCTGAGTTAGCCAGCAATTTTCAACAATGAAAATTATGGTGACTATATTCCCAGCCCCAAATTGGGACCTGTGGTATGATGAAGTTTTGTCCTACTCCTCATTGGAAAAAACAGTCTAAGATACAGTCTGGATCTCAGAGTATTAGCATTTCTGTGATATTTTTATAGTTTAAGGAACTAATGCGTGAAATACTTAAAACCGGATTGTTCCAGGAAATGCATGTGCCTTGTATAAAAAGTGTAACAGATGTTAACAGCAGAGTTCAGAACAGTACATAACGCCCACTAAAGCGTGAGTCCCCTTTTATTGAAGCCTCATGTCATCTTTCCTCATCTTGATACCTGCTTTTAAAAAAGCTTTGTGGCTGGTTGTGGATCAAGCAGATAAGCTCAGAGAGTGATCTTAGGCTAGTCACTTACCTACCCGGCCCATCATCTCTCCGCACCCCATGCACGATTCTCCATTTTACATAACGGGACTGACTTCCCTTGCTTCGAAGGGATGCTGTGAGCCTGAATGAGGCTGTGTGCCCCTAATGCCTTGAACCTAAGGTGCTGCTGACTTTGTAGACTAACCGGCCTCAAACAAAAGCAGTAGTGTACCTCTAGGCAAGGTACAGGGGGCGGTGAAAACCTCATTCATGCAGAACTGAAATCCTTTTAGCTTTGTCTCTGAAGTACAAATGAGTTATTTATTAGTAAGAACACTCTTGCAGAAGGGCAAATTTTAACCAGCCCACAATGTAGGGTGGCTTTAGAGGGGAAGGGTGACAATAATCCCCAAGTCTACTCTAGTCAAAGTTTTTTTTTAATTTTTAAAAACATTTTTTATTTATTTATTTTTGGCTGTGCTGGGTCTTCACTGCTGCACAGGTTTTTCTCGATCTGCAGCAAGCAGGGCTACTCTCTAGTTATGGTCCTCGGGCTTCTTACTGTGGTGGCTTCTCTCATTGCAGAGCACAGGCTGTCTGGTGCGTGGGCTTTAGGAGTTGCAGCAAGTGAGCTCAGCAGTTGCGGCTTTTGGGTTCTAGAACACAAGCTCATTAGGTGCGACACATGGGCTTAGCTGCTCCGCTTCCTGTGGGATCTTCCCCGCTGAGAGGACAATATGTGTCTCCTGCACTGGCAGGCGGGTTCTTAATCACTGAGCCACCAAGGAAGCCTGAGAAGGTTTTTCAATAGTGGGGGTACACAGAACTGATTGGTGTGTGAATATTTCTTCAGCTTCTCACACGAAAAGAAATTCTATCCAGTAGTTACAAACTGTATTTCTAGTTATGGGACATACATTTTAAAAGAGGGAATGCTCATTTTCACTGGAAAGCTGATTAGAAATACTTGTCAGGAGCGTAGTTCTGGTGTATGAAATCACTATATTTTTCTATCTTTGGTTTTTCAAGTTTAATACCAGAAAGGAAGCCACAAAACTATCTACTGGAACCATTATCAGGGACAGACCCCCCGGGGGTCAACTGAACTGCTTTACTGTTGCGGTGTGATATCCTGTTCCTATAACACGGGGGCCTCCCTAGAGTGCTTTCTGTAGAAGGCCCCTATCAGGAAACCCTTCTGCAGACGAAGAGTGTCTTGGCAACCCGACCTCAGGGATGAGCTAGAAGATGGATGCTCCCTCCTCCCCTACAGACTCTCTTCAGTCTGAGGGGAAGGAAGATGCAATTTCAACAGATATGGAAGAGGCTTCTTTTTAAAAGTTTGATTTATGTGAGTTGAGTAACAGTCAGACTAAACATACGGAAATTCTGGTCAGAAGCCTGTTATCTTGAACACTCTTCCATCAGATTTTTAAGAAGATCGTTTGTGCTTCTTTTGTAGATAAAATAACTCCCAGAAGTCGCAAGTTCCTCCTGTCATGCTATCTCGCCTAAAGAGAGAGAACTGGTCATCTGGGCTTTAGTAAAATTTTCACTTTTCACAACCCAGTTAGCATCTCTGAGCATGCCACATGCTTTCTCCTCGTTAGGCACTTTGGATAAGCGTCAGCATTTAAGGTCGTGAGAACTGGAATTCTGTCCCCGATTAAGAATACAGTATTAAAAAAAAAAAAAAAAGAATACAGTATTAAGGAAACTGAGCTGTGTACCAGGATGGCTCTCTTCTCCTCAGGCCTAGCTTTCACAACATTCTTGCAGAGTCAGAATGTGGGCTTGGGGGCAGACAGACATAGAAGGCAGGTTCTCAATAGAAAAGCATCCAGTGGTGACTCAGTGTGAGGGATACGGAACCTGCCTTCCTCGGCCCTGTTCCTCTCCTCACTCGACAGGCCAAGTCCTTGCTTGTGTCAGTTAGACTTTCCAAAGAGATTTCTTTGTTATGGGGTGTTTATTTCTTTTTGTGTTTTCCACATTCTTAAAATTCTTAATTGAGAATACACATATTCATTTTCTAATCAGTGTGACAGAGTTAGATGACTAGTAACTAAATTCAACTGTTATATGTGTTGGAAAGGAAGGTATTAAGGATTCTGCAATTTGACACACTTTGGCTGCCCCTGGAAAAGGGCTTTAAACCAGTGGTTTTCAAAATGTGATCTTTGGACCAACAGCCTCAGCATCAGCTGGGAACTTGTTCAAAATGCAAAATCTTCAGCTCCATCTCAGGCCTATTGAATCAGAAACTGGGAGTAGGGCCCAACTGTTGGGGTTTAACAAGCCTTCCGGTTGATTCCAAAGCACACTAAAGTTTGAGAACCTCTGCTAGTTTAAATCATGACAAAGGATCAGCTGGACCAGATCCTTGCCCTTTTCTTCTTGTTGGAAAAGGCGACTTGGCCTAGATGGTGCTATTGTGACAGACCAGTTATTGCACCCATCTCAGTTTGGCTCAACAGCACCGATTAAACCCCATAACTGCACCTTTATTTTCCTTTCCTGGAAATGAGTTTCTTCACCCCTAGATGCTTCATTCCTCTCTAAGAGTCTCTAAAGATGGAAACAGCCCTTCTCTCTGGGATGAATCCTGCTGTCATCTCACTGCTACCTCTGATTTTTTTATCTTGTGCCTTAAGAATCCAGCCTGCTTTTGGACTTCCTACAGATCCAGGCCTTGGTCTTAAGTGTTTTTTTTTTTTTCAAATTCTTTCTGGGAAGACCACTGGACTTTGAAAATGTCTTTGACAAACCACAGATGTTCATGTTCAAAAGTGAAAATACATAGTAACATCCTTTAATAATCTACCTCTCACCCTGGAGAACTCATTTGGGCTGTTAACCCTGTATTTCTTCCAACATTAGTCTTAATAAGGATACCTCTTGTTTTTGAGTGTTTATGTTCAAGGAATCATCTTGAACATTTATCATGGCTTCTATCATTGAATCCTTAGAGCAGTCCCATGAGGTCCAGGTAATGTCATGATCTCCAGTTTACAGAGGAAGAAACCGAGGTCTAGAGGGGGTGCCCCAGGGCACACGGCCTGACAAACACAACATTCTGCTCCTCTTTTTTTTTTTCCAGCTACTTTTTTATTGACTAAGGCCAACCTTGATAGATTGCATTTGGCTATTCCCCAGAATACCCAGCCTCTAGCCGAAATATCAGGGATCAGTGAATTGACCAAAAAAATAGATTAAAAAGATATATAATGAAGAAAACTAACAGCTTTAGACAGAAAGTCGGGGATCTGAGTTTGAGTTCTGGTTCTCCGCCAACAGGACGCTGCCTTTCCCAAAGTGTCCGTTTTCTCAGACTGTTAACTGTGTCGGTGACATCCACTTCTCAGGGTTGTTATGAGGGTGGTAAGTGAGCCCGCCCAGCTAGAGGCCTCATAGTGCTATTTCCAGGGGACGCGAAGCTAATCATGCATCATTAATATGAACGAGGAACAGCCTTGGCTCTCGAACCAGAGTGCCCTTCATTAGTGCTGCAGAGGCATGCGGCAGTTTCTCTGGCTGTGCCTTCTGTAGGGGGTGCTATAAGGGGGCAATCCAGGTAAGTGAGGGGATGGGAGCCACCCAGCCAACTAGTCTCAAGGCTCCCGGCTGTCCACCCTCTGTGCCTCCCAAGCACTTTGCTTGGGGCACAGTCTATTTATACTTGTCCTATGAAATAGCTGGCAAACAAAAAGGCTTCTTATGTACATTTTGGTACTGGAGGATAGAACCAGATGGGGGTCTCTGGTCGGAATGTCGCAGCGCCCCCAAAGGGCACAGGCTAGGCCTGCCTGGAAACCACATTCTCTTGACTGCTCAGACCTCTCTGATTAGGGGTGGGAGTGGTGCACGGTGGAAACACAGAGAAACCTCTAACAGAGAGGCTCTGACTAGGAAATAGGACTGTAGCAGATGTGGGCTGGGGCGGGGAGGGTTGGGAATGATATGAACGCCCACTCAGCCCCCCAAGGCCCCTCTGATTCAATGCTGCAGCTCCTATAGAGGAGAGAGGCGGGGGTGGGAGGCCCGGAGTTTCAGCCGCACCTCCATGAACAGGCTGCAACTGCCCGCCGCCGAGTGCAGGCCGTGAGGTCTGGGTCCTGGGGGAATAGCTGGCAGTGAGTGGAAAGTGACATGAAACAGGAAGCTGGGAGGGAAGGATCCCAGGGGACCACCTTCCTCTAGCAAGTTGTTTGTAGCCGTGGTCGCCCTGCGTCTGCCTGCCTCCGGAATCCGCCACAGCGTGCTCCCAACTCAACAAGATTTCAAAGGTCTTCCATTTATTCCAGCACACCTAGTATTTCTTTTCTGAGTGCGGCCTGTGTGTGTGGATAGGAGAGAAACAGGCAGAGCATCAGGGGTTTGTGTGTTGCAGAGGCCCGGGAGGCTAGGAGGGGGGCTTCCATCCCCCTGGGGCCCCTCCTCTCTCGTCAGTGTAGCCAAGGACACAGTGACTGTGGGTCCTCCCGTCTCCCCAGGCTAATTACATGCCTCTTTATGAAAGGAAATCGTTTCCCGGCCGAGCTGGGAAACCCAAGTCCCCGGTGCCCCCTCGTCGCGGGTATCATGGGAAGGACAAGAAAGGAGGCAGCTGCTCACAGTCCCCCTGCCTTCCCTGGCCTCGCCCGGGGCGCCCAACCAGGCCTGGAGACGCGGAGCGCCTCCTCCTCCACGCAGACGCCTCGGAATCCACCCCTGGGCCGGGCAGAGACGCAGATGCTGGGAGGAAACCCTGGCGAAGGAGGCGAGGAGGTGGGGGACACGGGCTGGGAGTCAGAAGAGACCGTGAGGTAGCGGAGTTGTTTCCTCACAGCCCCTCAGCTGCCGCCCGGGTGGGAGGGCGCTGTGGCTGCCCCACCCCTGCAGCGCGCAGCTGCCCGGGATGGAGCCGCCGCCGGGGACGGAGCCGCTGCTGGAGCTTGGCCGGGGGAGGGGGTCGGGGGAGGGCTGGAGGAGGGAAGGGAGGACCGGCCCGGGGTCGGAGGGGACGTTGGCGAAGGCCCGGACGGGGCTGCCTCCTCCGCCCGCCCAGTCCCCGGGGGCTGGGTTCAGAAAGTCGCTCCTCGTGGGATCCTAGGTGAGGACGTGGAGAGGCGAGAACGCGAGCAGGAAACAGCTGGGCTGCCGCTTCCCGGGAAAGGTTGCTCCCGCGGCAGAGGCCAGGATGTGAGGTTTACGGGCACCTCTCCTCCTTCCTCTGTCGGTGAGATAGACGGACGCAGGGACGCAGAGAGAAGAGATCCCACGATCCACAGTCCCTGTGAGACCCACAGCGAGAGGGAGGAAGCCGCCGAGCTGGGAGGGAGCCGGCCGTGGAGCCCAGGAGAGGCTGTCCTGACCCTGGCCTCGGGGCTGCCCACCCCAACTTCCAACGCCTCTCTCCCAATTCTTTGTTTTAAAAAATGCCAAAGTTGGGGAGACTGGGAATGGGAAATCATGAAGGGGAGTGAGGATTAACCTGCATTTGTGGTCTTTCGGTGGCGATTCAGCAATCTCTCCTGAGGAACATCTGCCCATTTGTTTATTATGCCTCGGTCAGTTCAGTCGCTCAGTCGTGTCCAACTCTTTGCGACCCCATGGACTGCAGCAGGCCAGGCCTGGCTGTCCATCACCAACTCCGGGAGTCCACCCAAACTCATGTCCATCTAGTTGGTGATGCCATCCAACCATCTCACCCTCTGTCGTCCCTTTCGCCTCCAACGCAGTCCCTCAATTATTACCTCAACTGCAGTCGACTCAGAGCTGGATAAAGAGGCAGAGGACATTGGAGACTGTGAACCCTTGAAGGCAGACCTCTCTCTCTCTCTCCTATTTGAAATCTTTATTGAGATCATTGCAAATTCACACACACAAAAAAACTTCTAACAAGAATACAGAGACATTCCTTGTACACTTTGCCCAGTTTTTCCCAAAGGTAACATTTGCAAAGCTATAGTCAACCAGGATATTGACCCTGATATAATCCACAAATCTTATTCAGCGTTTCCATTCTACGTGTGCCTGTGTGCATGTTTAGTTTTATACAGTTTTATCACCTGTGTGTGCTTGAGCTGTCACAATCCAGATTCTGAAGTTACAACAGGGAACAAGGATCCCTTGTGTTACCCTTTTATAACCATCCCAGCCCGCCGTTCCTGGCAGGCACTATTCTGTGAGTCATTTCTAAGGTTTTATTTCAAAAATACTATACAAAAGAAATCACATCACATGTGTCTCTTGGGGATTGGCTTTTCTCTCTGCATAATTCCCTGTAGATCCATCCAAGTTGTTGTGTGCATCAATAATTCATCCCTTTTTATCCTTTTTATTGATGAGCAGTAATTTGTGGTATGTTGGTACCAGAGTTTATTTAACCATTCACCTTTTGAAGGACATATGGGTTGTTTCCAGTTTGGGGCTATTACAAATAAGGCTGCTATGGATGTTCATTTTATGTGAGTATCAAGTGATTTTCTACCCAATGACAGCATTGCATGGGCACACAGTGGGTCCTCAGTCAATGCTCCTTGGAGACTGAGGACTGTTGACTTTGGAACTTCCATCCAAGAGGGAGCGAGGGAGGATGGGAGGATTACAGTATATGACGGGAGTTACTCTCAACAAGGAACCAAAAATCAAGGCGCCATCTGAAGAAAGGACTGATCAAAAGACACAGAGACATCAGCATTAAGCAGTGGGGACAATAAGGGCAAGATTCTATATAGAGACAAGAGGTAAGGTTCAACACACCACCTAGAGTAACGGAAATAAAAGCAAAATTAAACAAGTGGGACCTAATCAAAAGGTTTTGCAGAGCAAAGAAAACTGTAAATGAAGTGAAAAGACAACCCTCAGGATGGAAGAAAATAATAGCAAATGAAACAACTGACAAAGGACTAATCTCCAAAATATACAAGCGGCTCATGCAGCTCAATACCAGAAAAATGAACAACCCAGTCAAAAAGTGGGCAGAAGATCTAAACAGACTTTTCTGCAAAGAAAACATACAGATGGCTAATAAGCACATGAAAAGATACTCAACATCGCTCATTATTAGAGAAAGGCAAATCAAAACTACAATAAGGTATCACTTCACACTGGTCAGGATGATCAAAGTCTACAAACAATAAATGCTGCAGAGGGTGTGGAGAAAAGGGAACCGTCTTGCACTGTTGCTGGGAATATAAATTGATACAGCCACAATGGAAGATGGTATGGAGATTCCTTTAAAAACTAGGAGTAAAACCACCATGCTGCTGTTGCTGCTAAGTTGTGTCAGTTGCATCCAACTCTGTGCGACCCCATAGATGGCAGCCCACCAGGTTCCTCCATCCCTGGGATTCTCCAGGCAAGAACCCTGGAGTGGGTTGCCATTTCCTTCTCCATATGACCCAACAATCCCACTACTGGGCATATACTCTGAGGAAATCATGACTGAAAAAGACCTGTATACCCCAGTGTTCACTGGAGCACTATTTACAACAGCTAGGACATGGAAGCAACCTAGATGTCCATCAACAGATGAATGGATAAAGAGGTTATGGTACATATACACAATGGAATATTGTTCAGCCATAAAAAGGAATGCATATGAGTCAGTTCTAATGAGGTGGATGAACCTACAGCCTATTACACAGAGTGATGTAAATCAGACAGAGAAAGACAAATATCATATATTAACACATAAATCATATAGATATGAAATCTAGAAAGATGATACTGACAAACCCATTTACAGGGAAGCAGTGGAGACACAGAGGAGCCCGCTGGTTTCAGTCCATGAGGTTGCAAAGAGTTGGGCACAACTGACTGACAGTTTCTTTCTTCAATAGAGGCATAGAACAGACTTGGGGATACAGTAGGGGAAGGAGAGGGTGGTTTGATTTGCGAGAACAGCATTGAAACATACACTTTACCATATGGAAAATAGATAGCCTGTGGGAGTTTGCTGTATGACCCGGGAAACCCAAAGCCAGCGCTCTGGGACAGAAGGAGGGAGACGGAGGCGGAGCCCCCCTCGGGGGTGCCTGGTCACAAGGAGCCCTTCCCACCCATTCAGGGCACCCCCCAGGCTGCTCCAGCGGTCAGCAACTGTCCAGTTCTGGTCCAGATGTCTTTGCCCCCATCATCACTTTTTTCACTGGAGTTATTGATACTTCTCCCTGCAAAGCTCAGACCTCCCAAAGTGCGCTTGAAAAATATCAAGCAGATCACGTCACTCCTCTGCTTGCCTCCTTCTGGTGTGACCCAGCGCCATCCCTGCCTTCCTCTCTTCCTCTGGCTCTCCTCCCATTCCTGGCCGCACCTGCCTCAGAGGCTGGCCCCTCCTCGGGGTCTCTGCCTTTGCTCTTCCTCTTTCCTGGTCCTTTCCTCCCAGATCTTCCTGGGGTGGGCGCCTCCCTGATTTTCCAGATCCAGCTCGGTGTCACCTCCTCAGAGGGCGCTCTCTTTCTTGACCTCCCCGCCATCTCCTCCCTAAAGGCGCCCTGACACATCTCCTTCTTTTACCTTCTTCATAGGCATGTGCGGGTTCCTGCGGAATGTACACTCCAAGAGGTAGAGACCTAGAGTGTGTCCCTAGCATCTAGAAGGGGTTTAACCAATGTTTTCTTGGATGGACAGATGATCCCCTGAGGTTGCATTTGGGCAGAGAGAGGCCCACAGTGTGGGCAGAATGCTGGCTGCTGAGACTAGAAAACCAAGGATAAGTCTGCAACTGCACTCTGCCGTATATTACCTGCGTCGCTGCATGCAAGTTGCTTTACCTCTTTGCATTTAATTTTCCTCATCTGTAACACAGAAGTGCTACCATGTGGCTTCATAAGATTGCAGGGAGGATGAGAGAATTATATGAAAGCACAGAATAAGATATGGAATAAACACTGGTTTAAAAATAAATCCACATGGTTATCCAAAGACAGTAAAATAGAGCTAGGTGCTGCTGCCCGCTAACTTCTTCACTTCTTTTACCAACTTTGTCCTTTTTATTTAAGGAGGCTGACACCCAGGCAGCTCTAATGGAGAGCTAAACAGGAAGCTAGTGCCTGCAGGCCGGATCCAGGCACTGCCAGTTTCTGTCTGCACCATGAATGATGAAGGGTTTGTGCATTTTTACATGGTTGAAAAAAAAGAAAAAGAAAAGAAGACTATTTTCTGACACAAAAATGCTGTATGAAAAACTCAAATTTCAGGGCCCATCAATAAAGCTTATCAAAACACAGCCTTATCCACTCGTCTACGCGCTGCCTGTGGCTGCTTTCATGCCATGAAGGCAGAGTTGAATTGTGACAGAGGCCACCCTAAAATATTTTCTATTTGACCCTTTACAGAGAATGCATGCAGTCCCCTAGCTGATTTTCAAAAGTGAAAGGCTGGTGTGAGAGGCCGCCTGGCGACAAGGAGGTCAGCGAGGCCCCGGGGACCGCTCTTCCCTCCGGGCGCCCTGCTGCACCCCGCGCACGGCCGTCTCAGCCTGGCCACGGAGGCCGCGCCAGCCCCCCGAGTCCAGAGAGACACCGAGGGGCTGCACACCCGTAAGCCTGGGGCAGAGCCCCCAGAGTGAAGCCCCCAGGGCCCCTCGCCCCGGTGCTGCTCCTCAGACCTCCCTTCGCTTTCTTTCTAGAAGGTGGTGGTGGCGATGTTAAGGGGCTTAACTTCTGGGGTGTCAAGCTTTCAAAGACAAAGGCAGTCTACCCAGTGGAGGGGCCGTAGGCACCCTCTCTCCTCCCAGAAGCTCTTCCAGGTCCGGACTGGGGTTCCCAAAGAGCAGCCTGTGAGAGCTCCGATAGATTCTTAGGAAAACACAGGCGCGCTAGCTGCTTGGAGGATGTGGGAAGTCTGCTCTTAATGACAGGCCTGTCTCTCTGGGGAACTTATAATCACCTCGGGAGGCTCCCCCTTCGTGGCAGGGACTAAGGGCTGACTGAGCCAGGAGATGGCAGAGGCTGCTGTGTGGCCTGGGGGCGGGTGGTGGAGGGGAGCGCAGAGCAAACCCAGAGAGAGGCAAGGGGGTGAACAGGAAACCAAGGGGGGTCGGGCTGCCTCCTAGGGGCAGGGTGAGGGGGTCGTGCAGAGGGTGTGGAGGGGTCAGGCTGCCTCCTAGCGGCAGGGTGGGGGCTGTGCAGAGGGCTTGGGGGTGTGGGCTGCCTCCTAGGGGCTGGGGGTTGGGGGGGGTGATGTGCAGAGGGTGTGGCGGGGGTGGGCTGCCTCCTAGGGGCAGGGTGGGGGGCGTGCAGAGGGCATGGGGGAGGGGGTGGGCTGCCTCCTAGGGGCTGGGGGTTGGGAGGGGGCGATGTGCAGAGGGTGTGGCGGGGGTGGGCTGCCTCCTAGGGGCAGGGCAGGGGCCTGTGCAGAGAGCACCACCCCAAAGACCCCTTCCCTCTCCTCGTCCCGTCTTCTAGTCTCTGGGGGATCAGGAGGGCCGGGCCAAGACCCCACCATTGCCCTGCTCACCCCGAGAAAGAAGAGGCTTTTCCTGGACACTGAAGCTGTCCCTAGGGCAGAGAGCAGGGCACGGTCCTGTCTCTGGGCTCCAGCCTTGGCATCCACAGCCTGTGCCCCTGCGGTCACCCCTCTCAGAAAGAGACGGAGGACCAGGGCTCAGGCCAGGCCCCAGCACTCAGGCCGTGCGGCCCTGGCAGGTCCCTTCTACTCCTCCAAGTTGGCATTTCTGTCCTGCGCTTGTCTGCCAAGGTCTTCATGAGAACCGAGTGACTGAACCGGCTTAGAAACCATGGAGCCCGGGAGGAAATTTCTCAGGAGCGAGCTGCGGTCTTGGCACCTGCACCACCTACCAGACGGCGGGAGCCTGCCGTTACAGCAACGAGAGGGGCCCCGCGGCTGACCGCCTCTGAAAGCCTAACCATCACCCACCCTGAGCACAGTTGGAGGGGCGGGAGGCCTTGAGCAGCGAGCAGAGGAGGGCTCACTCCCCAGCTGGCAGGCTCCAGAGGCGCTATCACAGGCCCACATCACATCGGGCCTCCGCCTGTGGTCTGATCTGGGCATCGCCCCTGTCGGCCCGGCCTTCCGTTGCCGGCCTGGCAGTTAGATGGAGATCGCGGTCTGCTTCCCGCCAGGGCTGGTGCAACAGCTTCTCGTGGTCCTCTGCTCTCTTGGGCTGCTCACGTGCTCAGGGCTGGCAGGGTGGAGGAGGACAGGTTGAAAATGTGTGGACTTCAGGAGGCTCCGGCCTCTCTCCCCCTTTATTCTGAAAAGGTGTTGGTAAAATTCTAGACCCCCCCACCCCCGCCCCATGTGATCGCGGGGAGCTCAGCACCATGGCTGTGAGCCTTGGGTTCAAGGCCAGCTCTGCCCCTCTGCAGCCACGTCACCCCCGGTGAGCCATCTCTCGGGGCTGGGTCCTCGGTCCCCTGTAAAACGCTGACACCTTCCTGCCCACTGCTCCGAGTGTGAGGAGCACAGGGGAGATGTCAGTGTGAGTGCTTGAGAACTGTGCCCTTTAGCTGTGCTGTCGTAGACTGAGGAGGACTCGCAGGGCTACGGGGACGGGGACAGGCCGCGGCCCTGAGGCTGGGGGAGCAGGCAGCGAAGACGGGAACAGGGCAGGGACTATTTAGGGCTCTGTGTCAAGCACAGCACGAAGCCCTGGCTCTCACACAACCCTGGGGGTGGGTACGATCCTCCCCATTTGCCGGGGACCACCTAGCCTCAGCAGAGTTGTCATTTGCCCCAAGTTCACCTCTAGGCAGGCCAGCAAGCCCGCGTTAGTCTAACTCCAGCATCTGTGATCTGTGGACCCCTCCAAGGCTCTAGACAGTCTATTCTGGGTGTGGGCATAAGATTAGATAAAATGGGGTAGGAGGAGAGGAGGGCAGTGGAGAGGGCCGGGGAGAGGCCCGAAGGCGTCCCAGTGCTGCTAGTGCCTGGGCTGCCACGGGAGCAGGGGCTGCAGCCAGCCCATAAGGGGCCTCCCTGCAAATTTGGCAAAGGTAGGTGTGACCACCAGCCTTGCCTAGTTGCGCTTGTGAAGTGAGTAACAGCTACAACTGCACATGGCAGCCCTGGGAGGCGCTCTGCAATTAATTAAAGAGAAGAAAAACCAAACAAATTCCAGGATAGAGATTTTGTAGCCTGTGCCCCCTCCATTTCCTGGCCTGGGAGCCCAGCCAAGTGCCCCGACCCCCCGCCAACGACTTCCTCCTGGTCCCCAAGAGCTGCAGAGTCTGGGGGCTGGGACCCGGCCCAGACCCCTGAACCCGGTGTGTCTACGCCTCTCTTCCCTGCAGGCCTGGGGCTGGACTGTGCAAAAGTGGTACCACAACCACCTGAGGCAAGAGGCTAGTTCACAATCGAGTTATTAATTACTCTCTTGCTTATTATCTTGAGCATTGCATCAAGACCAGGAGCGTGAGAAGGGCTTTACAGGCACTTTCATTAGTATCAGATCCCATTCCCCACAGACACACACACAGGTCTGGGTATTGCAGTGAGTCCTGCCAAAAGTCAGTCCAACTCCACCCTGCTGCTCATCACGCCTGGCACATTCAGGCCAGCCCTTCCAGAATCGCCAAAGCTGCCCACTCAGGCAGGCTCCACAGGGCAGACCCTGAAGGTGGGGCCTGTTGCAGGGAAGCTGCCCTCGATCCTTGAGCTGCTGCACTGCGCTGAACTGCAGAACGCTTAGAGAAAGGAGATTCGAGACTCCACACCTCACCTCATGCCCAGGGCAGCCCCTCCTCTGGTCAGACTCCCATCCCTCTTGCTGCACTGCTAGTGTTTTCGCCCTTGTTTGGCCCTCCTCGTCTCTGGTTGAGCAAAGAGTGTGAGAGAACCTACTGGTGGCGTAGCAGTCTCCTCTTGTTCAGTCCCGCCTTGCAGTGGAAAAGTCAGCCCCACGGGGGTAATGGAACAAGACCTCGAGGTCTCCTGCCTCATGCCTTCCTGCCCCTCGCTTGACCCCTCCTCCTCCCCCATCTGGAGAGTCTGGATGCACAGCTTGCAACTGAACTCCTCTGAGCGCCTTGGCCTCCTGATCCGGGCTCCGTCCACCTGCTGCTGCTGCTGCAGGAACAAGGTGAGCGAGTGAGCTCTGAGCGCTGCCTTCTGCTGCCGGGCAGGGACCCAGGACAACCAGGGCTCCCCGACTTCAGCTCCGCCTCCCTGGGCAGGTGCTTGACCTCAGTTTTCCCATCCGTAAAAAGAGGTGGCACCTGCCCACCTTAAAGGTATTTGTGAGAATCAAACCTGCTGATCTTGGTGAAAATGTTTGCAAGTCGTTAAGTATAGCACAGAAACGGGTAATTATCTCTCACCATCACCAGCACAACGGCCTCAAAACCCTGCTCAGAACTTCTCCGCTTCCCTGGAGTTATACCACTGAACTTGGATCATGTTTGACCTCTGGAATGTGGTTCTAGCCTCGACATTTTTGCACTTGCTGATGTGTTGCTGAATCACGTTTTCTCACCACTTTCTAGTTCCCAGAGAAGACGGTAACCTCCACGAGGGCAGAGAGACACCTCGTGTGTCCTTCCCCATCTCCTAAATCACACTGAGAAATCTGTACGTAAGGCAGAGTGAACAAACATGCATGAGATTCTCCTCTAAATGCATTATTTACACTGTAGCCTTACATTCTTCCCAACAAGCTTTCTGCATAAAAATAAAGACTCGGATTAAATGACTTGCTTGCAGGCATAAAGTGACTATGTCCTAGCACTGAGCCTGATTGGTAATTGTTATTTAATAAATGTTTGCTGAAGGAGAAGTGAATGCCTGGATGCACAGTAGACGGTGCTGGGTCTGCTTGATTCCAGGGCCCACACGTTTTCCACCGGAGCAGCTTCTCACTGACTAGCTGGTGAAAGATCTCCGAGGGGCGTGGAGCGGGCAGAGATCTCTAGCCTCTGGCTGTCACTGCCCATTCTCCTCCCCCTTCCCTGCAGTTAGCCCCTCAGGCGGTCTGAGCTCCAGAGAGTTTTTCACTGTGACAGGATCACCTCCTTGCTCCAGGCATTTTAGAACCCAGCCTGGTTAACTAAGTGTCTTCCCCACTAGAGACTTCTAGGGAAGTGATTGGGTTCACTCCGGGAACCCTTAGGGAGAAGGAGATAGCATCACCTTTTCTGCCTCTGCTTCGCTGCCCTGAACGAGTCCCATAAGCATTTCACCCCCAGCTCCAACCCTTCCCGTTACTTAGGTTTCTGTAACTAAGCCATCGCGGCTCCAATTCTAGGCTCCTTGACTGGAAGAATTCTGCTGATGCCCTGAAAATCTAAGAGGCTACAGGACTCAGTACTGGCCTTTGAGAGTAATGTGGGATGGGTTTCACTGGCTCTCAGAGCTGGAAAAGACTATGGTGTTCATCCAGGCTCACCCTTACCTGGTGCCTCTGAATTGAAGTTGCTCACTCTGACTCTTTGTGTCTGACTCTTTGTGACCCCATGCACTATAGCCTACCAGGTTCCTCCATCCATAGGATTCTCCAGGCAAGAATACTAGAGTGGGTTGCCATTTCCTTCTCCAGGGGATCTTCCCAGTCCAGGGATCAAACCCGGGTCTCCCGCACTGCAGGCAGATGCTTTACCATCTGAGCCACCAAGGTAAGTTCAGTTGAGTTCAGTCGCTCAGTCATTTCTGATCTTTGCGACCCCATGAATCGCAGCACACCAGGCCTCCCTGTCCATCACCAACTCCCAGAGTCCACCCAAACCCATGTCCACTGAGTCGGTGATGCCATCCAGCCATTTCATCTTCTGTCGTCCCCTTCTCCTCCTGCCCCCAACCCCTCCCAGCATCAGGGTTGTTTTCAATGAGTCAACTCTTCACATCAGGTGGCCAAAGTACTGGAGTTTCAGCTTCAACATCAGTCCTTCCAGTGAACACCCAGGACTGATCTCCTTTAGGATGGACTGGTTGGATCTCCTTGCTGTCCAAGGGACTCTCAAGAGTCTTCTCCAACACCACAGTTCAAAAGCATCACTTCTTCGGCACTCAGCTTTCTTCACCATCCAACTCTCACATCCATACATGACCACTGGAAAAACCATAGCCTTGACTAGACGGACCTTTGTTAGCAAAGTAATGTCTCTACTTTTTAATATGCTGTCTAGGTTGGTCATAACTTTCCCTCCAAGGAGTAAGCGTCTTTTAATTTCATGACTGCAGTCACCATCTGCAGTGATTTTGGAGCCCCAAAAAATAGTCTGACACTGTTTCCACTGTTTCCCCATCTATTTCCCATGAAGTGATAGGACCAGATGCCATGATCTTAGTTTTCTGAATGTTGAGTTTTAAGCCAACTTTTTCACTCTCTTCTTTCACTTTCATCAAGAGGCTCTATTTCCTCTTCACTTTCTGCCAGAAGGGTGGTGTCACCTGCATATCTGAGGTTATTGAAATTTCTCCTGGCAATCTTGATTACAGCTTGTGCTTCCTCCAGCCCAGCGTTTCTCATGATGTACTCTGCAAATAAGTTAAATAAGCAGGGTGACAATATACAGCCTTGATGTACTTCTTTTCCTATTTGGAACTAGTCTGTTGTTCCATGTCCAGTTCTGACTGTTGCTTCCTGACCTGTATACTGGTTTCTCAAGAGGCAGGTCAGGTGGTTTGGTATTCCCATTTCCTTCAGAATTTTCCACAGTTTATTGTGATCCACACAGTCAAAGGCTTTTGCATAGTCAATAAAGCAGAAATAGATGTTTTTCTGGAACTCTCTTGCTTTTCTGATGATCCAGCGGATATTGGCAATTTGATCTCTGGTTCCTCTGCCTTTTCTAAAACCAGCTTGAACATCTGGAAGTTCACATATTGATGAAGCCTGGCTTGGAGAATTTTGAGCATTACTTTACTAGTGTGTAAACCTAGTGACCAACCTAGACAGCATATTAAAAAGCAGAGACATTACTTTGCCAACAAAGGTCCATCTGGTCAAGGCTATGGTTTTTCCAGTGGTCATGTATGGATGTGAGAGTTGGATGGTGAAGAAAGCTGAGTGCCGAAGAATTGATGCTTTTGAACTGTGGTGTTGGAGAAGACTCCTGAGAGTCCCTTGGACTGCAAGGAGATCCAACCAGTCCATCCTAAAGGAGATCAGTCCTGGGTGTTCACTGGAAGGACTGATGTTGAAGCTGAAACTCCAGTACTTTGGCCACCTGATGTGAAGAGTTGACTCATTGGAAAAAACCCTGATGCTGGGAGGGGTTGGGGGCAGGAGAAGAAGGGGACGACAGAAGATGAAATGGCTGGATGGCATCACCGACTCGATGGGCATGAGTTTGAATAAACTCTGGGAGTTGGTGATGGACAGGGAGGCTTGGTGTGCTGCGATTCATGGGGTCGCAAAGATCAGACATGACTGAGCGACTGAACTCAACTGAACTTACTAGTGTGTGAGATGAGTGCAATTGTGCAGTGGTTTGAGCATCCTTTGGCATTGCCTTTCTTTGGGATTGGAATGAAAACTGACTTTTTCCAGTCCTGTGGCCACTGCTGAGCTTTCCAAATTTGCTGACATATTGAGTGCAACACTTTCACAACATCATCTTTCAGGATTTGAAATAGCTCAACTGGAATTCCATCACCTCCACTAGCTTTGTTCGTAGTGATGCTTCCTAAGGCCCACTTGACTTCACATTCCAGGATGTCTGGCTGAGTGAGCACACCACTGTGATTATCTGGGTCATGAAGATCTTTTCTATACAGTTCTTCTGTGTATTCTTGCCACCTCTTCTTAATATCTTCTGCTTCTGTTAGATCCATACCATTTCTGTCCTTTATTGAGCCCATCTTGCCATGAAATGTTCCCTTGGTATCTCTAATTTTCTTGAAGAGATCTCTAGTCTTTCCCATTCTATTGTTTTCCTCTATTTCTTTGCATTGATTGCTGAGGAAGTCTTTCTTATCTCCTTGCTATTCTTCGGAACTCTGCATTCAAATGGTTATATCTTTCCTCTTCTCCTTTGCTTTTCACTTCTCTTCTTTTCACAGCTATTTGTAAGGCCTCCTCAGACAACCATTTTGCCTCTTTGCATTTCTTTTTTGGGGGGATGGTCTTGATCCCTGTCTCCTGTACAATGTCACAAACCTCTGTCCATCGTTCATCAGGCACTCTGTCTATCAGATATAGTCCCTTAAATCTATTTCTCACTTCCACTGTATAGTCATAAGGGATTTGATTTAGGTCATACCTGAATAGTCTAGTGGTTTTCCCTATTTTCTTCAATTTCACTCTGAATCTGGCAATAAGGCGTTCATGATCTGAGCCACAGTCAGCTCCCAGTCTTGTTTCTGCTGACTGTATACAGCTTCTCCATCTTTGGCTGCAAAGAATATAATCAATCTGATTTCGGTGTTGACCATCTGGTGATGTCCACGTGTAGAGTCTTCTCTTGTGTTGTTGGAAAAGGAAAAGGGTGTTTGCTATGACCAGTGCGTTTTCTTGGCAAAACTCTATTAGCCTTTGCCCTGCTTCATTCTGTACTCCAAGGCTAAATTTGCCTGTTACTCCAGGTGTTTCTTGACTTCCTACTTTTGCATTCCAGTCCCCTATAATGAAAAGGACATCTTTTTTGGGTGTTAGAAGGTCTTGTAGGTCTTAATAGAACTGTTCAACTTCAGCTTCTTCAGCCTTACTGGTTGTGGCATAGACTTGGATTACTGTGATATTGAATTGTTTGCCTTGGAAAATAACAGAGATCATTCCGTCATTTCTGAGATTGCACCCAAGTACTGCATTTCAGACTCTTTTGTTGACTATGATGGCTGCTCCATTTCTTCTAAGGGATTCCTGCCCACAGTAGTAGATATAATGATCAACCGAGTTAAATTCACCCATTCCAGTCCATCTTAGTTTGCTGATTCCTAGAATGTCAACATCCACTCTTGCCATCTCCTGTTTGATCACTTCCAATTTGCCTTGATTCGTGGACCTAACATTCCAGGTTCCTATGCAATATTGCTCTTTACAGCATCGGACCTTGCTTCTATTACCAGTCCCATCCACAACTGGGTATTGCTTTTGCTTTGGCTCCATCCCTTCATTCTTTCTGGAGTTATTTCTCCACTGATCTCCAGTAGCATATAGGGCACCTACCAACCTGGGGAGTTCCTCTTTCAGTGTCCTATCATTTTGTCTTCTGATACTGTTCATGGAGTGCTCCAGGCAAGAATACTGAAGTGGTTTGCCACCCCCTTCTCCAGTGGACCACATTCTGTCAGAACTCTCCACCATGATCTGTCCATCTTGGGTGGCCCCACACGGCATGGCTTAGTTTCATTGAGTTAAACAAGGCTGTGGTCCATGTGATCAGATTGGCTAGTTGTCTGTGATTGTGGTTTCAGTCTGTCTGCCCTCTGATGCCCTCTCTCAGCGCCTACCATCTTACTTGGGTTTCTCTTACCTTGGACGTGGGTATACCTTCAGGGCTGCTCCAGCAAAGCGCAGTTGCTGCTACTTACCAAGGTAAAGAGCCCTGCAAATGTTCCCGCCATGTTGAATCTGCTCAAAGCCGCTTGGGTCCTGCCCCTTCATGAAGTCACCTGTGTCTGGCTCCCTGAGACTCTCCTCTGGTCTAGGCTGGCGCTCTGAAGCCATTCCCTTCTGACACTGACCTGCCTGCAGAAAAGCCTACACATTTTCATGGAAGAACAGATTCAGCATTAGTCTACCTCTGATCCCTATTCAGCTGGGTCTCTGCTTCGAAGGCAATGTTGGTGTCTCCCCTGATTCCTCGGGTGCCTGGCTGGGGCTGGGAGGAGGACTCAGGAGGAAGTTTAACTCCAGAGGAAAGTTCTCTTTGTGGAAGAGTTTCTGTTTCTTCACAGTCAGAGGGAAGTTTCCTTGAAGGTGGTGTTGTTGTTTCAGACATTTCCCTGTATGGGTTACCACTCAGATTCGACTGTCCCCAGCTGTATAGCGGGGACTGCATTTGCCAGCGATTTTAAAGCTGCACCTTCTAGCAGTGACCCTCAGGGCCACCTCAGGACCTAGAGACCACAGTTGTTTCCAAGCTTGAGGTTTGAGAGGGAAGAGGCGGCTGTCCAGTTCTCTCAGTGCATTCCGTTTCCTCCCCTCTGTGCCCGGGGAGTGTTTGTGTCGGTGGAAATATGGCCCAAGTGTGGGCGTAGACCCTCCTTTCAAACCGCTCCATCCTATTTCTTCACCCGAACCACTCTAAACCTCTCAGTTAGGGAGGCCCGCGGGGTGGTTTTCCTGCTCCGGCCCCTGATCTCCCAGTCCCTAACCTCTGAGCAGACACGGGGTGCAAGAGACCCCACTGGGGAGCAGCCCGTGGGTGATGGCTCATTCCTCTTTATTTTATTCTTTTCCTTTAAAAAGTAATATTTACTGATTCTTTTCTTTCCATTTACAAAAGCAATTTATGATCCACTGCTGAAAAATTTCCCTAGCCTCCTGCCACCCTATCAAAATCACCCATCCCATTCATTGAAACCCAGAGTTCACATTTTGGCTATGTCTTCTTAAAATCATTGCTTTTCGTGGATATTCACCTAGTTTTAAAAACGTTTTATTTTGTAATACTTTTAGATTTACAGAAAAGTAATACAGATTTCCCATATACCCTTCAACAAGTTTTCCCTGATGTTTTTTGTTTAGTTGTGTCTGAGTCTCTGTGACCCCGCGGATTATAGCTCGCCAGGCTCCTCTCTCCATGGGATTTCCCAGGCAAGAACACTGGAGTGGGTTGCCATCTCCTCCTCCAGGCGATCTTCCGGACCCAGGGATCCAACCCGTGTCTCCTGCATTGGCAGGTGGATTCTTTACTGCTGAGCCACCAAGGAAGCTCTGATGTTAACACCAGAGTAAAATAATCAAAACTGAGAAATTCACACTGGTGGAGTACTATTCACTAACCTGTAGACGTTATTCAGATTCCACCAGTTTTTCCACTAACGTTCATTTTCTGTCCCCAATCCAATCCGGGATATTGGATTGCAGCATGTGGGAGCATTGATCTTCATTGTGGGATCCTTAGTTGCCGCTTGTGAACTCTTAACTGTGGCATGTGGGATCCAGTTCTCCACCCAGGGACTGAACCTGGGCCCCCTGCATTGGGAGCTTTGGAGCCATTGGCTCACCAGGGAAGTCCCAGTATAAACCTAATTTTTAACGATATACACCCTACTGTGCATACTATTTTGTACCCAGCTATTTTTATCAGTAATATATCCTAAGCATTTTCCCATTCAATTAAATTCTTCTGTTATTATCATTTTTAATGGCAGCATAATATTCCATTATGTATGAATGTGAGAGTTGGACCATAAAGAAGGCTGAGTGCTGAAGAATTGATGCTTTTGAATTATGGTGCTGGAGAAGACTCTTGAAAGTTGCTTGGACTGCAAGGAGATTCAACCAGTCAATCCTAAAGGAAATGAACCCTGAATATTCATTGGAGGGACTGATACTGAAGCTGAAGTTCCAACACTTTGGCTACTTGATTCAAAGAACCGACTCATTGGAAAAGACCCTGATGTTGGGAAAGATTGAAGGCAAAAGGAGAATAGTCTGGCAGAGGATGAGATGGTTAAATAGCATCACAAACTCAATGGACATGAATCTGCACAAACTCTGGGAGATAGTGAGGGACAGGGAAGTCTGGTGTGCTGCAGTCCTTGGGGCTGCAAAGAGTTGGACACAACTGAGCCCCTGAACAACAACAATGTTCCATTATGTGGATTTGCTATAATTTACCTAGCCAATGGCTCATTAGTCTACATTTAAATTGTTTCTAATTTTTCACTATCATGAAGGATGATGGGATGAACATCTTGTACATACTTCTGATATACATCAGTTCAGTTCAGTCGCTCAGTCATGTCTGATTCTTTGCGACCCCAGGGACTGCAGCATGCCAGGCTTCCCTGTCCATCACCAACTCCCAGAGCCTGCTCAAACTCATGTCCACTGAGTTGGTGATGCCATCCAACCATCTCATCCTCTGTCGTCCCCTTCTCCTTCCACGTTCAATCTTTCCCAGCATCAGGGTCTTTTCCAGTGAGTCAGTTCTTCACATCAGGTGGCCAAAATATTGGAGTTTCAGCTTCAGCATCAGCCCTTCCAATGAATATTCTGGATTGAATTCCTTTAGAATGGACTGGTTGGATCTCCTTGAGGTACATATCTCTAGTTATTTTGACACAAGAGAAATTCCAGAAATCGAATTCTTATGTTCAGAATTCTTGTGTTCCATCCCTCCCCCTTCAAAGTCCACAGTGAAGATTTAGGCCAGTTGGTGGCCTTTATGCTTAAAGAGACTGCTGACCCATCAGCCCGAGGCAAACAGGGGAAGAAGCAACGAGCCCTCTCCACCAGGACCACAGCCTTTGGGTGGTGGAGATAGGAGAGCAGGTGGAAACATCAAGGGAACTCTAGGTTCTTCATGGCTTCTCAGCCTTAGTTTTTCAGGCTAACCAGCGCCAGCTGAGTATCTTATCTCTGTAGAAAGAGGAAGACACTTCCTCTGAGCCCAAGATAATGGGGAGGGGTTGTGGGTGGGGGATGGAGCAGAAGTTGCTAATGCATTTTTGCCAGCATCTTTGGTTTCTCCAATATCCAGCCAGACTATTAGCAGTTCCCCAAGGAATGCCTTGCTCCTCACGTCATCCCCCATTTCCTATAAATGGGAAGTGGCTAGGGAGTAGGGTGTGTGTGTGTGTGTGTATGCGCGCGCGCGTGCGCGCGTGTGTGCATGTGTGGTGGGGGAGGGGGAGCAGAAGATGGGGAAGGGACACGATGGTTTTTCTACAGCTGACTTAGTGGGGCTCTGAAACCCAGGGAAACTGTTACTAATCCAGAGCGACCCAGCATCATGGGGGTGGTGTGGATGTTAGGATTTTTCATTTAGGCTTGGATGTCACTGGCCAGGACTGCCTCTGCTTTGTTTCTGGGGCTCAGAGACTGTGTATGTGAGTGTGGGTGTGTAGTAGTAGCAGTAGTAATTGGACTGAGTGATTGCCTCAGTTCATCTGAAAATGGTACCTGTGTCTTGAGTCATCATGGGGAATGGATGAGTTTATACGTGAAATACATTTAGAAGGGCAACCGGCACAGTCAGTAAAAGTTGACTGTTATTATATGAGGCTACACCAGCAGAAAAAGGGGAGGGAGCATCTTGCCAGTGGAGGGTCCTCCAGTCCCCTGTGCTGGGTGGGACCTAGCGAGCCCGCCCACCTGGCTTGGTAAAGAAGGGTCACCGGCATTGCAGAGGGGTGAGCCAGCACTCATCCACGTGGCCAGACCCTCTGGTGGGGCCCAGGATCTCACAGGACACTGTCAGCTCACTCTCCTGAGCCCTCCTCCCCCTTCCTCCTGCCAGGGCTCAAGGCAGGGCACGCGGCACGCAGGCTCTCCCAGCAACAGCCAGCCAGCGGGGAGGATGGGCTCTTGCTCCCCCTTGCACCCCCAGTGCTCCTCCCCCAAGCCTGGAAAATACCACCATCCATGCTCTCCTGGCTCAGTAATTTTCCAACTGACCTGGAATTCCTCCTGACTGCTGCCCTCTTTTCTGGGGCAAGACGGACACCAGCTCAGGGACTCAGGACTCCACCCGATCTCTCTGCTGGCCACAAATGGGTGAGTCAAAGGCTTTGGAAAGCGATTGTGGCCCTGGAGGGTCACCTGCTGGGAGGCTGGGGGAGGGGTAAGTGTGCCCAGAGAACAACTTATTCAGTGATCCAGAAAACTGAGTAGATTCTTGTTTTTTCTCCCTCTCCCCTCTCCTGTGCCCACTCTCCTCCCCACCATCACCAGGGCTCCACTGTTCCTCTCTCCCTTTGAGACTTCCCATTCTTTTCTGCCTTCAATCAGAGGTTCCTTTAGAGACCCTCTGGCCAACTCCTTCTTACCCAGGCTCAGAATATGGGAGGGACTTGTTCCCACATCACACCTGGGTGATGTCAGGGCCAGCCTTGGAGCCCTATGCCCTGGTACTGGGTCCATGGCTACAGCCATAGTTGGTCCTCCCCTTCAAAAGCATCTTCCCCCTGATTTTGTAGTATTCAAACCAACAATGCTCATAAATCGGAGTGCTCTCCCCTCCATGGAGGAAGAAAGACACAAAGGGGCCCCCACCCCAAGGGCAGCCTGGGCCCCCAGTTCTCTCCCACCTGCACAGGTCATCCTGGAAACAGGCATCTTCTGGGACCATGCTCAACAGCTGATATAGGGGACACTTTACTGTCAACATATCCTATCCCCGCCCCCCGCCCCTTTCCCCATACACACTCTTAAACAGAAAAAAAAAAAAAAATCTGAAATCTTTTAACTTCAGGAAGAGGGACTGAATGAGCCATCAGGAAGCTCTTTCTGCTTCCGAGAACAGCAAACAGTAAGAAGAGTAACTTGGGGAGAATGCAAGAAGAATCTCTTGCAAAGGCTGGTCCTGGGTGGGTGGGGTGCGGCTCGGCCCGGGGGACCCGGGACTGGCCGGCATAGCTTGCGCGGGTAATGGCTGCAGACCGGCCGCGGGGAGCGGAGGCGCCCCGGGAAGCCGGGCAGGTTCTACCTAAATGTTTTGGTGGCGAGGGCGAGGGCGAGGGCGAGGGCGCGGCGCACTGCCCTAGGTAATGATAGTCTGGGAGCCACGCGGGGGCTGCCCGTCGCGGTCGCGGCTACAAAGACAGCTCGGAGACCTCCCGCTTTCCTCCCCTGGTGGGTACCGGCCCCACCCCGCCCCCTCCCCGCAGCCCCCCACCTCCGGCCCGCCTCGCCCCGCCCCCTCCGGGCCGCCCCAGCGCGCATGCTCTCTCCCCCCGCCGAGTAACCTGGAGATTTAAAAGCCGCCGGCTGGCGCGCTGGGGGCGGCGAGGGGACGAGCCCGCGCGCGGCGGCCCTCGGTGACAGGCGCCCTCCTCGGCCAGGTAGGGGCGCGCCCGCCCCGCTCCGCGGGAAGGGTCCCGGCGCGGGGAGGGGCGCGGCGCGGCCGGGCTCCTCGGCGGCGCGTGAGTTGCGCCCCCGGGGAGGGGGCGGCGCGGTGGCCGTCCGGCGCCCGCGCGCTGGCCCCGCGAGTCCCGGGGGGTGTGACTGGCTGCAGGCTCCGCGGGCGCGCCCGTCACCCTGCCGCGGGCGGGCTGCGGGGGCCCCCGCGGAGCCGCGCTTTCTCTCTCGCGGAGGCGGGCCGGGCTGGAGGCGCCGGGTCCCCCGCGTCCCCGGCCGGCTGGGCGGCGGGGTGGGCGGAGAGAGGCCCCTCCCCGGAGCCCCGGGTCTGGCCGACGGCGGGCGCACCGGCCGCTCGCTCCGGTGGCCTTCTCCCGCGTCAGAGTTTTCTTTGGAAAGTTGGTTTATTTTCTTCTCTTGTCTCAGCCTCGCCGGAAAGGGGCAGGGTGAGTCACCGGGGCGCGAGCGTCCTGGACCTGGGAGCCGAGGAAGGGGTCGACGGCCGGAACGCCGCGGGGTCCTCGGGCGCGGGCGGCTTGCCTGGGGGCAGTGAGGGGTTATTTGGAAGGGAAAGGGGGCTGAGCCCTTTCGCACGTCAGTCTCGGGGCTTGGCTCCGGGCAGAGAGCTGGGCTGCAGTGTGCGCGCCGTCCTGAGCCTCGGTTATCCGTCAGAAGAGGAGGAAAAAGAAAGGGCGTCCTTATCTTCGCCTACCAGGTTCGAAGGTGCTGAAGATCCTGAGATCAGCCAACAGGTGTGCTGAGGTGGTCCTTGGACACCCGCCACAGTGTCGCAGGGCTCTGGGCTCCCATGGCAGGCCTGCCCGGGAAGGCCCCAGGGAACTGCGGGTACCCTGGGTGAGGACCAGCCCTGCCCCTGGTCCCCTGTGGTCCCCGGCGCTGCATCAGTGTGCGTTGACCTTGCCCTTGACCCCTGAATCGGTGTCTGCCTTCCAGACCGGCACTCTTGACCTGCTCCGCTTCCCGCCCCACCCCCCCAGGGCCACACCTCCCTGTCTTTTTCCCCCAGGGGCCACACTCGAGGGTACGGAAGGGTTTGGCCCCGGTCGGTACCTGGTGCGGACTTGTTCTTCAGCTGTAACACAGACCCCATCCCGGCGAAGCTGCCGTCTGCAGCTGGCTGCAGTCCTAGAGTGACCCTTGCTGGGCTCCCGAAAGCGTTGCTCGGGGGCTTGGTGAGGTCCTGGGCGGCTTCTGACTGCCTTTCCGGGCGCACTTCTGAGTGGGGCAGCCTTGGTGTTGGACGCCCCTGCGTGGAGGCCTGGCGGCAGGCGGGCGTGTGGGGATGGGGAGGGCAGCGCCAGGAAATGTAGGCTGCTGATTGCCCCAGCCTTCCCTATAGAGCAACTTCTTCCAGTGTGAGATTGCAAAGTTATTTGAGATCACAGCCAACAGATGCAGGTCTCATCCTCCCATTCCTCCCTTATCTCCTCTCACCAGGCTTGTCCGAAACCAGGACTCTGTTGTTCTAACTAAAAGTGCTCGGAAAAATGGAACTTGAGTCCACAGGATGAATCTGAAGGTAAAAATACAGCTGTGAGTATAGCTGTGGACGTTCAGGCCCCAATTTAGTGCAGGCTGTTGGGGTGGGAGTTTTCCTGTCTGCTCATGGAGTGATGGAGTGTGTCCCTCCCGGCTCTGAGGTGTCCTGCAGGAGAATGAGGAGCTGCACAGTGATCCTCGGTGGCCACTGAGATACCTCCAGGCCGCTGGGTGCTGGAGGGATGGCATGGGGGCCTCTCTCTCAGCCTGGGCAGGGCTCTGGGGAGAAAAGGGAGAGAGGCAGGATCGTCTTGAGGACTCTGAAAGGCAGATTAAGCTCTCATCAGGACTCCTGGAGCCTGAAACACAGTATCATGGATAACAATCCAGACTATCAGGTGTTTGTATCCTGGCTGCTCCAGGATGAAGGGCAAGTTACATAACATCTTTTAAGTCTCAGTATCCCTGGCTACAAAATGGGGATGACAGTAATAATGAAAGTTCCTCCTCTGTAGCTTTGTTATTTATTAAATAATAATGGAGCAAATATAAATATTTGTACACATGAGTTCAGTTCAGTCTCTCAGTCGTGTCCGACTCTTTGTGACCCCATGAACCACAGCATGCCTGGCCTCCCTGTCCATCACTAACTCCTATATCTAAAATGTAAAAAGCACTCCGGCTTTATTAAGCCATGCATGCAGAGCGCTGGACTGTGTGCCCTGATAGGTAACAAGTGCCCAGTTACAGGTAACTGGTATTAACGATATCCACTGTATGTACACGTGTTCCCTAGCAGACAACAGCACCCACCCTGGGCCTCTGTTCTTGGGTTCTGCTGTAGACTTTGTTTCTTTAGGATCAAGGCCTTCTGGACTCTGGGGAGTCCGTACGACTAGTTAAGAGACTGGGCTCTAGCACTCGGTTGCCTGGATTTGAATTCCGTTTCCTTTATTTATTTAGCTGCACCTGGTCTTGGCTGCGGCATGCAGGATCTCTAGCTGTGGCTTGTGGACTCCGGTTCCCTGACCAGGGACCGAACCTGGGCCTCCTGTATTGGGAGTGCAGAGCCTAGCCACTGGGCCACGAGGGAAGTCCCAGTCTCATTTTCTTTTGCACAAATTAGTTCACATTTCTGTGCCTCAGCTTCCTCCTCTGTAAGATGAGGAAAGCAGTACCTGCCTCGCAGTATTGTGAGGATGATGTAGGTAAAGCTCTGAGCACAGCCGCTGCAAGTAATGTCAGCTGCTATTGTTTTTTAGCAATGGAGGCAGTCCTTGTGGTTCACGCTCAGGAACCAAAGTTTGTTAGCAAGGGAATTACACCGCATACAGCTGTATGTGAGCCGCAAATGGCACTTGCAGTCGAACTTGCCCGGTGCGAGGAACACAGCGGGACTGACGTCCTGGTCTCTTCCCTGTCACTGCTGTGCATGGCTTGTTTTTCAATCAGTCCAGAAACCCCTGCCCTGCCTATTTCCTCAAGTCGGAGGAAAGTGCCATGAAATGGTGAAGGTACAGCGCCTGAAAGGTTAAATGCCTTCTATGCAGAGAAGACTTCTTTTGTTCTGATTTTTAGAGAAACTGTGGGAGAGGAGGGAGTGTTCTGAAGTTGCTGTTCTGCTCTGTCCTCCTGCCCCAGCGCTTGGAACCCTTTGCTTTCTGGTGTCAGGAAGAAAACCCAGCCTGGCTTTCTGTGTGTTAACAGTCTGTGGCCCTGTTTGCTGGATAGCAAGGGTGGAGGCTGGACCAGTTGGTACCAGGCCCAGTGTCTTGAACGCTGATGCCACTTGACTCCCAGCAGCAGGGCTGGAGCATGCAGCTTTGTCCAGTGTATTAAGCGTCCCCGCCTGGGGGCAGGGGCTGGTGACAGCGCCATCCCGGGATGGTCCTGATGGCTGACCAGAACTTCCTGTGTGAGCCTTTTTTTTGCTACATGGTCTGTGTTCCCTCCCCCACGGGAAGAAGTCCACATTTTGCCACTGACCCTGAACGACTTGTGGGCCTTCTTGCTTCCGATGTTGGCGACAAGCCTACCTCACCTGTTGGCCTTGGTTTCTGTGTCTGTATTTAAATGCAGATGATCGTATCCACCTTACAAGGTTACGGTAAAGATTAAATGAGACCATGATATTTAGCAAGGAGCCAGCACAGACCAGGTGCTTGGTATGTTTGTTGGTTTTTCCTTGTTAATTCCGGAGGTCATTCTGTCTAGGAAGCTGGGATGAACCAGCTGGAATGGAGTTTGGAGACCAGCCTCTGGTCTCATAGTCTGCGGTCCTTCAGTCATCAGATTCAGGCCAGAGGAAAGTCTAGGCAGAGAGGATGCCCCCAGGAGCAGTCAGCTGGAGACAGCCGTCATTCCCCAGTGCTTTGTTATGCCCCCCGCCCTTGCCCAAGCATACTTTGAGTTAGCAAATAGTGTTCAAGCTGGGAGTGCCTGACCCATCCCTGGGAGTGTGGCAATCTAGATTCCTGCTCCTGGCTCCTGTGGCTTAGAGCCGAGCACCTTCAGTGTACCTGGACACGCTGGTTGGATCCCATCAGACAGGAATCCTGAATCAGCCTCACCTTTAAGGCCCTTGGTTGAGCACCTTCCTTGACAGGGCCTGAGCAGGGGCTATGCTGCTTGGTTTCTAGGAGCTGAAGGGCTAGTGGGGTGGGAGACAGGGAAGGACTACAAGCCAGGGACCAGGAGGACCATGTCCATCACTCAGTGTCCAGTGTGTGTCGTCAGGGTTTGGGGGAAAGGGGTCCTTGGCAGCAGGAGGTTCAGGTAGTCCTGGGGGACGTGGGGACTTTTGCTGGATAAGATTTAGGTGAAAGGGAGGGGAGGGCCAGGGGAGGTGACTGGAACATGATGGCTGCTTTGAAAATAAAAACAGGCCCAGTGCTGATGAATATCCCACGTCCCGTGATCTGGGGCCTGGTGTTCTTCCCGCCACACTTGAGTGGGAAGGGGCTAAAAGGAGAGGCGGGCGCATATAGAAATCCCAGGCTCCCGCAGCGGTGTTCTGTGGACACTACATTTTTGTGCATAGTTCCTGCCTGCTGACTGTCACGGCTCAGCCTCCTCCAGGAACCCTGGAGAGCACGGAGCGTGCACGCCTGCCCCACCTCAGGGTGCTCTGCCTGCGGTGGGTTATTTCCCAACCCCCAGCCCCTTCACAGCAGGGCTTGCACAGGGGGAGCTCGGTGGTGGTGGGTGGGCAGGCTTTAGTCTCACTGACATTGCTCTGGGGGAGGTGAGGTTGTAATGCATGGAGGCACACTCTCTTCAGGGGTGGGCAAACTCGGGCTCTTTAGCAGCAACAGAAAAACCACCTCTTTCTTGGAGCCCCTCAACCCTGCTCACTGCTAAGGGGACTGTTTTGAAGAACACATCCCTAGGGCTGAGTCCAGCCCAGAGCCCCCTCTGGTAAATGGGGCTGGTCACAGACCCTAGGACCAGTTCCGTTCAGTTCAGTTGCTCAGTCATGTCTGACTCTTTGTGACCCCATGAACCACAGCACACCAGGCCTCCCTGTCCATCACCAACTCCTGGAGTTTACCCAAACCCATGTCCATTGAGTCAGTGATGCCATCCAACCATCTCATCCTCTGTTGTCCCCTTCTCCTCCTGCCCTCAATCTTTGCCAGCATCAGGGTGTTGTCAAATGAGTCAGCTCTTCGCATCAGCTGGCCAAAGTATTGGAGCTTCAGCTTCAACATCAGGGCTGAAAGGGCCTCAGAGACCATTGAATTTGAGATCCGAGGGATGGGACCCAGCACCATGGTCTAACTCCAGGGCCCAGGGCTCTCTGCTCCTTAGTAGGTCTGCCCAGACCTCCGTGCCCTGGTCTCTTTCCTGTATCTGTCACCTTCTGAGGGAGGTCAAGCTCGGTAGGGGGTGGGAGGGTGGTGACAAGGATGTGTATGGCTGGGGAGAGCCGCCTGGTCCGGCTGGCTGGCAGAGTGCAAGTGTGCTGGAGGGAGGCTGGTCAGGTTTCGCTTTGCAGGGGCTGTAGGGAGCAGGGGGAGGGGACTCCCCAGCGGCCTGAGTGTGCCTCGCTCCCCGTTCTCCTGTGTTCCTCTCCCCCACACACCACTACCCCGCCTTGTAGGGAAGTGTTCATTGTGGCCCAAGTAGAGAAAGAATTTAGCTACTCTGCCAGGAACAGAGTCCAGCTCTGGGAGGGAGGAGGGGAGAGGTCAGTTCTGCCCCCAGACGGGTTGGTTGCTCGGATCAGTTTCAGGTGACCGCTGACCCTTGGCGCTCTATTGTACTCGAGCAGTATGTAGGCAGGTAAAGGATGGGGTAGGTGTAGCTGGGGCAGCCTTTTCCACCTGGTTCCCCTTGGCTCTCGTTGGTGGAGGGCTAGGACTCCCCCACCAGTGCCATGCGGCATTGTCGGTGGGCACCTGTCTCTGGTGAGCACCCCACCTGGGGCCAGGGGGCCGGTGTGAGATCACATAGCCGTACAGTTGTAAAGAACTTCAGACAGCATCTAGACTAGCACTCATTTTACAGTGTGGAAACAGTCCCAGAGAGGTAGTTCAGGCTACACAGCTGGAAAAGTTGCTGAAACTGAGCTACACTGTCCAGGCTCCTAGTTCCAAGCACCTTCTAGAATTCAAGAATGGTTTGAACTTTCCAGTCAACCGTTTTTACCTGTGCAGCCTTAGGCGTGTTAACCTATTTCTCTGAAACTCCCCTTTCATCCTTGTGAAATAGGAATGTTAAATACTTTGTGGGATTGTGCAAATGGTATGAATGGAGAAGGTACATCCGGTACATGCAGACACCTCCTGGACCGTGAGCAAGTGTCGGCCACTGTGATTATTCTCTGTGGCTCACTGTCCCCTAACTGGAAATGTTTACCCCAGCCTCCATTTCCCTTCGCAGCCTCCAGCACCAGGCGTGTCTGCCCAGTGACCTCTCCTCACCTGCTGGGGCCAGCACCTGGGGAAGCATTTACATTCTTGGCATTCTTCTTGCCTTTGGGGGCCCCTGCAGGAGCCGCGTGGGTGAGGGTGGAAGCCGAGCGGAGACGCAGAGTTGGTCCCCTTGCGACCTCTGCTGCTCCTGTTGGGAATGAGAGGGCCCCTCCCATGTTTCTCCGTAAGGAAGCCCGGTGCTGTAGGAGCCTGCACGTCCGAGCCCTCACACTACTCTGACGGTGGTATTCCTCTTAAGTTTCCTCGCCTGTCAAATGGGTACCCTCTCATCAAGCCATTTGGAAGACTCAAACGCTTGGAAGGGTCCCTGGCATGTAGCAGACCACAGTGTTAGCTGCTGTTGGTCATTGCAGATGAGGAAACTGGGGCTTAGGGAGGTCAGTGGACAAGGTCCCATAGTTACAGTGAGGTGCGGAGTTGGCAGGCGAACCCATGTCAGGCTGACAGTCAAACCTTGGCCACCCTGGAGAACCCACTGGGTTTGGGGATGTCTGGGTTCAGAGAGCTGCCAGCTGACGGAGATGGACTGTCTCGGTGTGGGGGGCGCTTGGTCAAGGTGGTCCCGGGGGATCTTGGGTCGCTGCAGTTTGCAGGAGGGGCGTCTGATCCGCAGGCCCGGGCGCCTGGCATTAGGTGTGTGTCCATTTTGCCCGCCCCCGTGGGGTTGCCAGGTGACTCTGGGAGGCGTGCTCGGCTTAGAGGGGCCCAGGTGAGGGTCGCCGGCCCGCCGCCTCGTGGCTGCGTTGGCCGGGGGAGGTGGGCGGGCTCTGGGCCCCGGGTCCCTTCCCCTCCCCTCCCCCGGCCTCCCCCGCACTTGTGTGTCTCAGAGCCGGGCAGGGGCTCTCAGACGCGCAACAAAAGCGGCTTCCCTCCGCGGGGCTGCCACCTGTTGGGTTTTCACACGTCGGGGAATGGGGGAAGGGAGCCGCTGCCCTTTTCCCAGTGTCTGCGGCCGCCCCCCGCCCGGGGACTGGGGGTCTCTCTGCCGCCCAGCGTGGCGGGGCCCAGGGGCGGGGCGGGGGCCTCAGCAGCTGGAAGGGGCCCGAGCGGGCAGGGCCGGGGCGGCAGCCAGGGGGAGTTTGACGGATTACTCTGCGGCCGAGAGGTCTCTCCCTAATCCCCCTTTGTGTCCCGGCCCGCAGCCCCGCGCTCGCTCTGACAAGCTGCTAAGCAGAAGGCTTCCCGTCCGAGCGAAGAAAAGGCGGCGCAGCAGGGCGGACGCTAAATCCCCGGCCTGGGCCCGGGGGAGGCTGGGGCTGGGCTGCAGGCTGGTGGGGGAGGGCCTTCTCTCTGCCGCAGCCCCGGGCCTCCCGCTCTCCGGCTGCATTCCGAGTGGGGCTCCCGCACGCCTTGGGGAGCCTGGGGGGTCGTGGGCCTTGGCTTCTTATGCAGATCGCTGTTGCCGGTGGTCGGGCGGGGGTCGGGGAGCAGACCCTTGCTTCCTTGGAAGTACACTTGAGCCCGGAGAACGCAGGCTGAACGTGGGCTGGAAGGCGTGGGAGCTGCATGGAGCCTTGTCAGGCGTCCCCTTCTCCCTGGCCCAGGCAGGCGGAATTCCCACAGCCCAGTGGCCCAGGCAGGGGGGTCTGTCATGGTGGAGAGCTTGCCACCTCACAGGCGTGTTCATCTCCCATCACCTGTCTGGCCAGCACAAGCTTTCTGGGCTGTCCTAAGGCTCCTGTGGAGCTGCTGCAAGAACAGAGCTCATTTTGGGGGTGCAGGGGGCTAGGTGTTATGAGGTAGGACCAAGGACACTGGCCCCCTGGGACTCAGGCAAGGAGCTGGGTAGCCCCCCCCCCCCCGCCAAGGAGGTTTTGGTGAACTTCCAGAGCTATTCTCTGCCCCCGACCCTAGAGGATCTGAGAGATGGCAACTTTGGGGTGCGGCTCTGGGGTCTAGGCTGGTGTGGAGGAAACCAGAGTCCCCTGTCCCGTGCAGCCTCGGGGCGCTACCTGTGGGGTCCTCCGCACCTGCAGCCCCAGCCTGGGCTGGGGGTCTTGGGGAGCTTGGCCCGGAGTGACCCCACCCCTTTCTGCCCCTGAGTCAGTGTTCCTCAAGGGGCCTACCCCTCCCTGTTTCCTTCTCTGCGAGGAGGGGCTCCCTGGCCTCGTGAGAAAGACCGTGGCCTGTGTGAGCCTGCAGGGAGGGCGCGGGGCACGGGGCTCTGGGGTCAGGCCGGGGCTGGGGCCCTTTGATGCCTGGGCGGGTGTGGGGGCTTGCGCCCGCATAAAGAGGCCACAGAGCTGCCCCCAGCCCTCTGCCTCTGTCGTCTGCAGGGGCCGCCTGCTACCCCAGCCCCACCTCGCCGGAGGGGTGGCAGGAGCCCCTTTGAACGGCCTCAAAGGCCTCTTTATGCGTCCCTCGACACTCCCTTCCTGCAGGGGCCTTTGCCCGGCCTCCTCCAGCCCTCTGAGTTTGGAGAAAATGTTCAGGCCAAGGCTCGCTCCTGTTGCTCAGTTGCATTTCCCGTACTCCCTGCCGCGGTCTGACCTGAGATGGGGCGAGGGGGACAGGGCCCCCTCCAGCCCTGGAGCGTCTGCCCTCCGCTCAGCACCCCTGGCTGAGCCCTCAGGAGCCGCCCTCTGGGGGTTGGGCTGGCGTCTCCTTGGGGCGTCTGGGCGTGGGGGCAGCACTTAGGTCCTGCCCGTCCCTTCCACCCCCCACCCCGGGCTGGTGTCAGTGAGTTACTCTTTAGATAAACGTTTCCCAGCCCCTTCTCACGCTGGGGTGGGTGCTGGAAAGCTGCAGCGGAGCCTATAGTCCGCTCTGGGGGTGTTGCACCCGGAGTTTTTGGGTATCTGGAGCTGGGCAGGTAGAATGCAGGTTCACCCTCCGTCTCTCTGGGCTTGAGCTCTGCTCCCCCAGAGGGGAGGGAAGATGGCCCAGGGCAGAGCTCCCTAAGGCTTTCCAGAAGTCTTGGGGTTCCTTCAGCTTCCTTGCTGTCCCGTCATCCGGGATCTGGAAGGAGAGGGGGAGATAGTTGGACCTCGAGAGGGACTTGCCCTCCTAGAGGTCTTCCGTTCCTGTCCACAGGGTCAGCCCCCTTTCCCTCATCTTCCCGCCCCCTCTCCACCAGCTGAGCCCCTCTGGTTGGGCTCCAGGAGCCGTGGGGAGGAGGATCTGAGTCTGAAGCATCTCTAGGGCTGGAGGGTGGAGGCGCGGAGTGGATGCTGCTGCCCTGCCTGTGTCCCTGAGGATGCAGGGGGCTCTGAAAGCAGGGGGACCCAGCGGGAGTTGTCAGCTTCAAGCTTTAGGGAGAGGTGTTCCCTGGGATGCAGATGGGAGTGGGAGGCAGGAAGGTGGGGACAGACCGCTTCCTGGTCCCTTGTCTGTCCGAGCCTGGGCCCTGGGCTCCTCTGTGTCTAGAAGGCCCTGGAAGGACCACTGGTGACTTGAGTTGGTGCTGTGGGGGTCCTCCTCTTGTTTCCTCCTCCTGAGGGCTGGGGTGGGGCGAAACAGGGGAGGCCGGGGCACTGCGGGACGGTAAGGAAAAGAAAGGGGGACTTTGGAAGGGAGGGTGTTCTCATGGGCTGGGCGTCTCTCGGGCAGTTCCGGGCTGGGGAGAGTCTGGGGTGGCAGGAGGGAGGGAGGCCGGGCTCAGCACCCTGAGAGCAGGGCTGTGCAGAGCAGGCCGGCCCGCCCACCTCCTCCAGGGATCCCTCAGCTGGCCCAGGCCCTGGTCCTGGGTACAGCACCTCTGGAGGGTGCAGAGAGGAGCCCGGCATGGGAAGGATTTCATCCTCCTCAGTCCTGGCTGTGGGGAGCTGGACTGAAGGGAGGGAGGGAGGTGTGGGGGGGGTGCTTGATGGTGCTGGAGAGCTGCAATTTATTCTAAACAATCGGGGCAAACCAGGGTTTGGGCATGGGTGCCGGATGTGGGCAAGGCTGGGTCTGATAAAGTCTCTGTTTGCCCAGGGAGGACCTGGTCCCTTAAAGCCCAGGGCAGGGGAGTCCCCAGGGTGGGGAATGGAAGGGGCTGGAAGCCTTTAGACCTGAACACTCCCTGCAGGTCAGACAGCACTGCCCCTGCTCTCCTCCTGGGGTTGCCATGGCAGTGCAGGACTGCACCCCAGCTAAGGGTGTTATCCGGTCCCCCAGCCCGCTTTCGCGACCACGCGGGGCAGTGTTTTACGCGTCTCCCATGCCACCCCGTGGCAGTCCGTGGCTCTCTGATGGTCTGGGTCTGAGTGGATCTTGGAGGGGGAGGCTGCTGGTTGTCCAGCCTTGTGTGAAGTCCCTTTCTTCCTGGGCTACAAGCTGCACAACCCCAACAGGCAGTGACGGGATGGACACTTCTTAGCCAGGACTGACGGCGTCTGATTTCTCTGTGGTGCAGCGCAGACAGCACCTATAACATGCTTTGTAAGGCACAGGCCCTGTGGGGCCTCGAGATGTTAGATAAGGAAGCAGAAGCACCAAGTTAGAAGATGTTGAGATGGGAATAGGGCCCCGAGGGCTGAGGGTGCTTCGGGAGTGCTCTCGGGCGGGGCGGGCTGGAGCCAGGCTCTCGGCGGGGACCTTGCACAGCAGGGCATGAGGCTCTGTCCACCCGTCCACCCACTGTGGGACGACAGGTGAGGGGACTGGGCCCCCGTCTGCCTTCTCTGCGCAGCTGACTTGGTTTTCCCTCTCTTGTGGTCACTTGTAAACAGAGTGGACTGCAGGGGGTGCCGTGGTCAGGAAGCAAGACCTAAAGGCCCACTGCCCGAGGGGTTGGAGACCAGGGTGGGTGCTTCCCTGCTGGTATTGCTGAGCAGAAGGCCCGACGGGAAGGGCTGTGGGGATTTCTGGGCCAAGAGCGGAGCCACCCCGGGGTCACTAGCATCATCACAGCGGCTGCCAGGTGGCGAGGCTGGGACCTGGGACCAGCCGCCAGTCCCCGGATAGTTGGGCAGCTCAAGTGGGATGCTTCTTCCCCGTGGCCTCTGAGCGTGGAGAGGAACTCAGGAGGGGTTTTCAGGCTGAGGTTCTTCCAGGCGAGTGCTTTTCAAATGGTTTCAATGACAGGCTCAAACCCAACCCAAGAAGCCACAGCCTTTTCTATTCCCCTTGTCCTCCTCCTTGGGGTGGCAGCTTGGTGCAGCTTGGCTTGTGGCCAGGCAATGTGAAATAGGAAGTGTGACTCTTAACAAAGGGGAATTGAACAGCCCAGCTTTGGGAAGTGGAGAGAGAAAAACAAACCGGGCCTCGCAGAGGGTCTCCAGGGGCACCTTGATTGCAGTGCCCAGGGAACTGGGAATTCAGCTGGTTTGACTTTTTTTCCCCCGCCCTTCTATACTAGGAAACAAGGGCAGTTGCAAAGGTATTTCAAAACAGAGAATTACTAACATCTAGTAGCCTCTGGAGTGTACTGAGGTTTAAAAACCATGTTTACCTTATTAATTAGGTCAACCTTAGGCTAATATGAACATGCACTTCCTGCCTGCACGGCAGGGGGTGGCTCCTGGGTGGCAGGGCCACGCCACCAGCCCGGGAGGGAGCCAGATTCAGAGTTCAGAGCGAGTCCCGAGCTTGGGTTCCTGGAACTTACTGCTCTGTGTGTGACTGTCCCTGCCGTTTTAGGATCTGAGCGTTGACATCTGTGCCCACTGAGGCCCCCCACGATGATAGGCGGTTAGCATGGCTGAGAAACCAGACCTGCAGAGAGGGCCCGCAGAAGTGGGTTTCCGGCTGAGTCCTCGGCAGTCAGTGGCAGCCAGGAGGAGAGGCCTCAGCATCCGCAGCGAGGCAGAGACGGAGCCGTTCTGGAGTGCGTGAACGGGCCGGAGCCCCACCCTCCTGGTCCGGCATGGTCCAGAGGCTGTGGGCAAGCCGCCTGCTGCGGCATCGGAAGGCCCAGCTCCTGCTGGTCAACCTGCTGACCTTCGGCCTGGAGGTGTGCCTGGCGGCAGGCATCACCTACGTGCCGCCCCTGCTGCTGGAAGTGGGGGTGGAGGAGAAGTTCATGACCATGGTGCTGGGTGAGTCACCGTGTCCTCGTCCCCTCCTGCTCCAGAGACCTCCCGGGGAAGGAAGGCACCAGTGCCTCTGCCCAGAAGGCGCCTGCTGCCCCTGAACCAGGGGGTCAGTGCTGCTGAGCAGTGGGCTGACCCTGCGCCGAGGGCTCCAAGAGAGAGAGGAGGACAGGGCTGTTCCCTGGTTACCTCTGTGTCCCAGGCCCCTACACCCGTACAGCCCCCGGAGACATGGAGAAAGTGCCCTTTGCAGTTCAAACCTGTGGCCTCATCCAAGTCCTGCAGTAACGCTTTGAGGTTACCCATTTCACAGAGAAGATGGTGGAGGCTAATGAGAGGTTAGGTGACTTAGCCCGGCTGTGCTGCTAACTTCGATACTGATAAGCTGGGTTGGGGTTCCCCCCGCTCCGCCGCAAGGGCTCTTTCTGGCCCCCAGGGCAGGGGCTGGGCTCCTGACTGGAGACGAATTCTTCGAAAGCCACAGAAGGCAAATGGTCACCATCGTTTGGTGGTGACCAAGCAAACGGTCACTTTCCTCACTCCCAGGAAGAGGGGTCTGTCAGGATGACAGGGTCAGGGTCAGCCTGCCTGTTGAAACCCTGCCTCCCGCCCTCCCTGGCTCTGTGCCCATGCAGCTTATCACTGACCGGCTGCTTCATGCCTCAGTTTCCCCATCTTAACATGGGGCGTTAGTGATCCCAGTTGTGAGGAGTGCATCAGGGTCCTGTGAAGTGGTCAGCACAGCACCAGTACAGAGTGGGCCTTGCATGCGATGTGGTCACCGCGTCCCTCCTCGAGGAGGGTGGGCCCCATCCGAGCCCCGGCCCTCTGCTCACACTCCTCGCCTTCCTTGCAGGCATTGGTCCCGTGCTGGGTCTGGTCTCGGTCCCGCTGCTTGGCTCAGCCAGTGACCACTGGCGTGGGCGCTACGGCCGCCGGAGGCCCTTCATCTGGGCCCTGTCCCTGGGCGTCCTGCTGAGCCTCTTCCTCATCCCGAGGGCCAGCCGGCTGGCGGGGCTGCTGTGCCCGGACACCAGGCCGCTGGAGCTGGCACTGCTGATCCTGGGCGTGGGGCTGCTGGCCTACTGCGGGCAGCTGTGCTTCACGCCCCTGGAGGCCCTGCTCTCCGACCTCTTCCGGGACCCAGACCACTGTCGCCAGGCCTTCTCCGTCTACGCCTTCATGATCGGCCTGGGCGGCTGCCTGGGCTACCTCCTGCCCGCCATCAACTGGGACGCCAGCGCCCTGGCGCCCTACCTGGGCACCCAGGAGGAGTGCCTCTTTGGCCTGCTCGCGCTCATCTTCCTCACCTGCGTGGCGGCCACGGCGTTTGTGGCCGAGGAGGCGGCCCTGGGCCCCGCCGAGCCTGCGGAAGGGCTCTCCGCCCCCTCGGTGCCGCCCTGCTGCCCGTGCCGTGCCCGCCTGACCCTGTGGAGCCTGGGCGCCCTCTGTCCTCGGCTGCGCCGGCTCTGTTGCCGCATGCCCCGCGCCCTGCGCCGGCTCTTCATGGCGGAGCTGTGCAGCTGGATGGCGTTCATGACGTTCACGTTATTTTACACGGACTTTGTGGGCGAGGGGCTGTACCAGGGCGTGCCCGGGGCCGAGCCAGGCACGGAGGCCCGCAGACACTATGACGAAGGTAAGGCCGTGGCTGTGCCCGGGGGGCTGCTGTGGGAGCTGCCCTCCTGGGTGTTCGGGCGTGGGGAGACACCCACAGCCTGCACATCTGGGCCCCGATTTCCCCATATGGCAAATGGGCCAGTGTGCAGGCTGTGTGTGCAGTTGCTCAGGAGAAGAGCGGCAGGTTGGCTGCAACCTCAGTGGAGCCTCAGGCTGTTTGTAAAGTTTTGGTCAGTCATTGCCCCAACCTGGTGGAAGGAGAGGCTGAGCTTATTTCAGGTCTGGAGGCCAGGCCAAGCTCTGCCTGGCCCCACGTTCTGTGTGCCCTCTGCTCCGCCGCTGCCGTGGCCAGCCTCTTCCAGCTCAGGCGTCCCAAACTCTTCCTTTGGAGCCTCTGGCGGGCTGTCTGGGCCCCCTCCTGGAAGCTGAGCGCTCCGAGCCCTTACAGCGTCTTCCTCAGCCCTTGGCCAGTGGCTGTGATCACTTTCCCCACCCTGGACTCCCGCTGCTCGGGGTGGGTGCGGGGTGCTGGGCGCGGGTTTGGCAATAGCGGGTCTTGGGCTCAGGCGGCGGTGCTCCTGGTTCCGAGTGCTCTCGCCCCACCCCGTCTCATGGCCTCTCCCCCTCCACCCCAGGCGTCCGGATGGGCAGCCTGGGGCTGTTCCTGCAGTGTGCCATCTCCCTGCTCTTCTCCCTGGTCATGGACCGGCTGGTGCAGCGGTTCGGCACCCGGGCGGTCTACCTGGCCAGCGTGGTGGCCTTCCCCGTGGCGGCCGGCGCCACGTGCCTGTCCCGCAGCCTGGCGGTGGTGACTGCCTCGGCTGCCCTCACCGGCGTCACCTTCTCTGCCCTGCAGATCCTGCCCTACACGCTCGCCTCCCTCTACCACCGCGAGAAGCAGGTACTCAGCGGAGCCGGGGGCGGGGAGGGGTGGCCGACCCGGCCAGGGCCAGGGTCTGGCCGGAGAAGCTGGAGGAGGAATTCTTTGACGGGAGAGGAAGCCTGTTGTGGTCCCAGGGCCAGAGACTTGGGCTGCGGAAGGAGGGTGTAGATTAGATTCTGGGAATGACTTCCTGATGTCAGGATTATAAAGCCTTTAAAGTGGATGATTGCAGGAAATGTGAAATCCTCTGGAAATCCTGAAGAAGCAGGCTAGCTGAAGTCCTCAGTCTGGGCTGCGGTGTTCTGTGCAGAAGCAGGGGGCTGGATCAGATGACCTCTGGGGCATCTAGTTTTCACAGCCTGTGAGTGGGAAAGGCCTGGTGTGGGCCTTGTTCAGGGAGGGACCTGGTGACTGACCTTGCTCTCGTCTCAGACGGGGAAGGCTCCAGACTCCTCCCTCCCCTCTTTCAGTTTATCTTCCTTTTCTGTTTCTAGTGTCTCTTTTCCTGCCTCCCTCCTTTGCCTGGTCCCCTTCCCCCGCCCCCACAGCAGATCTTGGAGCCTGAAGCCCCTGCCGCCGCTGGCCTGGGCGCTGTGTAAGTCGGGGGCCTCCTTCCTGCTTAGCCCCCTTCTAAGCAGTCTCTCCAGGGGCCTCCTCCTGTGGGAACCTTCTGACCCAGACTGTGGTCACCTTTGTTGCCTCCACCAGCCTCACTGGGCTGCAGCCCTGTTGCAGAGTTCTGTCCAGGGGTGTCCCAAGAAAAAGGAGACTCAGCCTGCCTTCATAGGGCTTCCAGACTGTAGCGGAGACATGTTCTGCCCCTTGCAGGACAGGAGCGAGGTGGCAGAGAAACACCTAGCTGGGGGGCGTGTTAACCGAACTGGTAGCAGCAGAGGTGGGCGTTGGGTGGGGGAACCTGACCCCTGCGGCCCCTGTGGGCGGGCTGATGACCTTTATCATCCTCCAGTCTCTCCTGCGCTGACTGGGGGCTCAGGCTGGTGTCCCGAGGCCAGGCTTGGGCACGTGCCAGGGAATGTGCTGGCGTTGGTCTTCCCCTCGACTGGGGAGCACATCTGTCCCCAGGGTAGGGCGGCCGACCGGGCCGGGGTCCCGGGCACAGTTGGCCCCGTGCTGCCTGCCCGCCTCCTCCACCTCCTGGCCGCACACGAGCCTTGGCTCTAGCTCAGCTGCGGGCTCCCAGCTCTGATGCAGCCGACCCTGAGAACTCGGTGTTCCAGGCACGCATGGGCCTGGGGTCAGCGGTCAGATGGGCCTTGTCTTCAGATGGGAGGCTCTGGGGCGTCGCGGGCAGGGCAGGAGCAGGCCGTGCTCGTCCCCGCAGACGGTGAGATGGACAGGACGGCTCCCACAGGAGCGCAGCCGGCCGTACGAGCCGCGGTGGGCGTTCCTCGCCTCTTCAGGCTGAGTCTGAGGACCCTGCCTGCCCCGGGCTGGGGCCACAGACCTCACAGTAGGGCAGCCGCTGCAGCCTGGGCCTGAGCGCCGCCTTGCGCGCATCTCTGTTTGGGGGTCGACGGGTTTCCAGTGGCAGGTGGCGGGGGCCGGGAGGAGGCTGGGAGAGAGTGTGCGGTTCGGCGCGGCGGGGCCCTCATCTGTGTTCCTCCGCCCCGTGTCTCTCTGCCCGCCTGTCTTCCTTCTGCTGTCTTTCCTTTTACCTTGGGGCTCTGTTCTCTTTCGAACTGGCAGTACTGAGTTCGTCTGTCATGCTGATTGGACTTCAACATGTGGTTTCAGGGGTCCCCTTCTGGGCTCCCGGCCCCCACTCCCGAGAAGACTCCTCACCGGAGACGCAGACCACGCAGGGGTCTGCCCAGTTCTCTGCCCTGCTCCCGATTTTCATTGAGACCCAATGCCTGGCCTCCTCTCGGCCCCAGGGCCGAGTTCTCGCGGCTGGGGGACCTCGTGTCTGGGTGCTGAGCTGTCCTCGTGGCTGGGAGACCCCGTGTCTGGGTGCTGACCTGTCCCGGTGTGTCCCCCCCTCCCCCAGGTTTTCCTGCCCAAGTACCGAGGAGACGACGGAGGCGGTGCCGGCGAGGACAGCGTGATGACCAGCTTCCTGCCGGGCCCCAAGGCCGCGGCGCCCTTCCCGCACGGACACGGGGGACCTGGCGGCCTGCTGGCAGCCCCGCCCGCTCTCTGCGGGGCCTCCGCCTGCGACGGCTCCGTGCGCGCCGTGGTGGCTGAGCCGCAGGAGGCCAGGGCAGTCCCGGGCCGCGGCATCTGCCTGGACCTGGCCATCCTGGACAGCGCCTTCCTGCTGTCTCAGGTGGCCCCGTCTCTGTTCATGGGCTTCATCGTTCAGCTCAGCCAGTCCGTCACTGCCTACATGGTCTCGGCGGCAGGCCTGGGTCTGGTTGCCATTTACTTTGTCACGCAGGTAGTATTTGACAAGAATGACTTGGCCAAATACTCTGTGTAGGGTGCTCGCCAGGCACGGAGGGCGGAGGGCCTGCCTCCCCGGTCTCGGCTCTCCCTGCCCAGCCTCTTGGGGTCGGGGCTGGCCTTGCCCTTTCTACTGCTGCCAAAGTGGTTGGTGTGGCTCTCCGCTGCCTCCCGGTGGCAGCGAGGTGCTTCTTCCCTCCCAGCTCTAAGCAAATCTTGAGGGCCGGCTGGCTTGGTAGCTCTTCAGAGGGCTTCAGTCTGGACTTAACTTTAAGGGAAGACGGGCGGGGCATTTAAGTAAGTCCATGCACTGGAATGCAGGACTCTGCCGGGGGATCACCCAGGCTCAGGATGGACAGCTAGTGTCCTGGTCAAGATGCACCCAGTGAAGGGACTGGGGTAAATCCCAAATTTGAGTAAATGCAGCCACCTGTTCTGGCACCAAGGGCCTTTATCCGGTAGGCTCTCCCATTGTCGCTCCTGCACGGGTGTTTCTACTGTGAGACTCTGCAGGATTTGCAGGTATGAAAAGGACTTGGGGGAGCACAATCCCGAGGGGCGAAGGCAAGCTGCCCTGCCCTCCAGCACCCCTTCTGCTATTCCCCGTCCCCTACATTTTATTAGGACTTTGCTTGTTGGCCCCTGTGGTGCCATCACAGGGACCCCAGTTTTTAAATATTTAACTTATTTATTTAAGTAGAGGGGGAATCAAGGTGTCTAGGAGTTGGGTAGGATGAGATCCTCGGCGACTAGGTCCCCTGAGATGGTTGGTTATTGGGCTGAGGGTTGCCAGAATCTCCTTCTCCTGGAGGGATTGGTCTGGCCCCCAAACTGCCTAATCCTGAGCTTGCAAGCTCTCCTCATCCCAACTGACAACCCCAGCTCCTGGTACCCGAAGTGGGGAGGGCTGGGGAATGTGAAGGGTGGGGCTCCAGGTCTCAGCCGCCTCCCTAGCACCCCCCACCCCATGACCCTGCCAGCCCCCAAACCCCCACCCCCTCTAGGGCTGGGCTGCCCAAGCCCATCTTTCCCCGCCGCTCCACAGCCCCGTCCTTGGGGCTGTTTTGGGACCAGAAGCACAGAGTGTGGCTCCTTGCGCCTTGATCCGTCTCAGCCCCCAGGGCATATCTGTGCTTGAGGACTCTAGCGCAGAAACTCAGGAGCACCCCCTGCCTGGGCTAAGGAGGTCTTATCTCTCTGGGGGTTTAAGTGCCGTTTGTAATAATGTCACGTCTTATTTATTTAGCGGAGTAAATATTTTATGCTGTATGTGAGCAATCAGAGTATAATGTTTATGGTGATGAAATTAAAGCCTTCTATGTTTCATTGGTCTCTGTCTTTTCTGAGGGACCCGGTTTGGGCAGCGTCAGGTCCCAGCACCACCAGCAGGTGGCGCCATAGACCAGCACTCGTCTGTCTTGCCTGTCGGGTTGCGCTAAGCTGGGACTGGGGAGACCCTCTGGGGGTGAAGGGGAGTAAGGCACAGGGAAGCGGCGCGTTTTCCTTATCACAGGGCTCACAGTGAGGCCAAGAAGATGGAGCAAGCGCCCGTTATCAGCCTCAGCAAGAGGACGCACCTGGCAGACTTGATGGTCTTTGAAAGCTTCTTTGCTTTCTGGCATTACCGGATGTCCCGGCTCACCTGGTGTATTTCTTGCCATAGATGTGAAATGATCTGTTTTCTCTAAGGGCATCTGATTGAGTTTTGTGGGAAAAGGTTTTTTTTCCCACAGTGACCATAATATTGGCATTGGGAGTGTTTATTATTAGGTTGATCATTGGTATTAGGCCTTTTCTGTGGACAGAGCTAGGGAAAAGATGTTTAATGTCAATACATGGTGAGTTTCCATTGATACTGCCTATTTAAGTTCAGGATTAGAGATTACATGTGCTTATATATATGCATACATGTGTATTTTACTTCTCTAATTTCTACCACGCTGGAACGGAGCTCAAGGCCTGGCCCAGCATGTATGTATGTGTGTGTAAGAAGCAAAAAGAGCCACTGGTCAGCCATTAATGTCAGCCTCTGTGCCACCAGAAATTAGAACCTGGCCCAGAGGCATGTTCATGGTTTTTCCTGGTCCAAACGAAATGAACTTTCTGGCTAGCCCAATACAAGTCATTTACCTCTGTGGTTAGACTTATTCCTAAGCAATGTATTCTTTCGATGCACTTGTAAATAAGATTGTTTTCTTGGGCTTCCCTTGTGGCTAAGTGGTAAAGAATCTGCCTGCCAGTGCAGGAGACACAGGTTTGATCCCTGTGGGAAGGGAAGGAAGGTCCCACATTCAAAGAGCAGCTGGGCCCATGCACCACAACTATTGAGCCTTTGCTCTAAGAGCCGAGGAAGTGCACCTACGAAGCCTAGAGCCTAGATAAGGCCCTCTGAAATTAGGAGAACAGTCTTTTTAATATGCTGGTACTTATTTATTCATTGGCTATGCTGGGCCTTTTTTGCTGCGCAGGCTTTTTCTCTAGCTGCAGTGAGCCCAGGGGCCACTCTCCAGTTGTGGTCTGCAGGCAAAAGATTATTTTCTTAATTTCAGAGGGCCTTATTAGCACAAATTTTCAATAGTGGGGACCAGCTAAGCCAGCTCACAGGCTGTGAGGACTTGTGTTTGTAGTTCTTCAGTTGTTTTTTTAAAATTTTTATTTATATTGGATTATAGTTGATTCATAATGGTAGTTCCTCAGCTTTAAACTACACCTCTCACAGAAATGCCAGCTCACTAAGAAGTACAGAAAGGGGAGAAAGAAGAAGAAAGGGGACTCTGGAAAGGAGAAGGAAACTGCAAGTAACCTCAAAGACACCACAAATAAGATTTACTCAGTTCTTTCCATGTGGGTCTCTGATGAGTACAACCTGGCCAGTGTCCTTTAAGATCATTAATTTAAATGGAAAGGAGTAAGAGGTATGAATCAGGCGTACATAGATGTATCAGGTACGATGTACATAGAAAATTTCAGAACATGAAGCAAAGACGTTAACAGTTTAGAGAAAGGAAACGATTTTGTGTGGACAGAGGAGAGTCAGGCTATCCGCACCTCCCTACCCTCATCCCTCGGCGCCTGCCATCTCCCAGAGCGGGATGGAGCCCCAAGTTCTGGTTTGTGGTCTGAGCCCAGGAATCGGAGACAGGCTGGACTAGGGTTGGATGGGCACTGCCCCATCCTTTGTACCTTCACAGGTCTGTCCTTCCGGCTTGGGGTGCTTCTCCCTGCAGAAACGGGAGTGGGAGGAGCAGGGGTAGGGAACATCCCTCGGTGGGCAGCTTGGACCTCAGGCTGCGGCTTGTGCAGCCGGGGGAAAAAGCCCTTGGTTTCCAGGTTCAGATCCAACTACAGCAGCCTGGCAGTTTGTCACCGTTGGCTGGAGGGCTGTGCAGAGTTGGAACTCGCTGATACCCAACACTGTCACGAGATCTCCCTGGCAACCCTGTCCCTTGACTTCAGTCTGCCCTTGACTCACGTCTGACCTCTGACAAGTCATTCCACTGTGTGTGCAGTGAGGGGCTAACCGGCCATCTCTGCAGACGCAGCGCTGGACTCCCGTCCTTTGGGGCTCCGTGCCACATGCTGCTCCCCAGGATGCTGTCTAGCACCCTACAGTGCCCAGGTTCCGTTCTCTCCTCGTCACACAACATGTCTGGTTGCCCGCGTGCTGACCTGACGTGCACCCCGGGGCTGTGGCAGTGAAGACGGCCACTGGCGGCTCAGGCGCAGCTGGGAGCGGGCACAGCGGGAGTGCCTCCTGGCCCTCAGGGGGCTCTGTCCTGGGGCGGGGGTGGCCCCAGGGAAGCGAGGAGAGGGTCCTCCCGTGACAAGCTGCCCGGACCCGGGACTCCCTCACAGGCGGCCATGACTCCTCCCAGTGACCTGAGGAGAGCAGAGCGGTGGGAGGACCCTGGGACCCATCTTCGCCAGGGACGCCCGAGGCCTGCTGAGAAGGGGACTTGTCCTGGGCACACTGGCACAGGGCTCTTTCTGCGCCACCCAGTGGGCGGGAGGGGTACGGAGGAAGACTCTGCGCTATCTTTGCAGCTTGTATTATTCCAATGTAAAAAGTTTCTTTCTTTTTAATGTGGAGGACTTTTGATCCATCTTCCCACCTTCTGATAGGCACCCAAAAAATCTGTTAATCAGCCATTACTATTCACTGATAGGTGTGAGGCACCATCGTACATATAACTAAGGGGGTTATAAAGATATATCAAAGGTGGTCTTTGTTCTGAGTTCTGAGGCTTCTCCATGGAAAAATAAAGCATGTTCAAATGAAGTTATTTCTAATGGTGCAAGGCAGTTTGACACATGCCAATGGTACACAGGAGTACAAGGGGGATGGGGGAGAGACCACTGCCAGGAGGATGCTTTTTAAATAGGGACAGAGATTCAGTTCAGTTCAGTCACTCAGTCATGTCCGACTCTTTGCGACCCCATGAACCGCAGCACGTCAGGTCTCCCTGTCCATCACCAACTCATGTCCACTGAGTCAGTGATGCCATCCAAGCATTTCATCCTCTGTCGTCCCCTTCTCCTACTCCCCTCAATCTTTCCCAGCATCAGGGTCTTTTCAAATGAGTCAGCTCTTCGCATGAGGTGGCCAAAGTATTGGAGTTTCAGCTTCAACATCAGTCCTTCCAATGAACACCCAGGACTAATCTTTAGGATGGACTGGTTGGATCTCCTTGCAGTCCAAGGGACTCTCGAGAGTCTTCTCCAACACCACAGTTCAAAAGCATTAATTCTTCAGCGCTCAGCTTTCTTTATAGTCCAATTCTCACATCCATACATGACTACTGGAAAAACCATACCCTTGACTAGATGGACCTTTGTTGGCAAAGTAATGTCTCTGCTTTTTAATATGCTGTCTAGGCTGGTCATAACTTTCCTTCCAAGGAGTCAGCGTCTTTTAATTTCATGGCTGCAGTCACCATCTGCAGTGATTTTGGAGCCCCCCAAAATAAAATCTGCCACTGTTTCCACTGTTTCTCCATCTATTTGCCATGAAGTGATGGGACTGGATGCCATGATCCTAGTTTTCTGAATGTTGAGCTTTAAGCCAACTTTTTCACTCTCCTCTTTCACTTTCATCAAGAAGCTCTTTAGTTCTTCTTTGCTTTCTGTCATAAAGGTGGTCATCTCACACACTAGTAAAGTAATGCTCAAAATTCTCCAAGCCAGGCTTCAACAATATGTGAATCGTGAACTCCCAGATAGATCAAATTGCCAACATCGAAAAAGCAAGAGAGTTCCAGAAAAACATCTACTTCTGCTTTGACTATGCTAAAGCCTTTGACTGTGTGGATCACAACAAACTGTGGAAAATTCTGAAAGAGATGGGAATACCAGACCACCTGACCTGCATCCTGAGAAATCTGCATGCAGGTCAGGAAGCAACAGTCAGAACTGGACATGGAACAATAGACTGGTTCCAAATAGGAAAAGGAGTACATCAAGGCTGTGTATTGTCATCCTGTTCATTTAACTTATATGCAGAGTACATCATGAGAAATGCTGGGCTGGATGAAGCACAAACTGGGATCAAGTTTGCCGGGAGAAATATCAATAACCTCAGACATGCAGAGGACAAAGATTATTGCCTTCTAAAAAAAGTTCAGGGGTTTTTGACTTAATGAATACTTTAGACATACATGAGCACTTCAATCAATTATATGTACATTTTCTCGGTCTTCTTGCATTAGTCATAAATATCCTTCACCCTGACTGCCTCACTGCTAACCTCACTGCCCCTGTCATATTTTCCCTCTCCTGGGCTAATTAATTAACCTTAGCCATCTCCCTTTCTCCAGTCTGATCTCCACTTACCCCGACTGCTTGGACTCCAAGCAGCTACAGGTCCATGCGTGTACTGCAGCCTGAGCTAGCTTCCCAGGCACTGAGCTGATGGCCCCACGCAGGGCAACCTCAGGAGACTCACCTGCATGGGATTCCTTCACGCGTGGCTCTGTCCACCTTTCATCCCCTTCCTCTCCACCTCCTCGTTCTCCCAGCCCCTCAAACACCTCTTCAGCCACAGTGGGTTTCTTCCCGCTGCTCACCAAACTTGGCTCGTGTGAGCCTCAGGACTTTTGCCCTTGCTGCACTCTCTTCGTGGAAAACCCTCTGCTTCTCTGCCTACAGCAGTTGTGGTTATTCTCCAACCTTCAGCTTAAACCTCTCCTTCTCTGGCTCCCTGAAGTTAATCACTTCCTTTTCTGTCTTCCCATAACACGCTGCTAACGTGCTACTCATGTATGTTCGACAAAAACGTAGCTTATCCCACAGAATGGGGGAAAATAATGGAGCAACTGACAAGGGATTAATCTTCAAAATATATTAATATAAACAGCTCATGCAGCTCAATAACAAAAAACCACCCAATCAAAAAATGGCTGGAAGACCCAAATAGATATTTCTCCAAAGAAGAGAAATTTGGCCTCCAAAGAAGGCCAAAAAGTACAGGAAAAGATGCTCAATATTACTAATTATTAGAGAAATGCAAATCAAAACTACAATGAGGTATCACCTCACGCTGGTCAGAACTGCCATCATAAAAAAATCCACAAACAATAAATGCTGGAGAGGGTGTGGAGAAAGGGGAACTTTTCTACACTGTTGGTGGGAATGTAAATTGGCACAACCACGATGGAGAACAGTATGAAGGTTCCTTAAGGAAACTGAAAGCAGAGCCACCATATAATCCAGCAGTCCCACTCCTGAGCATTTACCTGGAGAAAACCATAATTTGAAAAGACACATGCCCGCCAATGTTCACTGTAGCATTATTTACAATAGCTAGAACATGGAAGCAACCTAGATATCCATTGACAGAGGAATGGATAAAGAAGATGTGGTACACATATACAATGGAATATCACTCAGTCATAAAAAAGAACAAAATAATGCCATTTGTAGCAACATGGATGGACCTAGAAATTATCATACTGAGTGAAGTAAGTCAGGAGGAGAAAGGACAATATATTGTATGATATTGCTTGTAAGTGGAATCTAAAAAATGGTACAAATGAACCATTTACAAAATAGAAATAGAGTCACAGATGTATAAAACAATCTTACGATCAGCAAGGGGAAAGGGAGGGAGGGGTAAACTGGGAGATTGGGATTGACATATACACTGTACTATGAAACAGGTAACTAGAAAGGGCCTGCCATAGAGCACCGGGACCTCTACTCGGCACTCTGTAATGACCTATATGGAGAAGGAATCCAAAAAATAGTGGATGTATGTATAACCAATTCACTTTGCTGTAGAGCAGACACTAACACACCATTGTAAATCAATTATATTCTAATAAAACAAAACGTGGCATATTCCTCTATGAATTCTTTCCACAAACACTTAAGTAGCTACCATGTGCCAGAACTGTGGCAGGGTGAAAAGATAGGAGCCCTCTTGGAGGTCCCCAACCAGTAAGGACTTTGGAGACACACAGAAGCAATTCAGAACGTGTGACAGTGCTGTGACGACGGGCCCAGGGCTAGGGGAGTACACACAGGGGCCCCTGTCCGGTCTGGGATGAGCTCTGGGGGGGTGGGGCGGGGCAGAGAGGGCACCCCAGAAGTGATGGTAAATGAGATGGGGAGCCCAAGCAGACATTTGCAGTCTGTTCCCCTATCAAGATTTCCCAGAGCAAAACCTGCATCTCATTCACTGTTACATTGCCCATACTCAGGTCTGTAGCTACACACAGTAGGGGCTCGCTAAATTTGCTTGCTTGGTTAAATGACTTGTTGAGCAAACAAAATGAATGGGCAAATAAAAACCATCTTATTTTTAAGCAAACGGACAACCTCAGCTTAACACCCTGGCTTCTAATATCAGTTGGTTGAGCTGAGGATGAAGGCCGTGTTTTGCCTTTGCATTTCATGTGGTTTATTGTGGTACTTTTTTCTTTTTTTTGACCTTTAGGTTTGGTTTAGTAATACTGTGTGAGTGGTTTCATGTTTTTTTTTGGAAAGAGTCTGTGGCTTTTGTTTCAGTATGCTATAGAAGTAAGTATTTAATGTCTGTGGTCTTTATGGATAAACAATGTTTTCTTTAAAATACTTGTAAAATTTTCTTAATGTAAAAAAAAGAAGAAAAATTACAGTTGTGAAGTGGGAATGGAAAGAGATTGTAGGGGTGGTGGGTGGGGCAGTAGGGGGAAGATAGACTTGGGTGACCTTGCCTTTATGTCCAGGAGTTCAAAGCCGTTTCCCATCCAATGTCGCTCTTGTTCAGACCCAGGGCCAGGTCTTTTGAGAGACCATCATCTATTTCTATGAGTGTGATGGTTAATTTTATGTGTCAACTTGACTGGGCTACAAGGTGCCCAACTATTTGGTTAAACGTTATGATGAATCTATCTGTGAAGGTGTCTGGGGATGAGGGTAACATTTAAATTGGTAGATTGAGTAAAGCCAAAATGGGTGGGCCTCGTCCAATGAGTTGAAGGCCTGCATAGAATGAAAAGGCTGACCTTCCTCTGAGTTAAACAGAGTTCCTTCTTCCTGACGGCCCTCAAATTGGAACATCAAATTTTTCCTGCCTTTGGACTCAAACTGAAAACATTGGCGGTTCCTGGGACTTAAGCCTGCTGGTCTTCAGATTGGAGCTACACCACTGTTCTCTGGGTTCTCAGGCCTCTGCACTTGGACTGGAGCTGCAGCACGGGCTCTTCTGGGTCTCCAGCTTGCCAACTCACCCTGCAGATCTTGGGACTTGTCAGTCTTCACAATTTTGTGAGCCAGTTTTTTCATAATGAATCTTCCTCTTTACATAAATCCTATTGGTTCTGCTTCTTTGGAGAACTGTGACTAATAGAATGAGGTTATACTAACACCAGGTAAATAATCAGCTCATAGATGCCAGAGCTGGTGATTAAACCCTCCTTCAGTTGGCGGATGATGAAATTGCAGCCTAAGAAGGAAGGATCTTTACCTGGCATAATCTACCTATCGTATTCACTACATAGCTGATGCTTGAAATCGCCTTAACTGGAAACCATATTTGCAAAGGATACTTAAAATGCAAATATCCCTAGGAAAATAATATACCGATATGGATTCACAAGAGAATATAAATGACTTGGTGGAATGTTTTCTAAAGAGCAATTTTTGGTGGGGGAAGGCAAGTGTATAGAGTGAAATGGTAGACACAGTTCTTTCTCTCTGAGGTCCTTGATGGATGAGAGTTTCAGAGATGGACGGAAGCAATCCATGCACGATGGGCATATTTGGATCTTGAAAGGAGGAGGCATTTGGGACAGTGGGAAGTGGGTACGGGAGAGGCAGTGCAGGCCCCCAGACCTCACCTCCTTTTGACCTCAAGCGCTGCCCCAGACCACGGTCATTTGTATTGTGCTGGGAAGTTGAGACGTCACACATCCAGGGACATGAATGGCTGGGGCTGGCCAATCCTTAATTTCAGTGAGCTTGCAGGAAATTTCTGAAAATACAGACTTCTAGCAGTAACGCTTGCCTCTTTTTAGAAATAAAATTTTGTGTGCATGTGCCTGCCTTCCTGGCTACTTTGGGATGTGTCATGGGTCGAGTGGGTGGCGGGCTATGTTGGGCTGTGCTGTGGATAGAGTGGGCAGAGGCTGTTTCCAGCCATGAGGTAACCAGAGGCCTATTTTCAAACCTTTTGTGTAACTTTTCTGCTTTTTGCTTGATGAAGCTTCTGATTGAGTGTTCTCTTTAGGGCAACAGCTTGAAGGAGGAAACTGTATTATGCCCATCTGGCCAGTATCATATTTGTCCTTCCTGTTTAGAACGGGGGCAGCGGGCAAGATGGTAAAGATACCTGAAATCCCACCACACGATGGAGGTAAAAGGAGACAGGGATGTGTTTAGTTTGGAGAAGAGACTCCTCAGGAGACTTGGGAGCAGTCTTCAGCTATTCAAAGAGCTGTTCTGTGTTCTCCTGAGGGCAGGGCCTGCCTGGAGGAAGGTTACAGGAATACAGATTTTGATAGTCAAGAGTACAGGGGCTGTTTCAGAAGGTAGGGCGTTCTCTGTGCTGGAGGCACTGGACGCCTGCTTGGTGCAGGGTAAGCATTAAGGACTGATTGGCCTATGCTATTTTTTAAATTTATTCATCTGTTTGGCCTCATCGGGTCTCAGCTGCGGTGCGTGGGCTTCTCCCTAGGTGCAACGCATGGGCTTAGAGGACCTGCGGCATGTGGGACCTTAGTTTCCTGAGCAGGGATCGAACCTGCGTCCCCTGCATCGGAAGGCAAATTCTTAACCACTGGACCACCAGGGAAGTCTCTCTGTCATCTTTAATGTAGATCTATTTTTGATGCAGATTCTGAGATTCCCTGGTGTGAGGGTACAGACTGGTCAACAGTCATGGCTAGAGGAGTCTGAAGAGATTTAAGTATGACCTTTCATCCAACCAAACACGTTGGTCTGTTGTGTATGAAGCACTGTTTGGCATGAGAAACTAAAGTCCCCATCCCAAAGGCACAAATGCCTTTAATACAAAGTAGAATGTTGTGGGTCTTCCCTGGTGGTACAGTGGTTAAGAATCCGCCTGCCAATGCAGGGCACATGAGTCTGATCCCTGGTCCGGGAAGATCCCATATGCCATGGAGCAGCTAAGCCCGTGCACCAGGGGTACTGAAGCCTGCACTCTAGAGCTTGTGCTCCACAATAAGAGAAGCCACCGCTTCTCAGCGAGAAGCCTGAGCATCACGACCAGAGAGCAGCCCCTGCACCACAGCTCGAAAAAGCGTGTGCCCAGCCATGAAGACCCACTGCAGCCAAAAACCGATGAATAAAAGTTTTAAAAAATACTTTTAAAAAGCGGACTGTTGTGTAGGCTGTACGGTATGCACTTCTCTTCTTCTGTTAGATGCAGAGCCTGGACAAACAGGCAGAGTTAGGCTAGAAGCCAGGAGATTGCTTTAAGATCGCTAAGGAGAATGTGTCAGTAAGAAACAGCAAGAGGGGACAGATAGGGAAGGTGTTGGAGGTGATCGGTCCCACGCTGTTCAGAAGGGGCGCTCTTGCCTGCACCCTATTGTGCATTTGGCATATCAGGCTACATATCAGGTCTGAATGTTGCTGCCTTCCCTAAATCTGTGTATTGGATTCCTAACCCCCAAAGATGATGTTATTAGGAGGTGGGACCTTTGGGGTGTGTTTCAGTCACGAGGGTGGAGCCTTTGTGAGTGGGATTGGTGCTCCTATAAAAGAAAGTCCACAGAGCTCTCTTGCTACTTCCACCCTGTGAGGACAGAGAGAGGTGTTGGTTCAGGCCCAGGAAGCAGGCTCTCACCAGAACGTGACCATGCTGGTGCCTTGATTATGGGCTTCCCAGCCTTCAGAACGGTGAGAAATAGGTTTCTGTTTATAAGCTGTGTGGTCTGTGGTATTTGGTTATAGCAGCCTGAATGGTCTAAGACATCATGACACATTTGACTCATTCAGCTCACTCCCTCTGCCCATACACCATACTCACCAGTTAGCAGGATGGTCATGATTTGGCTTTTCACGTTAATTTCGCTATAGGACACATCTGTGTTCTAATCATTGCTTGTCCCTCTGTTACCCTTGACTGAGGTTCCTTATGGCCCTCTCTCTTTGCACAGGACCTGGTACTTAGCAGGAACTCATGAAATTTTTGTTAAGTGATGAAGGCTGGAGGGAACTATCACAATTAATTGTGGTGGAAGTGGGCAGTGGTCAGAAGAAATAGAGATGTAACAGAAAGCTGGGCTTTCCTTGAAGTGGGAGTTCCTCATTCAGCACTTGCTGAGTCCCTATTATACCAGATGCTAAGCTAGGAGACGCTGGGTGCACATAAGTGACAGATACAGTACTTTTTCAAAGAATTCCATGGGCTAGAGGAGACATTCCAGGCTGAGGGAACTCCACACACAAAGTCCTGGGAGTGCTTGATATGTTTGAGGGGCTCTGCTATGTATGGCTGGAGATTAGCCTGAAAAAGGGCTAGACTGCAAAGGGTCACTAATCAAAAAAGGAAATGATGTAGGATGATATGGCCTTACTCTTCACAGGCCTCTCGGGCCAGAGTTTGGACTTTATCCTGGAGTTGATTTTTTTTCTTCTGAAAAATCAATCACAGGACACTGAAATGGATGAGTGACATAATCAAATGTGGGTTTTAGCAATTTTCCTTGTGGTAATGTGGAGGATGGGCTGAAATGCCTGGATACTGGGAGGGAAAGTAGAAGGCTACTGCAGTAGTCCTAGCAAGAGATGGTAAGAGCCTTTGGGATATGCATGAGGAGGGAACAAATGTGAGATATTCTAGAGATTAGGTACAACAGACAAGGGTGACCAGTTGCAGAGGGTGAAGAAGAAGGAATCATTAGAGATGACTGAAATGTCTGTGGAAAACTTTCAACTGACGTTGGAAAAGAGGATTGGGGAAGGTGTGGCAGGGTACATATTCTGGAATGGAGGGAGGGTCATGGGGACAGCCAGGTGAAAATACTCTGTAAGAAATCGGAAACACGGACCACAGTTCAGGGCAGAAGTACAGATCAGAGATAAAGGTTAGAGGTCATTAGCACTGGGGTGGTGAACAGAGCCATAGAGAGAATGAGGTCTCTTGTGCGGAGTGTGTTGAGCCCAAAGACAGCACTCTTGAGGCAAGGATAGAACCCATTCTTCAGAGCTGGTGGAACAGAAGCCCCCAGAGAGAGAAAAACTGGCCAGAGAGATAGAAGGAGAATCATGGAAGCCAAGAGAGAACTGTGTTTCAGGGAAGTTGCCAGGAAGAGATATCTAAGTTTCCTTTGGAGGTCAGGGTATGTTTGCCTAAGGGGGAGATGTCTGAATTAGTCTTAAGGACAGAGAACAGAATGAGGACTGGAGGGGGAGGTTGGATCTGGCCATTAGGATGACTGTAACCTTCTCTAGGGTAGAGTCAGTGGTGGGGCCAGTAAACACATTCAGTGGATTAAAGATTGAGTGCAAGGTAAGAAAGCAGAGATGGCAAATATAAACATTATTTTTTGAAGCTCAGTACTAAACGGCTTCCCTGATAACTCAGTTGGTAAAGAATCCACCTGCACTGCAGGAGACCTGGGTTCGATCCCTGGGTTGGGAAGATTCCCTGGAGAAGAGAAAGGCTACCCATTCCAGTATTCTGGCCTAGAGAATTCCATGGACTGTACAGTCCATGGGGTCACAAAGAGTGGGACACGACTGAGCGACTTTCACTAAAGAGAAGGAAAGAGAGGAAAAGGTAGGCTGAGAGTTGGGGTTTCCTAAGGATGGGTGAGTCATACCCCAGCACACTTCTCTGCATCATGCATGTTTGCACTGTTCATCTTGATGACCTAGTCATTCTGTGAGCATTTATTGAGTAGCTCCCGGGATAGGGACCATTCTGGGTGCTGGACTGCAATGGGGAACAAGACCTCTCAAGGACCTCATCCAAAGGTTAAAGAGACAAATAAATTTCAGGGGCTTCCCTGATGGCTCAGTGGTAAAGATCCACATGCCAATACAGGAGACACGGGTTCAATTGCTGAAATATGAAGATCACACATGCCATGGGGCAACCAAGCCAAGTGCCACACTACTGAGCCTGTGCTCTAGAGCCTGAGACTACTGAGCCCTAACACCTCAACTACTGAGCCTGTGCTCTAGAGCCTGAGACTACTGAGCCCTAACACCTCAACTACTGAGCCTGTGCTCTAGAGCCTGAGAACTACTGAGCCCACGCACCTCAACTACTGAGCCCATGTGCCACAACTACTGAGCTTGTGCTCTAGAGCCTGAGACTACTGAGCCCACATGCCTAAACTACTGAGCCTGTGCTCTAGAGCCTGGGGCCTGAGACTGCTGAGCCCACACACCTCAACTACTGAGCCCACGTGCCACAACTACTGAGCCTGTGCTCTAGAGCCTGAGACTACTGAGCCCACGCGCCTCAACTACTGAGCCCACGTGCCACAACTACTGAGCCTGTGCTCTAGAGCCTGAGAACTACTGAGCCCATGCGCCTCAACTACTGAGCCTGTGCTCTAGAGCCTGAGAACTACTGAGCCCATGCGCCTCAACTACTGAGCCCACGTGCCACAACTACTGAGCCTGTGCTCTAGAGCCTGAGACTACTGAGCCCTAACACCTCAACTACTGAGCCTGTGCTCTAGAGCCTGGGGCCTGAGACTGCTGAGCCCACACGCCTCAACTACTGAGCCTGTGCTCTTGAGCGTGAGACTGCTGAGCCCACACGCCTCAACTACTGAGCCTCTGCTCTAGAGCCTGAGACTACTGAGCCCACACGCCTCAACTACTGAGCCTGTGCCCTAGAGCCTGTGCTCCTAAGTGAGAGAAGCCATTGCAATGGGAAGCCTGAGTACCACAACTAGAGAGTAGCCCCCACTTAACACAATGAGAGAAAAAAGCCCACGCAGTCACAAAAATCCAGCACAGCCAACAATAAATAAAATTATTTTAGCAAAAAAGAAATTTCAGGTCAGTGCCACAGACAGGGTTAGTACTGGATACGATGGGAGATACTGGAGGTCACAGACCTAGCCTGGAGGCTTGAGAAGACTTCCTGGAGTGGGTGACGTCTGAGCTGAGCCTAAAGTAGAAGATAGCCAGGTGCGGCAGGGCAGGGGAAAAGGCATTCCAAGCAGAATATCTTTCCTGCACATCCCCGCCCCACCTTTCTCTAAACCCTGGACACCCTGGATGTCCATGGAGAACACGAGGAACCTCCTGTCCATGGTACCTTCACCTCCCAGCACTTGTTTTTGCCCCCATTTAGCATGCCTTCCTATGTCATAGTGATTTTTGCCCCCTCATCTATTAGAAACGTCTAAAGAGAAGAGACTTGTCTTAGCCGTCTGTCTGTCTCCTGACACATCTAGAATAGTTCTCATGGCTAACGCTTAAAAACTTTTTTATATGACATCATCTCGGGGCCAAGGACCACTGTCATGGCTAATGCATTTTCAAGGGGGCCACTGGCAGGGTTAGTAAATAGAGGTATAAAGGGAAACCAGAAGAAAGACCAGAAGAAAAATAAGGCTGCGAGAATAGGCTGGGGTGGGAGGTGGGGAGGAAGCAAAGAAGTAAAGCGAAGCTGTACATAGTGTGGGGAGGGATACAAATCCAAAGAAAATCTAGCCAGAACTCCCTACTCCACACAACCTTGCCTTCGGATTCTTTTCTGTCATGGGCAGGACCCCTTGCTCTCCCTCTTCTTCAGGGTTTTCCTGTTGGGATCTGATTTCTAGACATATTTGATCAGTAATATGCATCATAACTGCATTTTTTCAGGAATGAGGAGAAGCTGAGAGAGAGAGGTGAGGAAAAAAGTCCTCCAGACCCAGTAATTTTCCCACTTCCCAGGGTTGAGCCCAAACAGAATTCAAATTTCCTTCCCTTGAGAGAGGGAAGCTGGTGGCTGTGTCACACTTCTGAATCGGGCACACAACTCACAAGCTAAGTTCTCTAGCACAGCAAAACTAATTTTGTTTTGCAGCTGGATAAATAAAGTAAGGAAGAAAAAAGCAGGCATTACACATTTTTGAATTAGCACCAAGTCTTTCAAACACCACCTCTTTCAGGAAATGTTCCTTAATGCGATGGGAGGTGGTAATTTCATTCCCTCTCCCAATCCCGCCTCACCACAAGAAACCCTGTTTAGAGCTGCACTTACCCCTTCATTTGTCAGGCTGACTTTGTTTTGCCCAGTATCTCTGGATCCTTCACTAAATTCTCTGTCTACGCCAATAGGGTCAAAAGAAAAAATGTGGAAGAACTCTAAAAACTACCAAAGAAGTTGTACATGGTGATAGTTTCTGAGGGTGTCAGTATCACTGGTCGAAGACTGAAAGTTCCTAGAAAAAAGAACAAAGCCTCTTTGAGTTTCTCTTACAGTAAACAGGTGAGTATTATGCTGAATAATGGTATTAGTGTTTTCTGAATTAACTGTAATTGAAAAAGAAAATTTTTCCAGCCAGTCATCATAATATATGCAAGAGTGGAAACAAAACTTCTAGTTTAAAATTCAGAGCAATTCTATCCTAAAAGGAGTTGGTAAAGCCACCCAGAATCTTGTACGTTACACATGAGGTAGATTTCATGAGCTTTTGTCAATTGAGCTGTATCTTTTCTAAAGAGCAGTTAGGAATCAAGTTCCCTCCTCTTCTCTAGAACACACTTCATATCAATTTTCATAAGCCTAGGAAAAAGTACACTTATCAAAGACCAATAAAATTACTGTAGATTAAAAATGTAGTGGAGGAAGAAAGAAGTAGCCTGGGTGTAGATTCTAAAGATGAAAACTATATGAAGTTATTCCTGAGGTGTATTTATGACGAGTCATTAAATAGATAGTCATTATGCCCCAGGCACGTAACTGCAGTAACCCGTGTCTCGTCTTGTCCTCTCTGAGAAAAACAATGTGTGAAGTTTACAGCTTGGGCTGAAAGATGTTGCCACGAGCTTTCCTCATAGTCTAGAAGCCACAAGTACCTTGTCCAAGGAGCTTTTCGTGGATTTCTCTCTGGACCTTGAATACTCTCTGATTATAAGTCTTATTATTGGAAAAAAAAAAAAGTCTTATTATTGGAGAGTAAACATCTTTGTCAAGAATAATAGTCTTGGTGAAAAGATATTTCTAACTATCATTTCACTGATTGTCTTTGGTGAATTTTAAGCCCTTGACAGGTAGTGGGTTTAGCAAATGCTGTGAAATTCGAAAGACAGCTAGCATGCATTTTATTTTCAAAGATAACTTTTCCTCTAAGATTTCAGTCTTCACAAATATAGTAACTATAGGATCATTTAATAGGAGTTCAGGCATTGTTTGATCAGCCATCTTTTTCTTTTCACTCTGTGCACCACACACTAGAAGTGAAAGGTATGACTCTATTTTTAAAAAGGTTGAAAGTGAGGCCCAGAAAAGATAAGGATGTTATTTCCTTAGGATTTCCTCAAGAGGATTTCCATAGGAGGATCAAGCTTTGGCTAGAAGCCAGAGACCCCTGATTTTTCTTCTTTCATATCAGACATGGTGCGATTTGCCTCAGATCCGTCCCTACCTGGGGTTGTTGATGCTCCTTTTGATTGAAAGTTATCTCTTCTTTATTTTGTGTGCTGTAAGACATTGCCTGGAAGACGCGCAAGTCAACTGGCTATCTCCATGTTTGCTCAGTGAGTCAGGGTCCATGAAACATCTCTTTAGGAAAACGGGATACATTCAACCCTCATGATCTGTGGAGGGCTGGTTCCAGGAACTCTGAGGATACCAAAATCTGAGGATGCCCAAGTCCCATATATAAAGTATTTGAATATAAAGTACATCCTCCCGTATACTTTAAATTATCTTTAGATTACTTATAATACTAATACAATGTAAATGCCATGTAAATAGTTGTGTGCAGCAAATTAAAGTTTTGCTTTCTGGAAACTTCTGGAATTTTTTTTCCCAGAAGGTTAGTTGAATTCATGAATGTGGAACCCCTAGACACAGAGGGCTGCCTGCGCTAACTTAGGGTAATGATGAGGTAGTGAAATAGAAGAGAGGGATCGGGAAGTTGCCTTAAGAAGAAATGATCATAACTTACTGTTTCTTAGAAATGTAACTACATTAGGGGAACTGGAGTGGCAGGTCTGGGATAATTGTAGAAGTTAAAACACACAGTCTAGGACATGTCAGGCAGAAACACGTGTTTGAACACTGTATAAAATCTGCAAATTATATGTGAGATAGCCCTGAGTAGTTAAGAATGAGAATCCATCTATCTGGTGGGAAAATGACAAACAAGATAACAAAAAAGTACAGTCTTTTTGGTTGACCAACATAACCACCATGGAGTTTTCAAAAACAGAACCATCTGTTGTGTAAGGAACCAGGGAGAGAGATTATGTATTTATAGAATCCTGCATGGGAAAAACAGGCATATTAATAAACTTTAAAAAAAATTCATTACTCGGAAATCCATTTTTCTTCTAGTTTCTCTGCTGTCAGCATATACTGTGTTGAAACAAACAAACAAAGTATCCAGTCAATTTAAAAGCAGACAGACTTGCTATGACTAATTTAAGAACTCCCAAAGTAGGCTCTTTTCCAAAAATACACAGCAATTGACAATACTGGCAGCTCAGTCTACAGGGTTATGACACAACTAAGACCCTGAGGCTGAATGTGAAGTTCACTGCTAGTTTGGGCACAGCAGGGTAGTCTGTAAAGGAGCTTCTACCGCCCTTAACTGTTCTTGGTATGGGGCTTTAAAATGAAATCTTCCCATAAACTAATGTTTCCAATGGGTGTACCTTAAATAGTCTTCCTTAATAATTCTTATTTTTCCCTCTTGGTTTCTAAAATGGAAGTTGTTGTAAGGAAAAAACTTCTAGGGCCCAGGATCCCTAGTGCTTTTAAGGTGTTGCATGCTCCTTTTAAAACACATTTCTTAGTGGCCTTAGCACAGTAGGCAGTATGTCAGTCTCACAAAACATATATTTCTTTTAATTTTTTATTGAAGTTTAGTTGGATTATAGTGTGGTGTTAATTACTGCTGTGCAGCAAAGTGACTCAGTACACATATATTTACATTCTTTTTCATAGTCCCAAACTCCCACCCCTAACCCTCTCCCACCTCCTCCCACCCCTTGGCAACCACCATTCTATTCTCTAAGTCTCTGATTTTGTTTCTGTTTCATAGATAGGTTCACTTGTAGACTACATTTCTTTACCAACTGCACTATCAGGGAAGCCCTGTACAACACATTTCTTTATGAAAATATGTGGTAAAATTATTTTTTAAAGCCTAACATCTTTAGGTGATGTTGCTTTTCCATGAATACCTTTGTGCGTTATAATCACTCTGTATTATGGTGGAGGAGGTTGGAAATCAAAGTAAGTGATGATTCTCTTCCAAAAGGCTTCAAAGGGATAGTAGGATCACATTTCTTTCTTCCTTCTTTTTAAATCCATTTTATAATTTTTCTAGTAACTTTTTCTTCAACTAAGTTTTCATACTTATCTTCATAAAACTATTCATAGTATTTTCTGATAGCTTTTTAAAATTAATTTTTATTGGAGTATACTTGATATACAATGTTTAGTTTGTACTGTACAGCGAAGTAGATCAGTTACACACATATCCACTCTTTTTAAGGGTTTCTCTGATAGCTCAGTTGGTAAAGAATCTGCCCACAATGCAGGAGACCCTGGTTTGATCCTGTGGGTTGGGAAGATCCCTTGGAGAAGGGAAAGGTTACCCACTCCAGTATTTTGGTCTGGAGAATTCCATGTACTGTGTAAGTCCATGGGGTCACAAAGAGTCAGACAAGACTCAGCGACTTTCACTTCACCACTGTTTTTTAATCTTCTCCCATGTAGGTCATTCCAGAGTATTAAACAGAGTTCCCTGAAAGGATCACATTTCACTGAGTTCAATTAATTTTACCATGAGGAATTTCCTGGCAGTCCTGGGGTTAGGACTCCTGCTTTCACTGCCGTGGCCAGTGTTCAGTCCTTGGTTGTGGAGTTAAGATCCTGCAAGCTTCTCTGTGCCGCCACAGAGAAATCAACTGTGGAGATAAGGATGCAAAAATAAATGACATCAGGACTTTCCTGGTGGTCCACGAGCTGAAACTCTGTACTCCCAATGCAGGGGGCCAGGATGCATCCTGGTCAGGGAACTAGATCCCACAGGCTGCAACTAAAGATTCTGTGCGCTAAGACCTGGCACAGCCCAATAAATGCCTTTTTTAAAAATGGCATCATCATTTATTCACATTTTATCTTCTCAGCAGTGCTGCACATGACCTTCATTTTATACGAGGGGACTGAAGTTCAGAGAGGTGAAGAGACTCAAAGCTAGAAATTGGACACTGGGCTGCTGTTGTTTCCTGTTAAGTGGGATACACAGTGTATTTCTTGGAGGTTTTGTTCAGCAGTCTTTATATACCTTCTGCCTCTATACTGTTCAAGTAGTTCCTTAAGAATTGTATTTAATGAGCACCTATGGGCTAGACACTCCGCGAGGTGATTATACTTGGGTTCTCTTACATTTTACATACGATGAAATTGTTTGGGGAGGTAAAGAAAGTTCTTAAAGACTGGCGAGCTCGTGAGAGGCAGAGCCACGGCTGGATTCCAAGTCTCTGACTCCAACGCCAGAAGGAGCTTTCCCCACTTGACCAGGGTTTCCCTTTGTCAGCCCTGGGGCTAGAGAGCCACAAGGCTGACTGAACGTGTATCAGCTGTTCACAGCGCCCCGGGGCCTGGCATTTCCACGGGACAGCTGTGGCGTTTCCGACCTCTCTGTCCACCCTGCCAAGAAGGCAGGACGGGCGGCCTGGAGGGAGAAAGCTCTCACACTCAAGATTCGCGACGACACACGCGGCCACCTGGAAGCCACTCGGTGAGCCCCACCCCTTCCCTCGGGCGGGGCAGACACCGAGGCCCTCCGAAGTCCTGACCCAAGCGGCAGCTCTGACGCGCGGGCTCGGACCGCGCGCCTCATGGAGCAGAAACCGCTAGCGGTCCGGCGGAGAGAGCAACGCGGGGAAGCCCAGGGGGCGGCTTCCCTCACGCCCGCCCTCCTGACCCGGCACCCCGCGGACGCAGTCGGCGGCGGCCGTCGCAGCGCCCCTCAGCGGCCAGCCCGGCCCTTCCCGGCCCCGGAAGTGACGTGCGGCGGCTGCGGCGGCTGCGGAGTCCGGGAGGGGCCCCGACGCAGCCGAGGGGGCTCGAGAGAGGCGGCGGCCGTGGAGCGACTGGCAAGCTCAGCCGCGGCGAGGAACGCCCAGAGCGCGCGCGCCCGGCGGGTAGCGGCCCTGACGACCCGCGCCGCCGCCGCGTGCGGGGGCGGGGAGGGCGGGGCGCGACGAGCCGCGGCGGCGGCGGCGGCGGCGGGAGATGCGGGCGGCTGCGGGCACCCGGCGGGCTCGGCTCGGCCGCTGGCGCCTTCTCCGGCTCCGCCGCGAGGGTCGCAGCGGCTGCCGCGCCGTCATCGAGTTCCCAGCGTGAGGAGAGGAGCGTCTTGTTGGAGGCGGAGACCCGGAGGGAGCCCCGCGCGCGGCCTCGGTGAGCGTCCGCGTCCGGGTCCCGCGGCCGCCGCCCCCGCCGGCGGGGCGCCGGGGCGGGGGGCTGGCTGCACCTCAGGAAGCGGGCGCGGGGCCGCGGCGCGCTCCCGGGAGGCCCGGCCCGGCCCGCCGGCTCAGTCAGCCCGGCCCGCAGGCGGGCCGGTGGGCGCGGGACAGACCCGCCTGGCTCCCTTCGCCCCTTATTTGGTCCCGCGAGGCCCCTGGGACCAAGGGTGGCGGTGTTTTTTTATTCTTTTCTTTTTTCGCCGGGGTGGCGGAGGGGAGGGCCCGAGGGGAGCGTCTCTGGCTTTCTGTGGTGACAGGAAGTTAGAAAGTGAAAGCGCAGCGAGTCGGTGCTCACCCGGGCCCGGACTTTGATCTCCCCGGGGGCACGCGGTCTTCCGCGTTTCTTCCTGTCCCCACGCTCATAACCCATCCGGCGTCGACTTTCAGTTCTTTTTCTACTTCTCTCTAGCCAACCCTCTCCCCTCGTTACTTTCCGGTTAGTACACAGCTGCCGTGAGGCTTCTTGCCTGGGAAGACCAGTTGGAAACATCTTTCCGGGGCTGAATGTTAACTGACCTGGGCAGGCAATAAGGGACCTTGTTGACCGAGGTAGTCAAGAGATACACAGTTGGCTCCCCCACCCCCACCCCCGCCCCAGGCTATTGCTATTTAAAGTTTAGGGCATTTAAAGAAGACCGGAGTTTCATCCCTCATCGGAACGGTTCACCCATCATCTCTGGTTGGTGAATAAGATCCTTCTTCCTCTCCTTTTGCCACCTTCCACTCACCGTCCCACTGCGTGGAAAACTTGGTGCTTCGGTATTTAAGACTGTCAGTGAAAAAAAAAAAGACTGTGGTATTTTCTTTAAAATGTATTGTGATTCAGTTTTCCCCCTCAGTAACTCCCCTCTCTTTGATTTTATTTAAACGTTAAAACTGCCTAAGTGCAATCCATTTAGGGAAATGTTGTTTTAAAGTTTTATGGTAATAGTACACTTTTATTTAGTATTCTGTTGGTATAGAATGCTGTATAGTTAGATACAGCAGGTTACTTTTTGACAGCTATAAAGATTTTTAACTCAAAATTCGCCTTAATACATTTTATAATTTGTATCTGTTTTACTTAAGCAGCACTCTGAATTTGGAGACATTTATTTTTTGGGTCTTAACTACTGTTTCTGAAAAACAGTTGGGCCATGGGTCACCACAGCAACTGGGCTGTGTGTATGATAAACATGTTTAGGGTGGGAGAGGTTCCATTTAGTAGAGACTTCCTTTCCCTAATGAGTTACTTCCAATATGCTCCTTCTTTCCGTTTCGCACAGGGATTAATCTACTGTCTTTCAAGTGCGAGTTAGTTAGTGTTAGTCGCTCAGTCCTGTCAGACTTTTGCGACCCCATGGACTGTGGCCCACCAAGCTCCTCTGCCCATGGAATTCTCCAGGCAAGAACACTGGAGTGGGTTGCCATTTCCTTCTCCATTTTAAGTGTTAGAATCAATTATGTTTTCCATATTTAACCCCTCAAAAATCAGATTTCTTCATTTGGATCAGTTAAGTATGTCTCTCCCTCATTATACTACTTCTAAAAAACTGTTTAAAACTGAAATTTTTGGGAAAAACTGTAGTTGTGGAAAGGAGGTTTTCATGAAAAGGTTTTCAAGAAAAAAGATTTGGGTTTCTTTTGATAAGAATAAGAATAAAAGTATTAAATATTTTTGTCTCTTTATTTCACCTCTGTAATTTTAAATAACTTCTGACCTCTTTTTGCTTTATTTCTCTTTTACGGCTGAAGAAATTGTTGAATTTCATATCAATGGTACACTTATAGGAACTCAAATGAAGAGGTTCAACTTATGTGTTCTGTGGTTCACCACCTTTTCAATCAAAGAATAAACACATCAAAGTTGAATGAGTAAAATATTCCTTTAAAGTACCTACTGAGGATGTCCATTTTACGTCTTTGTTAGTTTTTCCCAATAGAAAAAAAAATTTTTTCCAGTACTTCAGTCCAAAACCACAGTGCCCATTTTCTTTCACAATAATTTTCTATCCTAGACACACTGTAAAGTACTACAGAAGCTTCAACGTTTTCCACAGAGTTAGGTTCTGCTGTGCAGTATCCAGCAGCTCCAACAGGATTTGGCTCAGTCCACAGTTGAGTTCAGTTCAGTTGCTCAGTCGTGTCTGACTCTTTGCGACCCCATGGACTGCAGCACGCCAGGCTTCCCTGTCCATCACCAACTCCCAGAACTTACTCAAAGTTCAGTCCACACTCTCCCCTAATAACTGAAGGGAGAGATAGAAATTAAACCCACAGCACCTTGGGAACACTTCCCATTTGCTCAGGATGACTCTTGTGTGCTTGTTGTGGAAATAAATTCATGGTTATTTTTGTTGTTGTTTTGTATGTATTGCTTAGCCATTATAAACCTGCATTATAAACAAGCATTATCTGCAAGATAGGCATAAAACTCTAGGATTTGGTTTGGGGAATTTTTCCAAAAATAAATGAAATTATAGGCACCAAATTTGTAACAGTCTTGATATTCCAGTTCTCTACTTGTCTGTCCTTCTTTCCTTCCTTTTCCCCTCCTTCTAGCTTCAACATCACCATCATCATCTCTGTCACACATACTCACACTGCTCTAAGCATTCTTGACATGAAGATGGTGTCTGGAAATGTAAAGACTTGAGTTCTTTGGTTAAGCTGAAATTTACTAGGGGAAGTTGTAACAGATTTAGACTAACAAATAATTGTTTAAGTGGGGAACATACATAGTTTAAAAGTAACTTACCATGACAGTCATCATTAGAAGAAAAGCCTCTCTGGTAAATTAAGAGAAATGACAGGGGACCCCTCCCCCCAACTATACTTGGTGGATATAGTATAAAACCACTATTTCAACCCAGCTGAAGTGAGGCTCTGGAAAGCTGTTTTCTAGTGAACATGGTTATTTAGCATTAAAGTAGCGCTTCATATTTGTACATTATTGTCAGTTATTATCTAACAATGTAATACTTAGTTACAACCGGAGGTAATGTGGATGATGCTCTTATCCATCTAGGAAAGTGGTTTCCCTAGGGGACAGAGTACATGACTGTGATGAAAGAGACTTGGATTCATGGCCTCAGTTTCTCCATTAACTCTAACTTTGGGAGGCATCTCCATTTTTCTATTCTTAATTATTTTCTCATCTCTACTTTTGGACGACAGTATCTCTGTATAACCAGCTTCAAATTTATGACAGTAATAGGAGGACATTTTGAATGTCTCAGAAAAATTACTGAGATATTTTCCAATATAGTTCCTCATCTCTGGCCTTTTTGGAAGCAGACATAGTTGACTTAAGGGTCCCATCCTTTGTGAATTGTACATTGTTAGAGTTAGGTTTCTCAGGCCTAACTTTTGTGTTGTTTGGAGTGTTCGTTTTTAACATTTTTATTGAGATATGTTTCACATACAGTAAAATTCACCTGAAGTGTACGGTTCAGTGGTTTTAGTATATTCCCAGAGTTGTATCACCACTACCACAATCTAAATTTAGAATGTTTTCATCACTCCATTAACAGTCACTCCCCTTTTCTTTTCCACACCCATCCCCCATTCCCAGCCCTAAGCAACCACCAGTCTGCTTTTTTTTGCCTATTCAGATTAATAGCTGGCTTCTCTCACTTAGCCTAATGTTTTCAAGGTTCATCCATTGAACTAGCCCATATCAGTACTTCATTCCTTTTTCTGGCTAATATTCCACTCTGTGGTTATATGGAGGCTTCCCTAATAGCTCAGTTGGTAAAGAATTTGCCTGCAATGCAGGAGTGAAAGTGAAAGTGAAGTCGCTAAGTCGTGTCCAACTCTTTGCGACCCTGCGGACTGTAGGCCACCAGGCTCCTCCGTCCATGGGATTTCCCAGGCAAGAATACTGGAGTGGGTTGCCATTTCCTTCTCCAGACCCTGGTTCAATTCCTGAGTCGGAAAGATCTGCTGGAGAAGGGACAGGCTGCCCAAACCAGTATTCTTGGGCTTCCCTTGTGGCTCAGCTGGTAAAGAATCCGCCTGCCATGTGGGAGACCTGGGTTTGATCCCTGGGCTGGGAACATCCCCTCGAGAAGGGAAAGGCTACATTTTGCTTGTCTGCTCATCAGTTGATGGACATCTGGGTAGTTTATACTTTTTTGGATATTATGAATACCACTCTGAACGTTCCTGCTTATAAATGTCTGTGTGGACATATGTTTTCATTTCTCTTAGACATATACCTAGGAGTGTAATTACTGGGTCATAGGCTAACTCTGTTTGGGGAACTGCTGCAACTCTTCCAAAGTGGCTGTACCAGTTTACATTCCCATTGGCCATGTATGGATGGGGGTTTCACTTTTCTCCACATCTTAGCCGATACTTATCATCTGTCTTTTTGCTTGGCTGCGCTGGGTCTTCCTTGCTGTGCTCAAGCTCTCTAGCTGTGGTGTGTGGGCTTCTCCTTGCAGCGGCTTCTCTTGTTGTGGGGCATGGGCTCAGTGTTGTGGTGCACAGCTAGTTACTCTGAGGCATGTGGAGTCTTCGGGGCTCGAACCCACGTCCCCTGCATTGGCAGGCAGATTCCTAACCACCAGCGAGGTCAATCACCTGCCTTTTTGATTACAGCCATTCTAATGGGTGTGAAGCAGTATCTTGTGTGGTTTTGATCTTTATTCCCCTAATAACTAGTCACATTGAGCATCTTTTCATGTGCTTATTGGCTACCTGTATTACTTTTTGGACAAATGTCTTTTCAAATCCTTTGCTTATTTTCAATTTTTTTAAATTGTAGAAACTCTTTATATTTTTTTGATGAAGGAGCCTTATTATTTGAATGCTTTCTTCCATTCCAAGGATTGTCTTCTCATTTGATGGTATTGTTTGCAGCACAAAAGTTTTAATTTTTGCTGTCGTCCAATTTATCTGTTTTTATAGTATTTTAACAGAATTGATTTGATTTAATTTCTGTTCTGATCCAGTGAGATCTAATTCACAGACTGAAAACAGGAAGGTTTTGTGTATGTGTGTGTATGTGTAAAGTTCCCTTGTAGATGTTTTAGGATGTGCTTATGTATATTTGGCCAGAGTTTCCACCCTAAGATTTCTTTCTTATAAACAAGATGTTTTAAAGTTTTTGTGAGGAAATACCTTTGAGAGAACATTTCCCTGCTGCTCCATTGCCTAAACCAGTGGTTATTAACTGAGATGATACTGTCCCCCAGAGCGTTTGACAATGTGTGTAGACATTTTGATTGCCAAATTGGGCAGGAGGTCTTAGTGGCATGTGGTGGGTAGAGGCCAGGGATGTTGTTAAACTGCAGTGCCAAAACAGCCTCCAAGAACAAAAGAATTATCTGGCTCAAAATATCAATAGTGCTGAATTTAAGAAAAAGTGAAGTCGCTCAGTCATGTCCAACTCTTGGGGGCCCCACGGACTGACTATAGCCTACCAGGCTCTCCTCCGTCCATGGGATTTTCCAGGCAAGAATACTGGAGTGGGTTGCCATTTCCTTCTCCAGGAGATCTTCCTGACCCAGGGATTGAACCCCAGTCTCCCACATTGTAGGCAGACGCTTTACCGTCTGAGCCACCAGGGAATTTAAGAAGCACTGGCCTAAACAGGAAGATCTTAAAACTTGAGACATTGAAAGGTTTTTCAGTTCCAATCTTGCTAATCAAATAAAAGGGTCTGTGCAGGTGGCACACAATGGACAGAATGGTGGCTTCCTGTGGACAGAATGGTGGCGGAACTTGTAAATTAGGGGACATTTTGCTGAGTTTTCAGTGCTGCCAACTTATATGAAAATTACATTTATTATAGTGGAAACTATTCCCCCTATCTCTGGGCCACCCTGAGACGCACAGAACATCCTGGCATATAAATCAACTGGGCTAGTATAGATAGATGCTGAAATGGTGGTCACCTCAGAGAATATGACAATGAGTTTTTTTTTTTTTTTTTTTTTTTTAATATTAGCTGCACCAGGTTTTAGTTGTGACATGCAGATTCTTAGTTGGGGCATGTGTGACCTAGTTCTCTGACCCACAGATCCAGCCCAGCCCCTCTGCATTGGGAGTGCGGAGTCTTAGCCCTGGGACTCCCAGGAAGTCCCGACAGTGAGTTTTTAAGATAAAATTCAATAACAGTGATACTGCACTGGTTGGCATTCATCAGTCCTCTCCTGTAATTTATGAAACTAGCTTTATCTCATAGCAAGACTTTTCTTAGACAGTGTGGCATGTTTAAGAGTTTGGGTCTGTATTCAGATTGCCTGGGTTTAAATCTCAGCTCCACCATTTACTTGTGTGACCTTAGACAAGTTACTTAACTCTGTAATGAGTCGGTTTTTTCACATATAAAATGAGGCTGCAGTAGTATCTGTCTTACAGGATTCTTGTGGGGATGAAATGAACAGTTAACTGTGTAACACATTTAAAGCACTTAGAACAGTGTGTGACATACAGTGTTGCCTCTTTCAGCTCACTGCTATGGACAGTGCTATCACCCTGTGGCAGTTCCTCCTTCAGCTCCTCAAGGAGCCTCAGAACGATCACATGATCTGCTGGACCTCTGATAATGGGGAGTTCAAGCTTTTGCAGGCAGAAGAGGTGGCTCGTCTCTGGGGCATTCGAAAGAACAAGCCTAATATGAACTATGACAAACTCAGCCGAGCCCTCAGATACTACTATGTGAAGGTAATACACGTCCACCTCGAAACAAGAATTGTTCCTTCTTTTCTGTTGAGGTTAGACATACTGACGTCATGGTATGTTTATTTATTAAAATAACTTTTTAATTGAGGTGTAATTGACATAATTATATTGCTTTTGAGTGTACAGCATAATGATGCAATATTTGTATGCATTATGAAATGATCACTGTTTTAGTTTTAACTCAATTTATTTTACAGCTTCAGCAGCTTGGAATTAGAATAAAAGATGTAAATGTTCTAAGTGTATTTCTGCAAATTCATATTCAGTGCTGGACTCCCATGCACATATTTTATTCCCAATTGCAGTTGTTTTTAAAGAAAAAAATGATTATAGAGTTGGAATAAGGAAAAGGAAATTTGGGATTCTTCAGCATAGATAAATACTCTTGTTTATATCATAATTTACTTTAAAAATTATCTCGTACTGTTTTTTAGGTGTACTTAATTTTTACTGTTTAGTTTAACCCAGAACACAAATTAATACCTTAAAGAATAACTGTTAATACCTAGGTTTGATTTCTTAGTTAAAATTTTTTGTTTAATTTCTAATTATTTTGAATACATTCTTGGGCACGGAAGTAAAATAAAATGCTCAAATGAAGAGAATTAGAGTGAGAAGCTGGGATCTTAATTTCTTTCACCTTTGAGTGTTGATATTATCAGCTTTCCTGTGTGGAGAGATGAGGTAAGACACAGCTTGAGTTTCTGAGGGAAGTAGGAACCTTAGAAGTAATGTTCTAAATTCCTTTTGCTTCCTGAGGATGTGAGTGTTTTTGTACCTTTGGAGTTAAGCAATTAAAATCTTTCAGCTTTTATGCAACATATTAGTTCAGTTGTTAATAAGACATTTAAATGTTTTTAACTTGTACTCCATAATGGTTGGAACTGTGTTTGGTATGGCTGGATAAATTTGGGTGATTTTATTTAAAGTTTTCAAGTAAACTACATATCAAATAGAGAACCCCATTCAGTCAGCTTTCTCATGATCTTTGGGGGGTGGGGTAAAGTTTTAACAAATGCTTAAGAAAAGTTTAAGAAAGTCTGAGTGCTTATTTTATTTATCTACAGAATATCATTAAAAAAGTGAATGGTCAGAAGTTTGTGTACAAGTTTGTCTCATACCCAGAGATTTTGAACATGGACCCAATGACAGTGGGCAGGGTTGAGGGGGAGTGTGAAGCTTTAAGCCTCAGTGAGCTCAGCAGCAGCAGTTCCAAAGATGTGGAGAATGGCGGGAAAGAGAAGCCACCACAGCCTGGTGCCAAGACCTCGAGCCGCAATGACTACATACACTCCGGCTTATATTCTTCTTTTACTCTCAACTCTTTGAACTCCTCCAATAGGAAGCTTTTCAAATCTATAAAGGTTGAGAATCCAGCTGAGAAATTGGCAGAGAAAAAGTCTCCTCAGGAGCCAACTCCATCTGTTATCAAATTTGTAACAACACCTTCAAAAAAGCCACCAGTTGAACCTCCTGCTGCCTCCATTTCAGCTGGCCCAGGTATTTCTCCATCTTCAGAAGAAACTATCCAAGCACTGGAGACTTTGGCTTCCCCCAGACTGCCTTCCCTGGAAGCACCAACTTCTGCATCAGGAGTTACTGCCCCTTTTACCACCACACCTCCTGTTTCGTCCGTGTCCCCTCTGCAGGAGCCTCCTAGAACTCCTTCACCACCGCTGAGTTCCAACCCAGACATGGACACAGACATGGAATCAGTGGCTTCTCAGCCAATGCAGCTTCCAGAGAACTTGTCCCTGGAGCCTAAAGACCAGGATTCAGCTTTGCAAGAAAAGGACAAAACTAATTCATCGAGGTCCAAGAAACCCAAAGGGTTAGAGCTGGCACCGACCCTTGTGATCACGGGCAGTGATCCAAGTCCACTGGGAATATTAAGCCCATCTCTCCCTACAGCTTCTCTTACGCCAGCGCTTTTTTCGCAGGTAACATTCTCTTTCCTTTTAATGCCACCATTTATTTTGTTTTTTCTCAGCTTTTAAAACAAATCCAGAATTTATAACCTCAGTTCTCATTCTCCTACATAGTAGGTTTGCTTTAGAGAGGTTATATGGGACCCTGTGAAAGTAACCTAATTTTTCCACTTTCTCCTAAAGAAAATAAGTATATTCTCTCTCTCTCTTTGGTGGAGGTGGGGGGTGGTCTCATAAAACAACAGTGACAACCTCACGTTAGAAAATAACAGATCCTGCGGACCTTAATAAACATGGTGTGATGTTGAATAACAAGTTTTACAGTTAGCTAACATTAGCTATTTCTTAACTTTTTCATCTCATAGAACATTTAAACACGTTACTCGCAGACCTCATTATTAAGGGGAAAGCATGTTTGTGACTCAGTTACCTATTATTTTTCCATACTTGAATTCAGATTGGTTTTGTTTTTCTATTTGACAAAGATTGTACAAAAAACAGTTTAGAAAATACTTTGACCTTTTTCTTTTCTGGGTTGTAAAAGTAATTTCTGACTGTTTCCTCAGGATAACATTTCAGACTTGGAGATACTTGGAATGGAGAATAGGACAATATTTGGGTTCAGGGCTAATTGTGTATTATTACAAGGATAAAACATAATCCTGATAAGCCATTTAGTTATATTTTTGGCTTGTATATTGCAGACTCCCATCTTACTGACTCCAAGCCCCTTGCTCTCCAGTATCCACTTTTGGAGTACTCTCAGCCCTGTTGCTCCCCTGAGTCCAGCCAGACTACAAGGTGCTAACACACTTTTTCAGGTAAATTACATAGAAGCTTGTCTTTCGTAACTGGGGTGTGGTAAATGAACAGAGAGGCAAAGGCAGTATCCACTCTAAAGTTAATCATTGTGAAACTTCTATTTAAAAAGTGTTCCTTAGATTTAGTTTTGAATTTCTAAGTGTTAATTTTCTGGCCCGCAAACAACTCAGATTAATATTCGCAAGCAGAGTTTCCTTTTCATTGTTTACTATTCCATACATTTGAATGAGACTAAGAATTGTTAAATACTGTAGTAAATTTTGAGCTCATCCAATTTTTAAAATCATTTTAAATGCTGGAAATCCTCTTTTCTAAAAAAATGTGAGTGTGTGTATGTATGTATATTTGGGGGCATTCTCTGCACATAGATTTCCCCTTTTAACTGAGGATTTTTTTTAAAATAGAAAAAACTCTTGAGAATAGTATTGTCAAATACTCCTGTTTTCCTGTCAGTCAGAATTGATATTCATCAGCATTTTAAATATGCATGTATATATTTTAAAAATGAGTATTGCATTACCTTTAATGAAGACCTTATTGGGAAAGATCTCATAGCTGTAAACCATTATTTTGCATAAACTATCTAGACTTCATAACTTGTCAGCTTTCTTATATTGATTCATTCACTTATTCCAGGGTGACTCCCTGGGAGATTTTCTTAGATTTTGTAATTTATTTTTTCTTTAATTTTTTTTTAGATTTTGTAATTTAAATTTTCATTTGTTCTTTTGAAAATGGAATGGTAAGGGGTGGGGAAAGAAAAAAAAATTTTTTAATCTTTCTACTAATGCAATTATTTTTGCAAAAACTTCTAAATTGCTGAATAGAAAGAATATGGAAAAATTTCCATATTTCCTTTTCCATTTTTGTTTGCCTCTCACAAAGAGATAATTGATTTATATAGAGAAAGCCACAGTGCTCAAGTAGCTTCAGCCTGGAATCTCCATACAGATTTGGTCTCAGAATACATGATGGGGAGTGCTTTTCTAGGATGAGCACCCTGCAACTCTTTGCAGCAGTTATGAGATGGGCATCTCCTCCTGGACCTCTTTTTGACAGTCTGTGATTTGCTATATAATTGAATTATAGTCTACAGAGTGCATGCTGTCCTTTTCTGAACTTTCTGTAACCTTCATGTGAAGTCAAGTGTGAAGTGTGTACTCTAGCATCTAAGGAAAAGTATAAATTTGTTTTTACATTCCATCAAGGTAGGCTGGAGAGTGTTAATATGTAAGACAAACATACTTTTTAGAAAAGTTTTTGTGACATCATATTGTCCCATGATAAACAGTTGGTGCCTTTGTCCTGTGAGCCACTGCAGGTGCCGTGTGTTCTACCTCAGGGAGTGTAACAGGGACAGAAAGTGCAGTTTAAGATTGCATAATAGGATAATGACGTGTTTTTATTTTCTTTCTCAGTTTCCTTCTGTGCTGAACAGTCATGGGCCGTTCACTCTGTCTGGCCTGGATGGACCTTCTACCCCTGGCCCATTTTCCCCAGATCTACAGAAAACATAACCTATGCACTTGTGGAAGGAGAGAATTAAGGAATAAGGAAAGAGAAAGACATTCAACATGATTACATTTAAAGTGAGGGATTGATACTTCATGATGCTAATAATAGACTGTTATGATTTCTGCTGTTCCCCATTAAAATGCTTTTTTAGGATTCCCTTTGAATAGGACTTTGAATAGGAATACAAGCTAGACTGTGTATAAAAATGCCTTAATTGGAGTCCAAACTCCACCTCCCTCTTTCTTTCTTTTTAAAAAAATATTTTGAACCTTGTGTTAAGGAAATTTTTAATGGGGTTTAGCATCAGGCTATGCTTTGCAAGAGAATTCAGAACAAAATTACTCCTCTTGCCTTATTGGGACCCTTTGGCAGTTATGCTTTGAGCGTATTATATAAGGAAATACTAGTTAAATGAAGTTAGCCATATCTTTAGGACTTACATGTGCTCTGTTGAATACTGAAAGTGAGTTGTGCATAAGCAGTGGAAGAAAAATAATCATTCCTAGTCACACGAAGTAAGATTGGAGCAGGACTATTGAGGATATTCTGTTTTGCTGTGAAGTATAATGTATGTAAGCAACTCCACAAGAAGTTATCTTATTTACATTTATTCAGGGTGGTTTTCTTAGCCCTATGTATTATCTTGACTGAATCTGAACAGAGCATGGAGCTAGTTTATTCCCACATAAGGGATTTTTAAACCTGGGGCTTAAGGCAGTGTTTGGAACAAACAGTGAGAATATGGGGCCTCATATCTGGCACAGAAATGTCATCTGCTGGTATGATTCTACACCCATGGAATACTTATGGTAAATGATGGCTTTTAGGAGGATGAACCTAGGTTTTGAGAGTCTGAGGCATCTCTTGAGTCAAGGATTCAATTGAAAAAACTTGAAACAACATCTAGGTGTTTCCCAGTTAAAAGATACCCAGTGTGAAGGACCTTTTTTTCTGTTTATTTTATCCCATATCCTACTGTTTATTTATCTTTTAAATTTAAAGTTGTTAGAGGTTGTGATAGTTTTAATTAGGAAGATGAAAAGCAAAGTGAACTCTTTAAATCTGTAGTGAGGTAAAAATACACTTACTTCCTTGATTTTTCTTTTTTTTTTAATTAGAAAGTAGCAAAGCTCATCTGGATTGGATTATTCATATTAGTAGTGAAAAATGTCAGCCTTCATCTCTGCCAGATTTGTGAAATGTTAGCATATAGTTGTCACTGCCAGGTCCAGACAGATTTGTTGGACCCCTAAGCTGATTTGATGCCAACATCACAGTGGAGTCTTTTGAAAAATTTGGCTTTAAAGTCCAGGATTAGATGATAATCATGCTGCTGCCACCACCACCCTGCCCATTAAACTAGTCTTTTAACCCTAGAAATAGTTCCTGTAATGAAACGACTTGAACTAAATGGTATATGAAACTAGTAAAGGACTTGAGGGCTCAAAGTGACATTGCTATAAACCAGCATCTTCCAGTTGTGTATGTTTGCTTGAAATTTGTTTTATGCAGTATAGAGAAACTCTGGTATAAGATGTCTATGCTAATTCATTAGTAGCAGAAGGATGGTATTCAGGGAGCTGCCTTTTATATTTGTAGTGTTGGAGACCTGTTACCGTTTAATTTGTGGTTATCAGCTGAAAAGTTCTGTTCCTGAGATGTGCAATAGTAGTGTTGAAAGGTACTGTTCAGTGGTGATGGGGAACAGACATACTGGATTTTTTTTCCCACACTGAATCATGTAGTTTGCATGTTTTTTTGAAATCAGACTGCTCAGCAGCACTTTGGACTAGTTTTATTAGGTTAATTCACATTTTATACATTAGATAAGTAAATATTGATGGCTTGATTTAACTAGTATTTAAAATTTTGAAAGCACAAAAAGTATTTTATTTTGAATCAAAGGAAAAAAGCCATTGGTTTGTTTTCACAGATAGTATCTTTGATAACTAACTGTTTCAATAAAAGGGTGCCTGGGAACCATCGGCACTATTAAAACTCAGTCAAAGCAACTTCCTAGGAACCAGTTTTAGTGAGTGCTCTGCCTGTAAATCTCTCCTGGAAGTCTCTGAGAGGTGTGGGCCTTACGAGGTTGATGATGATCTGCTTTTTCTTTGAGATCAACTATTTAGGGGAAGCTGGTGTGTGTGTGTGTGTGTGTGTTCACGTTTTTAAATGAAATAAAACTGCAATCATAGTGAAGTGTATGAGGCAGGTTGTTCTATTTGTAAACTACCTCCTTCCTGGGAAAGTCTCTGATTTTGAAACATCCAGAGTTCTTCTTAGCATCAAAAGGTGACATACCACTTCAGAGCAGTCTTCACTGGAGAGACTTATATTTGGTAGCTGTAGCTGGTATCCATCACTAGTCACTTTGCCAGGATGGATGCTGGTAGGCAAAAGTAGCCCAAGTTAAAATAGGGGAGCAGGTTTAGTGAACTTTTGCAACTTAGGCTGTGATTAGCTTAGCTTTTCATTTGCTCTGGCCGGTATCTGAGTCAGTTTATGCTGGGAGGTGTTTAACCACCAGCCTGTCTGAAGGGGAAAAGGCCTTAAATTGTAGCATTTGCTGAGTCCATTCCATGGTGTAGGTGACTCCCCTGAGGCTGATTTTAGGCCACCACCTTGGGGCTGAGCAGGGGTGCCCGCAGGTGGCTCAGGGCCACACACTCAGCCAGTGAACCACTGCGTTTATTCTACCCTCGGGTGGGTTTTCACCTAATTTCTAAAATATTTTTTTCCTTTTGGTTTGTCATAGTGCTTTTGTGATGTAATATTCTTCATGGCCATATTTTTGTATTCAAAGGTGGAAACTTCCATTAATTTTTTAAAAAATTTATACATGATGGAAGAATCCAAAAACCCTCAAAAGATCAACCTTAAGCCTCTTAGAGTTAAAATATAGGTTTAATTTTTCTATATTTTGGTGGCTAAAATACAGGTAATGTGACTTTTTCTTTAGATTTTGATGGCCTATATAGTAAAATGGAGCCTATATAGTAAAATGGAACTGGATTTTTTTTTTTTTACACTGGATTTTTTTTTTTTTTACACTCAAAGAATTCCTTGAAGATTTACATACTCTGTTAAGAGATCAAAAAAAAAAAAGGAAGGCTAGACTGACTGTTTAATCTATTTACATGGCACGATTTCTAGTTTTTTCATCCTGTGTGTCACTTAGGTTTGGAGGGACATGCAAATCAGAGGCTTGGAACTCGAGCTGAAACTGCAGGCTGTCGATGTTACACTTCAGTGCCATTCACACCTGTAATTGTGTGATGTTCACTCTGATGACAGTATTTCATGCTGATCTCAGAACTTGTGTTATGATTCTAAAGTTCTCAAAGTCAGTTCTAATGAATTAGAGCCACTCATTGGCATTTCAGAAAAACATTCTCTAAGCTTTTTGAACACACACCTTGATCAATAAAAGGCTTTGAACACAATCCCCTATTGCAAATTTGTGTGTATGTTTGTTAGGTTATGTACTGCTAAAGTCGTATGTATACTGTAAGACACACACAGAAACAGAAATTAAGGATGATATAAAAATAAATCTTGAGTAGAAATTCGAATGTTTTTTCCTGCATCCAGTAGATTGTCTTGTGCACCCTCTGGGGCACACTCTAAAGACCCCTGACTCAGGGTATTGTTTCTCAGTCTGATCTTGGAAAAAAAGAGTTTTGGTTGTGATATATGGGGAAATCCTTTACATATTTGATCTGATTTTTATGTAAACTCTCTAGAAGAGATTAGGAACTTTTCAGCAGAGCTTGTCATCAGCTTTCTGAGATTTCCTGTTTCTTTTTCATACGTTGGTAAATAACCCATCACGAAATGTTTTACAGAGCTTTATGCTTACTATTTTTGACAGTGTGGTTGTCTGTTTCCTTTTCATATTAGGTGTGACTTTAAAATTTACTGGCCGCTCACAAATTTCTTTTGTTGTCCTTATTGTTATATTTTACCAACAATTTCAGAATTACTTAAAGTTGCTTTATTTTAAAATACGTAACAACTTCCATTTTCTTACTGCATTAGTCAGTTTTATTATTTTGGTAACATTTTGGTATCTGAAGAAATACTTTCTTGAAGAGTCTGTTCTGTGTATCACTTCATTTACTGTATATATTTTATTTGCCTATGCCAGAAATCTAGAATTGTGCTGAGGTACCATTGTTAGGTATGTAAACAGGTATGGTGACAAGTGTAGGTCTCTGTGCAGAAGCCTGGAGTTCTGAGTGAAGGACCACTTTTCAGAATGAAAGCTAGACTCCTCACAAAGTTCGTGGTCTGTTATCTGAGGGTGTGATAGGATGGAATTGAAAAGTTAATTGTTCAATTCATAGTAGTGAAGTGGAGGCCAGCCATAATTGTTTGGGGCAGGTACTCTGACCAGAGAATTAGTTAGGTGGAACGTGTTCTGTTAATTATCTTCCTGGTTTTGGGTCAGCAGAGTGTTTTCTTACTGTTTTTATTGCTGCTTGCATTGCCTGAAACAAGGTGCCCTGTTATTCTTCTGTGTCAACAGAACTCTCCTTACTGAGGTTGAAGTTTTAATCTTAAAATCTAGAGTTCTTGTGGGTGGTGGTGTGTTAAGCAAGAAGAGAAGGCGGTTTGATTTCATTTCTCGTACTTGGTGGAACCTGTTAGGATGAAAGTCATGTTTTTACCTGTAGATGGAGCAGATCTGAGAAGGTGAGTTGTTGATGTACCATGAATGTTCCATTTGAAGCTGCGGGTTTCTTCAAGCTCCTTTTCTGGAAGGAAAAAAAATTGTGCTAGATTGACAGCCTGGCAGAAAATAGCGATTTCTAGGGTGCTGCCATCTGCACTTAGCCATTATGCAAATGGAAATTAGAGTTGTTTATCTGAGAGGGGCAAGGTTAGCTCTAAGCTTTGTGTAGAAACCAGGAGATTCAGGTGGTTGTTAACATTTTAAATGATACCTTTAACAAGAAAATTTATGAGGGATACAATCAAGTATAGTAAGTCTCTTGAACTCTAATCTTTTGACTATAATACACACCAAGAAGTTTTATGAGGCTTAAATTTTTAATTTAAAATATTTAATTGGGAAACCAGAGCATTTTTTTCCAAGTCATTCTGATTGGCTGAGTGCATGTGTATGTGTGCTGATTACTGACTTGAGTATGTGTTTGTATGTATGTGTATAAATAAATCTATTTTTCAGAGGGAACATATGGTCATCCTAGTCTAGGATGGTTCCTAGGCTATTTTATACTAAAACTTAAGAAAAAGATTGGCTGCACTTTGCAGTTGTCACTTTTGTAAAAATTAATGCCTTGCACATTTCCATTTTTTTAAATGCGTAGAATCATAGGCCTTAAAAATTGCTTGTCAACATTTTAGAAATACTGTATAGTGCCACATGTGACATACTTTAAGCAAAGTCACCATAAACTGTTCTCTTATGTTCATGTATTATTGAGCAAATAAGGATGTTCTTTCTAAAAATTTCTACATTTTTGTGTAAAATCCTTGCTATATTGCATTCTAAGTTTCTCAGAGAGGATGTTTATACTAGATGTAGTATTTCTAAAATACAAATCTAACCATGATTGAGCTAGTGGTGGAGAAATTCTGGCATTGTAGCCTATTTACCCTTTTGAACTATACATAGAAAGCATTCACAGAAACCTCAGAGTATCTCGGGCTGAATGCTCTTAGCTTTGCCTTGTTTCGCATCTCATCGGGGCCCATTCTGGTTCTTGTCCCCTCCAAGGGTTATGAGCCCTGCGAAGACAGGCCTGGGATCTTCTGGACCAGTTTGGGGGGTGGCGGTGCCCTGTGGTTGGGCCTGACTTCTGGCTGGTGGAATCGTTCAAGCCTGCCTAGAGTTCAGGGGTGGGAACGCCGTGTACTGATATGACATTACTTGGCACTTTGGGGGCACCATTACTAGCACTGTTTTGTTTTTTAATAACTGGAAGCACTTAATGATTATTTTGTTTAATTTCAACTTAAGGATATTGATGAGGGTCAGGGATGTTAAGGTTTATTGTTTATACTTTCTGGAACTTAAGACTATTTGGAGAAGGGATAAATGGATTACCCAGTGAGCCATTCTAGGCCCTGTAAGGTATGCTCTTTTGACTAGGATGCTTTAAAAAATTTACAAGCTTTTAATATTGTGCTTTTGTAAAAATGTATGACTTTTAATAATTTGCAGTTGCTGGATTATACTCAACTTTGTGAACTTGCCAACTTTCCTTTCTGTTTAATCATTGTTGCTTATTGTCTATCATGTAGGGGACATACTCCCTTCTAAGACATTTCATACCTTTTGTTTTTGATGGCAGTATTACCAAGGGTGTTTATGTGTACATTACATTCATTGCTTATGTGATAAAGGAACATATTGTATGAACTTCCCTGTTCAGTATTAGTGAAATTAAGATACATATATGTGAAATTAACTAAGGTGCATATATGTAAAGACAGAAATGAATACAACTAATTTTTTATTACTTGAGGCCTCTTTATTTGGTTTGGCCATTCAGCCTTTTCTAGTCACAATCATAGGTATTTTTTTCACTTTTACCTTCTAGCAGTTTCATTTATCTTTGTGGGTAGAGAAGATTAAATATGAAACTCAGTCCAGTCATTTTGCTACTGATGGGCTTTGGATTGAGGCAAATACAATTTTCGACTAAAACTAGTTTTTTAGAATGAAAAAACTTTTCACTAGATAATCAAGTTGACTTTTTAAAAAAGTGTACAATCTTGTGTTTTGAAGAACAAACTAGTAATTTTCTCTGAGTCCTACTGGATCTCCAAGCGTGGACATCACTTGAAAATTAAATAATGTTAAACTTTTGATTTTCACCCACTGAATCTGTAAGTCAGGAAAAAAAAAAAAGCATGTCTGCTATGGTGTTAACACAAAGAGATGTATCCTTTACATCAGTGTGTTTTGCCTCTGTGGTAATAAGAATTTGTCAGGCTTCTTTCCTCAGACTTTGATTCATTCATCTGGGAAGACAGTTACTTCATTGTTTATTTTTCCCCTTGTGTCTTCTGTTGAAATCTGTCTCTCATAATATCTAGTATCCTCTACTTTTGTAAAAACAGAATACTTACATAAAATGCCAGTGCACACCTACCTACCCAAAAGACTGCATTACTGTTAAAGTGTCATTAACAACTTGTCTTGATTAACTTCAGTGTAACTTACATGAGGGAGACCTTCAAAGTATTAAAACCTCATTTCTTTTTCCTAAAACAATTCAAATGACGGTAACTATTCACATTTATTAAAATCACATCCATCGTTGATGCAACTGGAGAGAGACTGCCACCTCTCTAGCTGAGTGGTTTCACTTACCTGTTGGGAAACTAAGGGGTGTTGTCTTAAGGTGATTAGGATTAGCCAGAGCCTTAGCTCTACATGTGTGTGGCAGAGAAATTTTACAGAATCTAGGTTGGTGAGGAAGAGCCTGCGCTGACACTTTGAGGGTTTCATAATATGCTGCTTTAAGAGGAAAAAGTGTAGTTAATACTTAGTGCATCTCCAGACAGAGTAAGAGATTGCTCTGAAAACTAATCAGGTGATCTTTGTTTTCTATTGCTTCAAGTTTTATACAAAAATATTGTTAAATTCTGTAATGATGATATGCATCTTTTTAGAAAGATAATACATTTTTAAAAACTATTTTATGTAAGAACTGACAGAGGAATTTGCTTTGTATAATGGCAAGCTGGCTTTAAGAAAGCACTGTATCAAATATACTAGTCCAAAATTCTATAGATATGTTAATAGATGTATGTGCAACTAGATATGGACAATTGTATTTTTTTAAATAAATATTTTTAATAAAATGACTTTCTGAATTACTTCCCTCCTTTCTCATCTGTTGAGGTAGTCTCTATGTAAATTTCCATCTGTGCTAAATGTGGATAAGGAAAGTTCAACTTTTCCAAAGGTTATCATTAAAACCTGGCCTTCAACTATTTGATATACATCTACATTAAAATATTTAAAGCCTGTGTTGAGATAGGTAGTGAAAAGGGGAAATTGTGAAATGATTGTTGATATAAAAAGGAATTAAAAGAATATTAACTGGCTAGAAAAATTATTTGCTTTGTGAAATCTTTTTATTTTGCTTTTAAATTTTACTTACATTTTTCAGTTCAGGTCAGTTCAGTCACTCAGTCGTGTCCAACTCTTTGTGACCCCATGGACTGCAGCATGCCAGGCAGGCCTCCCTGTCCATCACCAACACCCGGAGTTTACCCAAACTCATGCCCATTGAGTTGGTGATGCCATCCAACCATCTCATCCTCTGTCTTCCCCTTCTCCCCCTACCTTAAATCTTTCCCAGCATCAGGGTCTTTTTAAATGAGTCAGCTCTTCACATCAGGTGGCCAAAGTATTGGAGTTTCAGCTTCAACATCAGTCCTTCCAATGAATATTCAGGACTGATTTCCTTTAGGATGGACTGGTTGGATCTCCTTGCAGTCCAAGGAACTCAAGAGTCTTCTCCAATGCCACAGTTCAAAAGCATCAATTCTTCGGCTCTCAACTTTCTTTACAGTCCAACTCTCACATCCATACATGACCACTGGAAAAACCATAGCCTTGACCAGACGGACCTTTGTTGGCAAAGTAATGTCTCTGCTTTTTAATGTGCTGTCTAGGCTGGTCACAACTTTTCTTCCAAGGAGCAAGCGTCTTTTTATTTCATGACTGCAGTCACCATCTGCAGCAGTTTTGGAGCCCCAAAAAATAAAGTCAGCCACTGTTTCCACTGTTTTCTCCATCTATTTGCCATGAAGTGATGGGACCAGATGCCATGATCTTTGTTTTCTAAATGTTGAGCCTTAAGCCAACTTTTTCACTCTCCTCTTTCACTTTCATCAAGAGGCTCTTTAGTTCTTCTTCACTTTCTGACATAAGGGTGGTGTCATCTGAATATCTGAGGTTATTGATATTTCTCCCAGCAATCTTGATTCCAGCTTGGGCTTCATCCAGCCCAGTGTTTCTCATGATGCATATAAGTTAAATAAGCAGGGTGACAATATACAGCCTTGATGTACTCCTTTTCCTATTTGGAACCAGTCTGTTGTTCCATGTCCAGTTCTGACTGTTGTTTCCTGACCTGCATACAGGTTTCTCAAGAGGCAGGTCAGGTGGTCTGGTATTCCCATCTCTTTTTCAGAATTTTCCACAGATTATTGTGATCCACACAGTCAAAGGCTTTGGCATAGTCAATAGAGCAGAAATAGATGTTTTTCTGGAACTCTCTTGCTTTTTCGATGATCCAGCGGATGTTGGCAATTTGATTTCTGGTTCCTCTGCCTTTTCTAAAACCAGCTTGAACATCTGGAAGTTCACGGTTCATGTATTGATGAAGCCTGGCTTGGAGAATTTTGAGCATTACTTTGCTAGCGTGTGAGATGAGTGCAATTGTGTGGTAGTTTGAGCGTTCTTTGACATTGCCTACTTAGGGATTGGCATGAAAACTGACCTTTTCTAGTCCTGTGGCCACTGCTGAGTTTTCCAGATTTGCTGGCATATTGAATGCAACACTTTCACAGCATCATCTTTTAGGATTTGAAATAGCTCAACTGGAATTCCATCACCTCCACTAGCTTTGTTCGTAGTGATGCTTTGTAAGACCCACTTGACTTCACATTCCAGGATGTCTGGCTCTAGGTGAGTGAGCACACCATCGTGATTATCTGGGTTGTGAAGATCTTTTTTGTATAGTTCTTCTGTGTATTCTTGCCACTTCTTAATATCTTCTGCTTCTGTTAGATCCATACCATTTCTGTCCTTTATTGAGCCCATCTTTGCATGAAATATTCCCTTGGTGTATCTAATTTTTTTGAAGAGATCTCTAGTCTTTCCCATTCTGTTGTTTTCCTCTTATTTCTTTGCACTGATCACTGAGGAAGGCTTTCTTATCTCTCCTTGCCATTCTTTGGAACTCTGCATTCAGATGGGTATATCTTTCCTTTTCTCCTTTGCTTTTGGCTTCTCTTCTTTTCACAGCTATTTGTAAGGCCTCCTCAGATAGCCATTTTGCTTTTTTGCATTTCTTTTTCTTGGGGATGATCTTGCTCCCTGTCTCCTGTACAATGTCATGAACCTCCATCCATAGTTCATTTTTAATAGTTACATTTTTCATAGTTACATTTTAAAGAAGTATTTAAGTCTTAATCAGACTTTTTTGTTTTAGTCCTTTGTAAGTAGCAGCTTTTGCTTATTTCCAATCTAGGCACTGTTTCTTTACATAGTTTTTCAAATTAGAAACTAGAGACTTCAGTTCGTTTAGCAAATGAAATTAGGCCTTTTTAGAACTGGTCTGATAAACATGAGTGCAGGTGGGGTTAATAGGTGTCAAATCACATTGGAGGTCTGTTTGATGTGTCCAGATGAAAGTCAGAGGAACACACTGCTCCAAGGGGCATGGCAGCCCTCGTGAGACCTCCCTTCAGATGGTGGGCAGTGTTCCGTCAGCACAGTGGGTGACAGCTGCTAGTGAGGCCTGCTGGAGTCCCCTAGACCAACGTTCTGGTGCCTAGAACAGTAGTCCCATGAGGGCAAATAAGTTTGGGAAATTGGGTCTTCACCTCTTGGAGAGTCAGGAAGCCTATTAGAATACTAAAAGGTCTATGGAGTCCTTTAGGAAAAAAGCCTTGCTTAATCCACCACTTCTAACCTCTCTTGACTGCTGACACACCCTCTTTTGAGAGCCATAGTGTTGATTTTGTAATTACTTTGTATTTCACAGGTGCATCTAATGATAAATATCCTAATATTGGGTAGTTTTCCAGGGCTGGGATTATTATGCAGGAGAGAATCATTAACAGTTGTAAGATTTCATATTGATTGTCACTACAAAGCACTGCACTTACTGGAATACACCATGTTACTGAAGGGAATCCATGAAGTTGACTTCATTTGGAATAATTTTACAGTAAGAGGGCATTACATAATGAAACATGAAACAGGAACAGTAATTTCTAGTAGCCGCGCAAGGTTAGGTGGCAAGCACTGATGTCAGGGAGGTTCCTGGGACGTCAGACTTGACTTCGTGATTCTCATATGTTTTGAATACACCATCATTTGATAGAAAACCCTCTCTAGTCAAGGTCACCTTCTGTATCACCAAATCCAGTGGCTGGTGTTCAGTCCACGTGGGGCCTTGTGGCAGCACTGGTTACTTCCTCCTCGAGATACTCTTCACATGCCTTCCAGGAAACCACATTCTCTCCTGAACTTCCTCCTGCTTCTGTGGCTTCTCTCATTTGCTGTGCTGGATCCTGTTCTTTTTTTTTTCTTCAAACCTCTGTGTTTGAAAAAATCCCAGGGCTCAACATTCGATCTCTACATTCCTCCCTGGAAGATCTCATTCCGTCCCATGGCTTTAAACAATCCTTAGGTATATATATATAGGTGACCGTGAAATTTATACCTTCAGGCTTGACTTTTAAGCTCTAGATTTCATATCTATCAGCATTCTTGACATCCAAGATAGCATTGTAACGTGAACTGTCCTGAGACAACTCTTGAGCACCCCCATTGTCTTCCAATGTTAAATGGCGTCATCACATGCCCATTACACAAGTCAAATGCCTTCGGGTTATCCTTGATTCCCACCTTTCTCTCATGCCCTCCACCTGATTTATCAGCATATTGTGAGTTTGACTTTCAAAACACACTTTAACCCAATCACTTTCACCACTTCTGATGCTACCAACATTGTCCAAGCCATCACCGTCTCTTACGTAGTTGACTGCAGCTGTACCGTTTCTGGTGTCCCCAGTTTCATTCTTGTCCCACAGTCTCTTCTTCGCACAGCAACCAGAGTATCACTTCTAAACACGTAAATCAGATCATGCACCTTGCCTGCCCAGAACTAGCCCAATAACAGTTACGTGACTAAAAAAAAAACAAACCCACATTCCTGCCATGGCTTATATGATCCAGCTCCCAACTAGCACCCTAACTTACTTCCTGCCACTCTTCCGCCTTCCTCACCGCACTCAGCCACACTGGCCTGCTTGCTGGCCCTCAGATTCTTCAAGCATACTCAGTTTGAGGGTCCAAGGCCTTTGCACGCGTTGTGTGCCCTGCCTGACAGGATCTTCCCTGGGTGCGTGGGTGCTTGATTGTGTCTCTCTTTGGTTTCTTCATAAATGGCACCTCTTTAAAAAGGCCATCTGATGGAGCCTCTCTTGACATGCCCTCTTCCCATCCCCCTTCCCTGCTTTATTTTTCTCTGTAGCACGTGATTATCACTCACCCCGTGGCATGTTATTTCTCTGTGTATGGTCTGCGAGGCAGGGACTTCTCTTTCTTTGCTGTATCTGCACCTAGATCAGTGCCTTAAACCTAGTAGGTGCCAGCAAATCTTTTTAAAATGAATGAATGAATTATCTAAAAGACTTTAGTCACTGTGTCTTCCTTTTGCGAATCTGGTGTACTGATGGGTTCGATTCCAAGTAGCAGAAGGAAATGTAGGAACAGGATGATTCCACAGCGCTCTGAAATGTCGAAACCCATCAACGAAGATCAGGAAAAAAAGCCCTACTTTCTCTGTACCTGACACTGAAGTGTGGTGTAAAAGCCTTCGGCCTCTCCTTATTCTGAGTCTGTGTAAGAGGGAAGAGTGGTTTTCAGTCCTTCCTCTGAGAATTTTACTTCTAAACTATCAGGCACGTGTATGGCTGAGAGAGACCCATTTCATGAGAGAGACCCACCTTCAGGGAACGTTGGATCGTTTGTTTCTGCGTGCGTGCTCAGTCGTGTCCAACTCTTTGTGACCCTATCGACTGGAGCCTGCTAGGCTCCTCTGTCCATTGGATTTTCTAGGCAAGAACACTGGAGTGGGTTGCCATTTCCTCCTCCAGGGGATCTTCCCAACCCAGGGACTGAACTTAGGTCTCCTGCGGCTCCTGCATTGGCAGGCAGATTCTTTACCACCAAGCCACTTGAGAAGCCCCCATTTGCCTCTGAGCGTAGATAAAAGGATCGATTGTCCATGATGGACAACAGGCTTATTAAATTTAAAATATTTTATTTTAGGAAAGATACTCTTTTAGATTGGTTTCAATCTTGTTTTTTATATTCACAAATTTAATCATGATCACCTTAGATATAAGCGTTGATTCTTCTTCTAAATCTGTATGAAAAGGATGTTTTCTTGGAAAAACACAAGGAAAATATAGCTGCTTTCTTCTTCCCCAGGTCAGTCACTCAGTATGGTTAGATTGCACATACATAAATTTGGCTATCATAAAATAAGTATTTATGGACATAGTTAAAACTATACCCCTGGGCCACCAGCTTTCAAAAGATTTTGAATCTGTTTGATTTACAGTAAATACATACCAAACATATGAACAGTTTCTCAGCTGCTAATGAGGGGGTTTTCAGAATAAAAATTGCTCACAGTTATTAAGCAAACTTCTATGTCAGGCATATAATAATTGCTTTACACAAATTTACTTAAGTCTTTCAGAATTCCTTTGAGGTAGGGTAATGTTCTTTTAGAAATATCACTTTACAGATACAAAAAGCAAGGCTGGAAGGGCCTCAGTCATCTGTGCAGGGCCACGCATCCAAAAAGTGAGGTCAGGACTGAACCAGGTTTCTCTCTAGCCAGGTCCTCATGACCATGTTAATGGCAGATGGAGCTGGCTTACATGACCATGCCGTGGCTCCAGGATAAGCCTTTTAGTGTGGGGCAGGTAAATGCTCCACCTGGACAGGTTACTGAGAGCCGTGACCCACTTATTCTGTACATTTATACGCATACATTTGTATTTACACAGAGGAAGTGCAGGTAAGCTAACACAGCCACTGTGATGGCCGTTTCACTGCTTCCAGAAGGCTGCGCACTCCTAGCTCCTCCAGGATGCTGAGTCTGCATTCTCTGTCTATGACCGCAGGACTTGATCTGGACAGGAGTTGGCACTCCTTGACTGAACTGCTTTCAGTATACTGCCCAGCTCAAATTGTTCATCATCCAGGTTTTGTTAAAGAACTCTGACGTGGTATAAATAGTTTTTTCCCCATGGAAGATGTGCAGTTTAAATTAGGTATTTTTTGAGAAATTCTTAGTGCTATTTCTGTACCTTTTCTAAGCTATTCAATGTCAGTAAGAAAAGCAGAAGCTCCATCCCATTCTCTCAGACAGCTTCTGGACCAATCAGCATTGGTGATTAGCAGTGGTATGCTGGTAAATGTTTATCAGATGATTCTCCAAGGAGACAATAAAGTCATGATTTTGTAGCTTTTGCCAATTTCTCACCATAAATAATCTCACCATGGCTGATCTCAAGCCACTAACCTGTTATCACTGAAAGTGAAATTGGAAAGGTATATATCAAAGCATACCTTTATATAGTATTTCTACCCTGCAGGTACAATAAATAAGCCTCAAGAGCATAAGTATAAAAAAATTAGGAAATTATGTCTTTTGAGTGAAAGTGTTAGTTGCTCAGTCATGTCTGACTCTTTGCAACCCCATGGATTGTAGCCTGCCAGGCTCTTCTGTCCATGGAATTCTCCAGGCAAGAATGCGGGAGTGGGTTGCCATTCTATTCTCCAGGGATCTTTCTGACCCAGGGGTTGAACTCGAGCCTCCTGCATTGCAGGCAGATCCTTTACCATCTGAGTGCATGCGTGCAAAGTCACTGCAGTTGTGTTCAACTCTGTGCGACCCTATGGTCGCACTGTAGCCTGCCAGGCTCCTCTGTCCATGAGATTCTCCAGGCAAGAATACTGGAGTGACTTGCCATTTCCTTCTCCATTACCATCTGAGTAGTTATAAATTGCATTAAAAACAAAGGCAATAAATTTCTCTAATTTTAAAAAATAGCTGTGTTTAACAACTAGCTCTCAAAACGAAAACTTAATTGGCTTTTATAAGCTGGTATGAGCTAGCCCAGCATACCGCTGAATTAGTGTCCCAAAGGTAGCAAGATTCAACTTTCCTTTCGATGTTTTAGACTATAGATGAACTACTGATATAGCAGGGGTTGGAGGGGTTTTGGATGATTGATAAGTAAAGCACAGTCCTTTGAGCATGCCAAGGAGTAACCTGGGGTTTGTTTTGATTAATTTAAAATCTGTCTATAGCAATGATCATTGCTCTTTATAATTTCAACTTGTTTTTTCAAACTTCAACCAAGAGTGATCTTCAAACTCAGGGTGTGGTTCATGCAGAAGGTGGCCAATGGATGAAGCATCTAGGTGTCTTCCTTTCCAGCTGGGTATCTTGACTCACTCTCACCAAAAGTCTGAGCCAGGGAAGAGGAGAGCAACTTGAACAGCCAGGTAAACATCTAATGATTTGCCCAGGGAGGTCCGGGTGCAGAACTCAATTTAATTTCTTTTACCCCACCCAGTATCCGTGACGATGAGAACCAAAGCATTGAGAGGTGCCTCCCTCCGCTGCCACCTTGGCTTCTTCAGCCCTTCGACCTGAGCTGCTGCTCAGGACGTCTTCGCCTGCCGCCCCCTCCTAGCTCTACCTCTGGTAGCTCTCCAGGCTCTCCATTCCAAGTGCTCTGTCTCCAGTGGGACCTACCAGAGAGAAGACAGGTAGCACGTTGCAGCAACTCTGATTAACTAGCCCTTATGTACTCCAAGACCTTACCCAGGCTTTTTGTTTCCCTGCTATTCACTGGCTCACATCAGGGAGCCGAATGGAAAATCAGACCTTCTAATTCTGGCAAACTAGTTGGTGGAGGCAGTTTGTTGAGACTAGTGTCTAGTGCTTGGGAAACATGTACTTCTTTTTGTCTTTTGTGAAAGGGAACTCGTTAAGTGTTACTCCTTGGATGTTCAGCAAATCTTCCTTGAACGGTGGCTTAACTGAAGGCGCCGTGCCTAAGGTTGGACGGACCACTCGGGTCCCCACCACCTCCGGCTCGACGCTGAGTGGGTGCTGACTGGGGGCCGTTTAAAGGGAGCGTGTGTCCACCTGCTGAGGGACCAGGCTGAGGCTGTCTGGCCCTTCAGTCTTTGTGACGGGTATTTTGCTTTCAATGATGAGGAGGAGGGTTTGACCGGGCACCTTCTCTTAAGAGCTGGCTATGTGCATAGCTGGTTCAGTTGCTGGGATTTGGAGAGCTCTGGGTGGAAAGGCAAGTGAGGTTTCAGGGTTGTGAAAATAGCTTTGGGACTTCCCCTGCCCGGGGGCTCCAGGAGCAAGACTATTCTTAGGGGGTGCCTCTGTCCTGAACAAGCTTTTCTTTGCCACTTGGCCTGAGGACTTCTTTTTGAGAAAGAGACTTGGACTGGAGTCAAACCCCAAACTGCAAAGAGATGACCAATTAGGCTGCTGGGCCAAGTTCCAGCCAAGGAGGCAGGCTCTGCCTCTCAGCACTCAGCACAGGCTGGAAAGCGATTCTTGGCCCATGGTCCCCTGGTCTGGTGGGATGCAGGAAGCCAGTTCACAGACTGTGCCCCGCTCCTGATGGAGAAACCATGAGTCAGCCTCTCCCGCTCCCTCCAGCCCTGAGAGCCCAGAATGGACAATCGCAGGGCAAAGCAGGAAGAGGGGGAAAGGAAGCTGTAGAAAAATAAACATTTCCTTGCATTTTACTTGGAACAGAACATCGTTTGTGGCGTGCTAAGATGCACGGCATCTCCCACATGCCCCCCCTGCCCTCTTTTCCTCCTCTTGTGTAGAAATAGATTCTTTCCTTACCTGATGAGAGTCCAGGGTGCATCCTGTGGAAAAACAGGAGCAAGATATAGAAGGTAAAAGCCAAGCCACCAAAGATCACGCCACAGACCAGGAAACTATAGCTGCCCTGAGCCTGGAATATCTGCCAAAGGGGAAAACACAGAGATACAGGCCATCAAAACCTCACATGAGGATGTATTGGAGGAAGTGGCCTTCTCGGGCCGTGGCAGGGTTTTCAGTCAAGTTCAGGCCCACCACACCTACAGACAGAAACACAGGTAGGAGGGACATCTTGGCCTTGTTTCAAGGTTATATTTCTGGAGGTAGCAGAAATCCTGCTGTGCGGCAGCAGTTGGACCTGCTGACCCCTGCAGTCCCTTTCAGCCCTGTGTCCTGGACCCTTTGAAAATCTCCATCTCTTCCTTAAAACTCCAATCATGTTAGGTGTTTCTGTATCCGCAGACCCTGAGCAGAACTCTGCAGAGAAGGTGTGTATATATATATATCTACATATATATATACACTTTTATTTTGGAAAATGTAAAACATATATATATACACTTTTATTTTGGAAAATGTAAAACATACGCCAGAGTGTTTTATGGAGTTCCCATGGACCCATCACTGACTTTAGCAATGAGCACGTTTCCTCTGTACCCCTCATGTCTTCCTGCACTAGATTCCACTGCAGTGAACCCCAGGCATCACATCATTTCAGTGCAGAGGGTGTCATAAGGGGGAGCTCTTCCTCTGGTCCAGCAGGGTGAAAGGAGAGGAGAATCGAGCAGTGGTTAGAGGGATTTCAGAGACTGAAAGACCTAACTCTGGGTGTCATTTCTGTTGGTTATTAGAAGTGTGACTGAAGCCAAGTTGCTTAATTTCTGAGTTTCAGTATCCTCTCTAAAAAGAAGCATCACAATATCTACATTATAGTCTACCATAAAAAGCAGATGGATTTCTTTTCCCCTGCTGAAAAACTGAAACGTGGGTATGTTTGAAGAGAACTGGGAGACTTGGCCCTTGATCAGGCAGGAGTCGGGCAGGAAAGCTGGGCCCTTTGTAGGGTGGCCAGAGGTGAGGAGAGGTGGGAATGGGGAGTTAGGGGGATGGAAAGGAACTCCATTCTTGGGCCTGCAGCCCAAGCCTGTCCCGGGCTCTGAGAGCTAAACATTCCCATGGGGCCCCTGGCCCTGCTCCCAGACACGGCTTGTGTTTGCTTTGGACCATGCCTCGTGGCCCTTCACATCTCCAGTCCCGCATTTGGAGGCTCAGCTTCCAGGGGTGGCTTAGAAGCGGAAACAGGTGACACAGACGGAGTGGGGCCCCGCTTGTCGTGCGGGAGGCCCGGGGAAGGGACAGCCGAGTTCAGGAGGGGCTGGCTGCATCTTCTCACTGCCTGGAGGGGCGCGCCCCTCATCCCCCCACCCCGAGTCTCCTTACATACCGAACCAACCAGCATCTGGAGGACCATCTCTCCAACGCCCGCCCCTGTCACCAGCACTGTGGTCGCACAGCCTGAACAAGAGAGAAGGATCAGGCTTAGTGATGGCAAGTTATGGAGACACACGTCCGCTGGCATAATCCAGGTGGACTCCTGAGATTTCTCAGACTTGAGCCCTTAACCTTGCTTGGGTCGGTCATTATATTATTTCCCTGTTCTGAAACCTTCAGTTGCTCATGATTATCTTCAGCGTTTATTCCAAGTTGCTTAGCCTGGCTTTCAGGGCCCTTCCCAATGTGAATACCAACTACTTTTCCAGGAAGATTCCCGCTCTCCTCTGCAGGCAGGCCTTGCTCCCCCGCACTCCCACTAACCAGCCACACTGGAATGTATGGACATTCCAATTTTGCACAGAGGAAAACTGAGGCTCAGAAGGGGGGAGGAAGATGAATTGCACAAGGTGACAAAGCCAGAAGGTGTGGAGGCAAGGCTGGCCTTCAGGTCTGCTGCTGACCTCAAAGCCACGTTCTTGCCTCTGTCCCTTGCTGGCTCACTTAGGGCGCATGTTGAGGAGAGGCACAGAACATGAGGACGAAGGTCTGGAGGTGGGACGAACAGGAGAGGCGTGGGGGGGGGGGGAGGGGGGGCGCTCGCCTTCCCAGTGGGGTCAGAGAGGTTCCCGAGGGTGTGACGGGGCGGGGCACAAGCTGAGAGCACGTTCCAGGCGAGGCTCCACCCTGTGCCAGAGGGTGGAGATAGGCAGGTGATTGAATGAGGCGGCCTGTGAGGGGAAGCAGGCAGGGCGGCTGCAGAAAGGGAAAGAGCCCTGGAGGAAGGCGCGAGGGCTGTGAGCATCTGCAGAGGGTGGCGGCCCAGGAAGTGGCCCTCACCCTGGCTACACGTTACCATCACCCGGCAGCTTGAGACTGTGATGAAGCCCAGGCTCTGTTACAAGGGCTCCGGGTGATTTGAATGTGGAACCGCATTGAGAATCTCTGATGGAGGCAAATCGGAAGGCCAGGAGACAAGCCAAGAGCTGCCAAGGCATGGATGGGAGAACATTAATGTTCAAAACATAATTATTTTTAATTAACTTGTTTTTCTGTAAAAGATCTTTGCTATGCACTCTCGGGAGGCTACAGAAAGGGAAGATTAGTTGAGAGAATCAGAGGTTTTCAAAGAAGCCATGTCACAATCCTGAATCGGTGTAGAGTCATTGTTCCAATCCTCTATGTTTCCAACAACATCCACAAGAAAACAAAGCAAGGTGGTACTTTTACTGATAAGTTATAAAACCCTTCCCTGAGCTATAATTTTTCCCATGCATATTTGCTTTTCCTTGAACTTGGAATTTCCAGCACATGCATGTTACACAAAATGCCAGCTGTGGGTTGGCTGGTTCAGTTGCTAAAGAATCTGCCTGCAATGCAGGAGACGTGGGTTCGATCCCTGAGTTGGGAAGATTGCCTGGAGTAGGACAGGGCAACCCACTCCAGCATTCTTGTCTGGTAAATCCCATGGACAGAGGAGCCTGGCAGGCCACAGTCAAGATTGCACAGAGTCGACTGAGCGACTAACTCACCACCACCACCGCCAACCACTACGGGGAAAAAGAAAATGGGAGAGAGGGGCTCACTGCTTGTCTGTGGTCTGAAATCCAGTATATGTTGAAAGAAGGGAGCCACACGGGGCGAACAACCCTGTTTGTGAGCCTTTTCCCACAGTCAGGCTGTGAGGAGGTGGGCGGGGACCTTCTGGCTGGGAGACCCCGGGAGAGGCTGGGCGCGGAGGAAGGCGGGGCTCACCTCGGTACTGCAGCGCGTCCTCGGTGTAGGCCAGCATGCTGGGGAAGGTGCTGCTGAGGGACAGGCCCAGGCTGGCCGTCCCCACGAACAGGAAGACCACGTTGTGGGAGAAAACAAGAAGCACCAGGAACGTCACCACCACGCCGACCTGTCACAGCAGAGACGCGGGCGCTGAGGAACTGGGGAGCAGCCGGGTGGCCGCTGAGAAAGGAAGGCCGGTCCGTCTCCAGACGTGAGAAACGCCTCCTGGCCCCGGGCGGGCTGTGTGACTAGGGCACGGCCCTGTGGAGTGCGCGGGAACTGCACTTTCCCCAACGGGCGGCTGCCAGGGAAGGAGAACGCGGAGGAGGGCAGGAGAGACCCGGGGAGAGGAGGGCGAGGAGCCCCGGCATCTCGCGGACGGCCTGCCGTACAAGCTTAAGGAGCGTTCACCTCCTGCTCCCCTCCGCTTACACCAGGCCTCCAAGAGTCACCTGAGAATCGCTACACTTGGCACGTTTGAAAAACGCCTAACTCAGGACTTCGCTGGTGGTCCAGCGGTTCAGAACCTGCGCTTCCATCGCCGGGGACGTGTGTTTGATCCCTGGACGGGGAACTAAGATCCCACATGTGGCGAGGTGTGGCAAAAAGAACAACAAACCCCACTCGCTCTCTTCTGTTAGCCTGGTTGACAGAAGACGCAGGATGCCAGGCAAGTTAGCAACTCCACAACCAACTCCGAAGACTGGCGCTCAGCCGGCTCCCCAGCTGCCTACCAGCCCCGCACCCTCGCCTTGCCTTCCAGCCAGGACAGAGACTCCCTCTCCCCATCTTCTTCCCTGGCCAACTGGAAGCGCCCCAAAGGCAGAGAGCGCCTCTTAGAGAACGCGGCAGCCCAGCCGCTCCCTGCAGGGCCCGGCACACAGAGTGTGTGCTCATCAACCCGTGAGTGACTGTTGAGATCCAGGAGAACATCAAGAGCAGAATGACCCTTAATTTAAAACGGAGCGAAAAATAATAATAATAAAAAAACTAAAACGGAGTGGAATTGGAAGAAACCGCGGTGAATTTGAGACTTGGCAGCTGCAGCCTGTTCAGGGTGGTCCAGCTATAGTCCCAGCAGCCTGCCCAAGAAAAGCACCTGAAGAGCTTAAAAACAACTCAGACACCCGGGTTCCACTCCACTCCTCCCCCGACTCCCCGGGGGCCGGGGCCCAGGAATCTGTATATTCCAAAAGCACCTCGGCAGGGGTCGGGGAGCTGATGTATTTGGAAATCACTTGCTGTAGGATAGTGTTTTTCCAAACTTCTTGATGACAGAACACTCCCCCCACCTCCAATCCCCACCCCCCAGTGTATGTTGAGGATATAGATTGCTAGCCCCTACCCCTGGACATTCAGATTCACCAAGTCTGAGTTGGACCCAGAAATCTGATTTTCTTCTTTAAACTCAGCACCCCGGGTGAGTTTATTGCCAGCGCCTGAGTCCCGTGGAGGCCTCCGACTTCCTGCTTTCTCCCAAACTCAGAGTCACACCCTCTGTCTTTAAGCAGCTGGCTTCGTGTGCTAGAGAACCGGGCCACCAGCAGCCTCTGTAGCCTCATCTTCTCGCGTCACCCCCGCTCCACAGAACAGGCCCTCTTCCTCCTGAGCATAGCGTGCTCCCCTCTCCCCAGGGCTCCCCATTCATGTCGCCTCTGACCTGGTGTCCTCACAGGCTCCCTCCCTTTCTCCTCTGCCTGCAGAAGCTCATACCACCCAACTCTTGTCAAACAAGCCTGTTCACCTCTGACGTGTGTGTAATCCTCACACCGCTACTTCCTTCTCACCCTCTCCCTTCCCTGCTCGAACTGCCCCCCCCCCCAGAAGCAATGAGTCCTGGGAATTCCCACCCTCAACCCCTTGAGTTTGGCTACTACACCACCCCCACCTCCCAGCTACATTGAACAAAAGTTCTTTCTTTTAAGTCATCAGTCAGCACAGGGCCGAATCCAAGGGCCTTTCTTGGGACTCATGATCTTTGGCCTCTATGGTGGTGGTGGTGGTTTAGTCGCTCAGTCGTGTCCGACTCTTGCGACCCCATGGACTGTAGCCTGCCAGGCTCCTCTGTCCCTGGGATTCTCCAGGCAAGAGCCTCTACATTATTTCCCAACCCTCTCTCCTCTAGAAACTCAAGAAAGTACATTCTGACAGTGGATTGGACTTCCTGGAGAGGTGGCGAGTTTCCATTCCCTGGGGGTATTTAGACAGACTTTTGGACCCCTTGGAAGCGGTATTATAGAGGTGATTTGAGCCCTGGTCAGAAGTTGGGCTAAACAACCTTACAGGAATCTGTAATCTGCACCTCTTTGTCACAGATGGTGGCAGGGATACACATCAGGACGAAAAGTCTTAACCACCTCTCAGGCCCAGACATCCTGCCTCCAGAGAGACTAGTTCCTTGAAGGTCATCCTACGTGCCAGTCTGGGAGAGCTGCAAGATGCAAGTTCCCAGGGCCCATTCCCGAGATGGTGCCTCTGAAGGCCAGGGGACCCCTGGTCTCTGCTGGCCACAGCGCTCTGACCCGCTGGGCACCAGGGTGAAAAGCGAGGATCGAGGTCAGCACTGCTTCCCTCCTCATCCCGCAGGCTGTCAGCAAGGAGCTGCTCCCGACATAGCACCAGTCACTTCCCATAGCCCCTTTCTTCCATGGGTACAAAGTCCAAGCCCCAGAGAGAGGAAAGGGCTTTTCCAAGACCATGCAAGTAGGCTGCATGCCTTGGGTTTCCACCCTGTCCACTCCAGCATCTCTTTCCTACCCTCTCTTCCTTGTACCCTGACATCCCCCACCCCCCAACCTGGGGCAGAGTCCAGTCTGAGAAGGTGTCCTGGGGCAGGGCTTTGGCACAGGGTGAACGGTTCTTCTGGGTCTCCAACAGTAAAAGGGCGCCGCTTACCACATTGATGAAAACCATGGTGGCTGGCTTCACTCTGGAGGAGACAGGAATGGAGATGAGCCGGCCCAGGGTGATGAAGCCCCAGAAGAGGCTGGGGAGGTAACCGGCCACCTTGTGTCCCACGGACAGCGGCTTCTCCACCGCATAGCTGTACACGAAGGCGGAGTACGCGCCCTGTGGGAGACGGGTCCTGCTGAGCACACCTGCAGTGTCCCTAGCCGGGCAGGCGTGGTCTGGGCTGGCGGGGACTGGCCTTGCTCCTAGAGGCCTGGAGCCGAGTCCACCTGGCAGGTGTAGGCCTGAACTGAGGCTGGAATCTGGGCACCACAGCCTGCAGGAGCCAGGAACTCAGGAAGGTGTGTCTGGGTCCCAGAGGAGCCCCACGGGGTCCAGGCAGGCAGGCAGGCTCTGCCCCCCTCAGCCAGAGCAGAGTTTCACTACATGCCCTATTCACAAGGATTCCACAGAAGGGTTTTTGCTAAAGGAAGGGTGCTACAGCTAAAAAAAGGTGTGTACAGGCATTTCATTTTACAGATGAAAGGGCGGAGGGAAGTGACTTGCCCAAGGTCACACTGAGCGTTGGAAGTCAACCAGTTCTGTCACGAGTACTTTCTACCAGGTCATCTAGGCCTTTAGGGCCTTTTCTTTGGAGAGTCCCTCATATGGCAACCAGTTAATCAATCAGCCACTGCAAACGGTCCTAATCTAATCCTTAAGAGATTTCTGGAAAAAGGCACTAAATAGAGTAACAGAGGTCACTGGTGGACTGAATAGCTAGCTGGGCCCAGATACTGCCTGTAGCTTGTTTACCACCCAGGCTTGGAATGTGCTCCAGGAAGCAGAAAGCCCTAGCGTCTATATAGCATGACCTCTACCTGGGGGAACAGGGCACTGTCCCTTTGAAAAAAATGTAACACTCCAGTGTCCCCTATCCACAGGGTTCATGAAAGTAAAAACTGAACAATACAAAAGACCATAGTTCCAAGAGGCTGTATTCAGTTCTAGAGAGGCTCTTTCCTGGGACTTATCCTGGGTTTAAACACTTGGACCAACTGTACTAGAGGTGTGGTCTCTCGGAAACCTTGATCCACCTCCTTTCTCTCTCCACTCCTGGACTTGAGGCTCAGGGGGTGCCCCATGAGGGGCGCCCTCCGAGGGCAGGCTCACCGTCAGCCCGTCGGTCATGAACAGGACCAGGGCGGCTGTGATGTGGATGGCGAAGAAGGAAGAAGGGACCCCTCTGAAGTTCTTCCTCTGGCAGCAGCTGAACAGGTCCTCATGCCCTGGACGGGACACAGGAAGGGGGGGACAGGTCTCAGTTCCCCCTCCTCCCTCGGCGCGCCCAGCCCTGGCAGAAAGGAGACCACTTCCTGCCTCCCACCTTCTCCACCTTCCGATGGCTCGTGAGGACAGCCCCCGTTCGTTTCGCAGGGCGGTTGGAAGCAGGGCTCAGGCCAGGCGGCATGCTTGAGGTCACACAGGCAGGGTGGAGGCGGGAGCTGCTCTCCTGTCCTCCTGGCCCGTTTGCTCCATCTCTTGCCCCCTCCCCGCACCCCGAGACCAGCAGGGCCAAGGGGTTTTTCCCAGCCATTACCACCTGTGATCCACATACTCCCTCTGGGCGGGAGGGCTTAGCAGGGGAGCCTTGGAATGGGGCCTTGAACCGAGGGTTCCTTAGAGCCCCCACCTGGGTGGAACTTGGGGGACAGCGAGGACACGTCTTCCTTCTCAGGAGGCTGTGTCTCCAGGGTGAGCTCGTCTGCGGACAGCAGCAGGGGCCTCCTCTGAGGGCAGCAGGCCAGCAGGCGCTCTTTGGACAGCAGATACAGCACAGCCAAGGGCACCGGGAGCTGGGGGCGGGCAGAGGGTCAGGAGAGCCCGCTCCCCGCCCGTCTGCCCGTTCCCAGCACGGCCTGCTGCACACGCCTCAGCCCAGATGTGTGGCAAAGGTCTGCACGGTCCTGGGAGACAACAGCTCTTTCCACAGGGCGCCCCCTGAGAGCCAGCCCCAGCTAAGGCAGCCAGGTACCTTGACCCCTGCAGGCTTATAATTGCTACCAGATTTCAACTGCAGTCATTTCCCTGCACAGACAGTTGCTTCTCACACTCAAAGCTTGGACTCACACGGGGCCTCTGCTGGCACAGGACATGCAAGAGCTAAACTCCTTCCCAACACCCTTGTCCTGAGCGGGGCTGGGAATGGCCCCTCACACTTGTTCACACTGGCAGAGCATGTCACGCTTTAGAAAGAAGTTTGGCTTTTGTTCATCACGGTTCTGTAAAACGTGCTGGGGGAAATCATTAAACCTACTTTCCAGGTGGGGCAACTGAGGCTCAGAGTTATCACTTAGTCTAAACCTGCTCCAGTGGGAAGGTCTGAGAGCACTGGCGCGGGCCACACAGCTGACTTGAGGCAGAGTTAGACCGGCGCCTGGGCATCCCGATCCTGACCAGTGCTGTCTCCATGTCGGGGCTGTTCTGGGTGACGTCATACCTCTCAAAAGCACAGGAGCTGCCCTCAAGGTAAACAGGTAGGGACTCCTTTAAATTGAGAAATGCATGCTACAGGCAACACACATGCAGAGCCCAGAGTCAGGTTGACTGACATTTGTGTTAAGTCGCTTAGGCTTTATGAACTCCCCAGAGCAATGAGAAATGTTTCCTGCTCCTGGAGTTGCCTCCACCGCCTCCCTCAGGTGCCTTGCCTGTGTCTAACCGCCCTTGCTACCAGGAAGTCCTTCGTTGAGTCTAACCTCTGCCTTTCCTGCTGCAACTGCATCCTGTTTCCTTTTGCTTTAGAAGGAGAAGCCCAGGGAGCTGTGGAAGTGTCCCAGGGGCCAATGGGCTCCTCGGGGCTCACAGGCAAGGCTGGCGCTGCCTGGCACCGCCCTGGGCAAGCCTCTACCTCACCTGGAGACAGGCTGGCTCACACAGGCATTTCCCCAAGTCACCTGAACGCCTCCCCTGTGCTGGCACCTCCCTGGGGGCACCTTGGGAGCCTCCTTCCACTTATTAATGTCAGTCAGGCACACCCCAGCAACATTAGAGCCATAAACCCTGCCTGATGGAGGAGACGGCCCCTGCCTCCGAAGCCCTGGGTCTGAGGCAGGAGGTGAGGCCCTCTCTCCGATCTGATGGGGGAAACAGGAAACCCACACGCAGAGGCCTGGGCAGCAGAATGCCTGGGTGAAGGCCAAGGGGAAACAGCTGTAAAAGAGGTGTGCTCACTCAGGTCGGGCTTCCCAGAGAGGTGGGTGGTGGGAAGGACCTCACCAGGGTTGGCTGATGTTGCCAGCGGGAACAGAGTGGACCTTTATTAGGAGCCCGTGCAAGAAGCAGAGGCTCCACCTTAAAAGTCAGAGGATGCCAGGTGGGCTGGCCTGAGTGTTTGCATTTGCCCACATGCACATGCACGCTTAGCCCATTCTCTTCTGGGGTGGACTGTTTATCTTCAGACACAAACCAATGGAAAAAGTCCGGAAATCCTGCAGCAAACAAAGTGCCTCCAGTCTGTGCCTCATGGAGCAAGAGAAAACAGACCTCAGGCTTAAGCTGGCGGGACGTTCCAGCTTCCTGGTCCCAGAGTCTCAGCCTTGACATTGTACTGACAGGGCGCTTTGCCTTCCGAGGTCCCCCTTGGAGGGCAAGGCCTGAAGCAGCATTGTTCCCCAAACAATGATGGGCATGGGAAGAAAAGGGAAGGAGCAGGGGGAGAGGAGTACACTTTTGAGGCCGTCCCGTGAGGACTCTGGTACAGGGGATGTTACAAAAGAGAAGGGAAATGAGCAGTTGATCACAGGGCAGCTGTGGGGGCTTGTGCCGGAAGTCAGGGTTCCAGCCTGGTCAAGTCTCTTACTGGCCCCTTTATCAGGCCCTGGAGCCAGTGACGGTCTGACTGTTTAGTGGGACTGAGTGTCCTCAGAGGTCTCTTTCAATGCTACCAGTATGGCATCGCTCTGGGGCCCAGCCTGCCTGCCTTGGGAGGGGTAACTAGACTAACAGACTCCAAGTCAGGGTGATAAACTATGCGGCACCTCCATCCCATGGCCAGGCGGATGGCCACCTGGACTACCCCCACCCCAGCGCCTGCTCCTGGTGCTCCCAGCCATCGTCCCTAAGCTGGCCAGGAGCTGGCGGGGGTTCCCTAACCTCTCCCTCTGGCCCCAGCCTGGGCTAACCTAGGCTGCAGGGCCCCGGGGGGGTTTCCAGCCGGATACGGGCCAGTCCTGACTTGGCAGAGGAGCCTGAGAGCTGGGGTGCAGAGGGCCCTGGGATCCACCCCGGTCTGTCCCCGTCTGTCCCCACCAGGGCAGCCACATCACGCGGGGTCCCTTGGAGGTCATCTTGTCCATCTTCCAGCCTCCATGGGGGCCCACCTCACAGCAGCAATGGGAGACGCCCACTAGTGACTGAGGACAGCGGAGGGGAGCCTGGCGTGTCCTGCAGGGCTCTGTCCCAGGGCCCAATTCACCTGCCCTTGGAAGAGAAGAGCTGGTTTCCTTAGGGAGCTCCAAGGACTTGGAAGTCCACTCTGATCTCATGGCGCTAAACCTGCTCACTGTTTAACCTCCTTGGAGAATCGCAATCCCAGGATATCACAACTGAAGGACCTTAGAGGTGATCTCCTGTGACTCCCTGTGGTCAGGATGAATCCCTGCGGGTCGGCTCTCCCATCTTCTTGCCTTCCTGAAGGCACATCTCAGCCCCAGTCCATTTCTCAGAAACGGAAGAATCTGTACTGGGAGCTAGTATGGACTGGTAGGGGACTGTCCACTAGCCCTCACCCAACCCTGTCCGGGGACACTCACGTTGATCAGAGCCATAATCCAGAAGGCATAGGACACACGGGTCCCTGCCCCGTCCTGCGAGGGCAACCCAGGCAGCGTCCGGTTGGGCCAAGGCTGGGCCTCAGGGTGCTGACGGCTTAGGACCCTGGAGGCATGGAACAGGTGGCTGCCGGAGGTGGCATTGGCTGTGCTATTGGCAGGCAAGCAGCTGGCCTCAGACAGGAAAGGGTCGGCGATGAGAGGGCTCAGCAGTGCACCAAAGCCCACAAAGAAATGGAGAACCTGGAGGGGGAGAGAATTGGGGGGTGGTGGTGAAGGCATGGCTCAGGCTTTGCATGACCCCCATTGTGGGAGCAGCAGAGGATGGGAGGCAGGAGGCGTGAGGAGTGAAGCTCCTGTCCCCACCTTCCTGCCTGAGATAACTTGGTGACAGCGGCCAACCCCTCCCTCAGTCCCTTCTTTCCCAAAGCTTAACCCTCAGCCAGGGGTTATCCCCATGCCAGAATCCACCAGGTAACACCCCAAAGGGAAGAGGGCTTGACAAAGGGCAGGGCTGGACTAAAGTCCTGGGCAACAGGGAGGAGAAGGAAGGAAGAAGAAACACAGGAGGAGACGAGAGAACAGCAAGTCCTTCCATCACGCCGCGTCCCAATTTACAAAGAGCCTTTTCTCGTCAGCACTTAGATTCCTGTGACCCTTTGCGCACAGTGGTCATCACCCCGTTTCAGAGGTGAAACACCCAAGTCCAGAGATGACAGCCAGTGTGGCCCAGCTGGCAGTGGTCACTCTGAACTTGACCCTGCTGCTCCTTCCAGGTCACCGTCCTGGCCGTGAGGAAGGGACACCTGGCCCGGGCAGAGGGCTGAGGGCGCTCCTCGGAGCCCCGCCCCTCCCTGCCCCAGGACTGCTGGGGGCTCACCTGGAGGAAGACGGCGGAGTCCTTCTGGTAGATCCTCACCAGCTGCATGTTGGCTACGGTGTCGATGCAGCCCATGGCCAGGCCGGCCAGCGCCATGACAGAGGCCAGCACCTTCACGTCCCGGCAGAAGGGGATGGTGGCAAACACCAGGGAGATGGCCAGGGAGGAGGCGAAGAGGGCCCACAGCGACTGGGCCAGGCTGCAGGGTGGGGGGGCAAGGTCAGTGGGCGGGGCTGCAGACCCCCCCAGCCCCATCCTCCACTCGCTGGGTGGACCCCCAGGGAAGCCGAGACATTCCTGTCATACTCTGGTCAGAGGGCAAAGGGAGCTGTGGCGCTCTGTCGCTTATTAGCTATAGGTTGTGGGCAAGATGTCTGAGTCTCCCCCGATGACAATCCCTGCCGCACGGTGGTCGTGAGAACTATGTAAGGGGCGTTTCACAAAGCATAATTGCTATTATTGGACTTATAAAAGTGATTTTGTATCCTTTACTTTGAACTGTTTGCTGATAAAACAATTATATGCGCAGATACCTCCATCCCTCCCAGGGAAGGGGTGGGGTGAATCGGTCCTGAGCGTCTCTGGGGAGCTGTGCCACCTGTGTGAGGCTGGAGGTGGGCCCGGGAGCACGGCCAGACCCCACACACACACACAGGTGTGGGGCATGCTGGGCCCTCTGCAGGCGCCAGGCCCAAGCCGCCCAAACCAAGCCCTCAGCCCAGATATCCGAGTAATCTGGTGACCCTTCTACGTGCCCGCAAGTGTCCAGAAGGGAGGCCCTCAGCCATCCCCACCGAGCGGTGTCTGGGTTGAGAGCTTTCCCCAGAGGAGCCCAGAGCAGCGGCTGAGTGAGTGAATATGTGCCTCGAAGCCTAGGGCTTTGTCGAGGTCTTTCGGGTGCACCCTGTCCAGCAACCAGACTCTCGAGAAAGGAAGGAAGCCTTATGTTTTCCGGGGCCAGTCTGAAAGGCTAAGGTGGGGGCAGGGGGGGAGGAGAGTGGGCAGAAGAAGGTTCTGGAAGGGAGGGCTTGTGGAGGAAGCACCTCAGATTATGAGAAGTTGGAGAGCCCTAGGCACCTCCATCTGGCTGTCCAGACTTAGAAGGTCGAGAGGGTTGGTGAGAGTCAGTATTTACATGTCAAGACCTGCATTTCCAGCTCACTGACAACAAGCGAGTCAAGAGACCCTTCAGGCTGTCCTCTCCTAGGAGTTCTTGCCTCTGACCCTGTTGGCGCTCAGCTTTTCATCTCGTTCCATCTTTGATTAAATCCGTTATCAGACGGGCTCTGCTGATAGCAGTAGATTTCCTCGTTTTCTTGTTTGCAGGCTGGTCTACCCATGGTGACCCCTGCCAACTCCCAGCTCTGAGCTGTGTGTGAGAAGGCAGGGGAGACTGACCACCAGAGGCAAGCAAGAGGGGGCCGTGCTGCGGGGAGGCCTGCTCGGGGCCCCAGCCCCCGTCCTGCTCCCCGCGCACCGCGGGCCGCGGGCACTGACAGCCGGCCTGCTCCCCGCGCTTCACGTGCTTCTGCTTCCTGCTCCCCGGTGGGCCGTCTCCTGGTGCTGGCTCAGAGGCGATGCCCACACCTCGCAGGCCGACAGGCCTCTCAGCTCTCTTTCCCCTTCCTTTCCCTGCACAAGATTGACTGGGCAGCCTCCAGGGTGGCCTGACTTCAGGGGTGACAGGGCGTCCCCGCCTCCTCCTCAAGGTCCCCGCCTGAGCTACTCCATGGACCCGACATTCCTCACCCACCGCTTTCTGCTAAAGCACAGATGCCCCAAGTACAAAAATGCTCTCCTGAAAACGTGATACTATCACTCCTGTCTTGAAAAACCTGGATGAGCATGGTTAACCAGCCCGGTAGTAGAGTCCAGAGGGAGCCCGACCTGGGATCAGCGAACTGAGAGGGCGGGAGTGTGGGAAGTTGGGGGAAAGAAGGGAGAGCTGACATCACGGCGGACACGAGAACAGCAGACACCTGTTCACGGCGTCCAAGACATTTGGCGCACACAACAAAGCTGTGAGCTGGCCCTTGCAACTGGGCCTCGTGTGACTCACAAGGAAACGTAGGTCAGAGAGGGATCAGAGACAGTTAGGAGAAGGGCTAAGAAAGCAGTGGACAGATCCCGGACCACCGCCCGGGGCTGCTGACTTGCTCCCGACGCCGTGCTGCTTTCCCTGGAGGAGCGTGTGCACACACGTGTGTGCGTAGAAAGGGTGGTGCTGGGCCACAGACCCTGATGGGCTGAGAGGGGAGCAGCCAGCAGGGAGCGCGAGGCCGGGTTCTGCAGGGCCTTGGACTTACGAAGCGGCGGCAAACGGCTATAGTCGCTGGAACCGAGTGGACCCTCTGCTGGCGTTATGGGAGCTCCAACTGCTTCCAGATAATGCTGGCTCCATCACAAGCCTCCTAAGGAAACTGCTGCCTTCTGCTCTTTGCGGGACCCACACCTGGACTGTGCCTAGACCTCCATCCCCTGAGGCGTCTGGTCTGGGGTTACTAAATAATGCCAGTGAGATGGGAATGCTTGAGGAAGGGCTGTCTTATCACCCCACGCACCACGGCCTGGACAAAGGGATCAGAGACAGTGAGGAGGCTGATGGTATGGGGGTGACAAAGAGAAGGAGACAGGAGTGACAAGATAAAGAGTCTAGTGGGCCAGGTGGCCAGACGGTGCAGAGTGAAACAGGTGGCTCGGGAGACAGGGCTGGGGCTCAGAAGGGCTGGGGGCCAGTGGGCAGCCTTGCCAGGCCTCTCCTCGCTCCAGTGGGTACCCTCTCACTTTCCTGTTCTAGAGAGGGACACCCAGTATCCAGAGGGGGCCCTTTTGTTCCCAGGCCCAGGGACAGGCAGGAGGGAGGGATGGAAAGACAATTCGGAAAGGAAAGGCTGGAGGCAGGCTGGCCTGGGAAGTCCCTTCTGCCAACCCTGGGCCAAGCCGGGCCAGCTCCTGCCAACCCCGGGCCGTGGTTTGGGCTTACAGCTTGCCAGCTGGGTTCCTGGGGTACCCTGGGGTGGGGTGGGGGCAGCCAGGAGATGGAAGCCAGTTCCCAGGAAATGGGGACAGCTGCACCGCAGCGAACGTTGGGTTTGCATCCCAGGCAGCCCACCCACCCCAGCTGTTTCGGCGGGGCTGTGCCTGGTCATTCCAAAAATCAGCCTGAACAAATTTCTTTAGGATGATAATGTTGTTGCCAAGAAAAAAGGCATCCTAGAGACATCCTAGAGCTAGACTGAAATACACTAATTGGCCTGGTCACAATGATTTGGTCAACGGCCCCTTCCAAAACTGTGGGTAATTGAAAATTACATAATAATAATGTCATTCCCCGGTGGCTCAGACAGTAAAGAGTCTGCCTGCAATGCGTGATACCCAGGTTTGATCCCTGGAGAAGGGAATGGCAACCCACTCCAGGATTCTTGCCTGAAGAATTCCATGGACAGCGGAGCCTGGCGGGCTACAGTCCATGGGGTTGCAAAGAGTAAGACACAACTGAGCGACTAACACTTTGCACTTTTTTTCCAAGGTCACTGCCGCTTTGGCAGCACGGATGTGTTTGTAACCAGAATTTGGGTCCTAGGCCAGTCTCTGCCGCTTCCCAGGGGGTGGCTCGGGGCAAGGCATTGACGCTGAGCCCTTCCGAGCCTCAGTTTCTCTGCTGTACACCAAGGATGGTGAGCGGTGCTTTGCAAGGCTCCTGTGCGGAGGGAGCGAGACGTCCGCTGGCCCCCGTCTGCTTCCTCACTGGCAGCTGTCCCCTGCCACCCCCAGCCATCTGCAGCTCACCTGCAGGTCCCGGGCTTTCCCGGAGGGGGAACACACTGGCCCGCTCGGCATTCAGGGTCAGAGACCTGGAGCCAGCTCCATGCCTGACCCCCGGCCCCGCCCCTGGTTCCCGCTGCCAAGCCCTCTGGGGTGATCCTGCGAGGCTGGCCCGGAAACTGCCAGAGTGGCACCAAGGACTGAAGAGCCCTACCCTCATTTTACACATCGGGAGGCAGCCCAGATGAGACAGGTGGGAGACAGGCCAGCACGGACCCGGCTTCTGGCCCCGACCTGGGAGAAGGCCAGGGTGGTGTCACCGCCTGTCCCTCCCTGGCCTGGGTCCTGAAGTCAGTGCAGGCCGGTGGAAAGGGCGGGGGGGCCTGGTCCCCCAAGACAGTCTGGGGAGCCCTTCCTCAGGAAGCCAGAGAAATGTCCGAGTTACTTATTAACGGTCCCACACAGAAGGTGCAGACGGGGGCGGGAGCAGAGTCAGGCCCTCTTGGCGGGCAGTACTGAGCTGCCGCCCACCTTGGCCGCGTGACCTTGAGCACAGCTCAGCCCAGGGTTCGGCCTTGCCCAGAGGGCACCTGTGACCCCTCATGCACCTGTGCTGGCCGTTCTGGTTCTGTGAAAGAGCAGGGGCTGCCTGGCTCCGAAACAGGGGAAGGGCTTGAACAGGCAGATGTCAGCTGGGGTCCCACCCCCGACTGCTCGGGTATGGGGAAGAATGTGCGACATTCCCCTCACAGTTCTGCCACAAGGGAGTCCCTCTGTCCACCTTGGACAAGCTCCTCCCTGAAGGACCAGGCAAAGGGGCAGAAGGCAGACCCAGGCGGCGTCAGAGGCATCTAGCCCCTCTCCACCCCCACAGGGCCAAGGGCGGGCTGCAGACTCCGCTCCAGCCTGGGTGAAAGGGAAGGGCTGACACCTAGAAGGAGGGGCAGGAGAAGCCTCCAGCGGGGTCACCTCTGCACTCACACCCCTCCAGCGGGATCACCCCCGCACTCACACCCCAGCCCGTTCGACACCCTCTGCTAAGGCTAAGGGGACCCTGAAGGAGGAACAAGGGAGCCTGACTTGGGAGGGATCTCTAACGAGGCGGCTGCCCAGATCAGGGCAGCACCCTCGCGTGACGACGTCCCCTGGCCCGGCGAGTGCTGGGCCCCCACCGAGTGCTTCCTGCACGCCGGTGAAGCTTGTAGTCTGCCTGAAGCACCTCTCCCCACATCCCTTGCTTCCACTGCTCTCTCCTGACTTCAGGAGTCAGCTCAGAGAGGCCTTCCCCACGGAGCTAAAGTAATCCCAACTCTGTAACTCCACTTGCTTACCTTATTTCCTTCATCTCACTAAAATAGTCCTCTAGGCTGTAAGCACCTTAGGAGCAGGGACCTGCATCATTTTCACTCTGAAAACAGGGGCTGGCTCAAGAGATATTTGTTAAATTAGTGAATTAAAGGCTAGGACGGGTTTTGAGATTTTTTTAATTAAAAAAAAATTGAGATATAATTTACATGCCATAAACTATCTATTCAAAGCACACAATTAAGTGTTTTTTCAAAAATTTATTCAGAGTTATGAACTCATCACCATGATCTATGAGCATTTATATCACCTCCAAAAGAAACCCTTCACCCATTAGCAGTCACTCCCCATTCCTCTCTGCACGAACCCTTAGCCCTAAGAAACTACTCATCTACTTTCTGTCTCTAGAGATTTTCCCAACTCTGGACTTTCACAAAAATGGCACCATAAGAGTGTGTGGTCTTCTGTGACGGGCCTCTTTCACTTAGCATAACATTGTCAAAGATCACCCATTTATAGGATGAGTCAGGACTTCATGCCTTTTTATGACTGAAACACATTCCTTTGTGTGGACAGACCACATTTTGTTTGCCCATCCATCTGCGGATAAACATTTGGCTGTTATGAATAGCTGCTATCATGCTATATAATGCTGCTATGAACTTTCATGTACAAGTTTTTATGTGGACATATTTTCAGTTCTTTGAAGAATATACCTAGGAGTGAAACTGTTGGGCCAGATGCTATCTCCCGTGGAGAGAGATTTTTAAAGCCCAGGTCTGCGGCATGCTGGAAGGTGGACAAGCTGCTGGCGGGAGAGGAGGAGGCTTTCTAGATGGGAGACCAACCCAGGCCTGGCTCAGATAAGGGAACTGGCTTTCATACTGTGTTCCCAGGACCACAGGGAGCCAGGATCCTGGGCAAGTAGGTCAGAGAGTGGCCTGGGGAAATGTCCACGGAGAACAGGTTTCATGCAGTGGGCAGGGGAGAGTCAGAGGTGGTCTTGGGAAGGTGGGACTTGTAAGAAATTCAGAAAAAAAAAAAAAGAAAGGTAGAGAAAAAGATAGTTAATAGAGCAAAGAGAAGACGAACTCAAGCCTTCAGTTAAGAGCACACATGCAGAGGAGATGCCCAGGTAAGGTGGGAAAGGTTGGGGAAGCTCTGAAAGTCATTTATCTGCCCCGATAGCTTTGAGATAAAAGGGTCTCCCAAACTGCCCAGGGTAGTAAGACAGGTCCCCATGAAACCAGGAACAAAACCCCAACCTTTTGTCTAAATACCCACCCCTTCTTCCTGTCTGACAAGGCACATATCTACACACCCTGCCAACTAGGTGTCTTTGGGTTTTTTTTCTGGAAAGTTTCCTGCTCTTGATAAGATTTTTCTAAGGACGGTCAAGTCCAGCTTCTTCTAGCCCTAAATACACCCTTCTCCCTCTCGGCCTACATGTAGTGCCTCCTTGGAGCTCTCCGACTATGTCAGAAGAGAGAGAGAGCGTTGGCCCCCGTGAGCAGAGGGCTCCTGCCCTCCTCTGCGCCCACACTGACGTTGAGGTCTCCGCACCCAGTCCCTCCAGAGTCCCTGTGGAGGCAACAAGAAGCCCCTGGGTGCAGGCCCAGGACTGGGCAGGACCCGCGCAGGAGCCCCAGAGACAGGGCGCTGCCGTGACTCTCCCCTCCCTGCTGTGTGCCATCCCACACGTCCCCCGCTCCCTCGCAACAGCTGGCCCGTCCCAGTTTGTTACACCAACCCCCACCGCAGAACTAGCGCACACTTGCAGTAATCACTTAAGCTGGAAAGCACTAGCGGCGTATTAGCATTTTAGCTCGCGGTGAGACCCCAAGGAGCCCAGTCTGAGAGGCCGATTTCAGGCTGGCAGAGGTTCTGTTTGCTCTGAGGGAGGGAGGATTGAGATGAGCTGTAGGGCTGTAGGTAGGTGACGACTCCTGTCTGCGCACAGGCCACTCCTGCCACCTCCCTCTACTTCCACTGAAGTCTACCTTGCTCTTAACCGAGGGACAGGATTAGGACATGTTGTCTTGCAGTGGGAGGACTGAGGGTCACAATCTAAGCCTGAATCACAGATGGGACATACTCCCCCTGCCCTGCCGGACCCCCACCCATCACGTCCCAGCAGGAAGCCCCAGAAGACCACAGTTTCCTCCCCAGGAGTGTCTGCTTAAGGATACTCAGCCCATGAGTATGGACTGTGTGCCTCTGCCTGGAGAGCATACGGTGTAACTCGTACCCTGCAGAGCTGAAGCAGACTACTATGAGTCAGCTCGCTTTTTTATGAAAAAGCAAGAGGCATTTCCAAACTATCTGGTTCTAGACACAAATGTGGGGGTTCATATCCTGGCCAGCTTAATAGCTCTGTGACCTGGGGCAAGTTTCTTAACCTCCCTGTGATTCAGCCTCCTGCACAAAATGGAGATAGTAGCACGACCCTATCTACAGGATTGTCATGAAGGTTAAATGAGTTGATACAAGAACATTACCGAGAAAGAAGCACTGAGTACAGGGCCTGTGTGCCCAGCCGTGTCTGACTCTTAGAGACCCTGTCAGGCTCCTCGGCGCAAGGAATATTCCTGGCAAAATACTGGACTGGATTGCCATTTCCTTCTCCAGGGGATCTTCCCATCCCAGGTATCAAACCTGTGTCTCCTGCATGCCGTCATTGGCAGGTGGATTCTTTACCGCTGTGCCACCTCAGAAGCCCAAGTAAGAACAGTGCTTGGCATGGCCTAAATGCTCAAAAAAGCAAGTTATTATTGCTATCATGACTATTCTCCTTTTCCATGAGCCAGTTTCCCATGCCAAGACCCTTCCCACTGTCCGTTCAGAGCCCCTCGTTGAGTACCGAGCCCTGAGGGAGGCACTGGGCAGGTAAGGAAGAGCCGGCCCAGCTGGGTGTGTATCTTTGCTGTTCTCACAAATCCTGGCATGCCAACCTGCCATTTAGAATTATCCTCATTCCTCTTCCTGTTCCTTGCCCTACACAGGTTTCTAAAAAGTTCCAGGTAAGGGAGCTTTTCTAAGTCAAAATACTTAAAAACAAAGAGAAAAAATACCCAGAATGATTTCTAATGAAACCTGTAGGCAGAATCAGAAAGAATCTTGAGCTTTTTCTTAAGATTTTCTGAGTTCTCCACGCATCCACTCTTGTACAAAACCCACAGAAACACTAGTGTCCATAAGGACACTTGCTTCTTCAGAGGAGACTTCTTTGGTTTACAAGAGGATTTTGGTCGTGGGGATAATCACTCCCGAATTGATCACGTTTGGTCAGCCGGATGGCTTAAAGTGGCTCTCCATGTGTGGACACCTGTGCTCCTCTCCATCAACTCTAGGGGACCCAACTCACAGACGCCTCTAGCAATGAGCCGAAGGGCAGCGCCTTAGGCCCAGAAACCCACCCCCACACCCCTGTGGTTTTGTTCCCAGGCTTCTGCTTGTCTGAGGCCATGCAGTCCAGGAAACCACCCAGCCAGAAGCCAGGACTAGGGAGACCGCCAGCAGCCTCTGACTTGCAAGTCATCCAGCCCCTGCTGTGGGTCTCTTCTCCCCGGAGCATCAGGAGAGTGGATCCTGCTGCCTTTCCAAAGGGCTCCATGGAGGTGGCCCTGTCCAATTCAAGCCTGGAGGATGAGGCTCTGCAATGGTAGGCAAAGGGGAACCTCTGGGGGCCATGCCAGACAGCCCAGAACCCTGCCCTCCGGCAGACGCTGGGCAGGAGGAACATGGGGTGGGAGAGGCGGAGGCCAGAGATGGTCACCTCACTAAGCGATGGGTGGGTCACCCTGCACCTCCCCTTTGGTGACCTCAGCGTTGAGGTCCTGCCTGTCTCAGAGGCAGAAGGGTGCTGCTTGCAGGGGCCAGTGCCGGAAGCCCGGCGCCCCCAGGGGCAGGACCCCACAGCACTCACCAGCCCAGTGGTCACCCGGGAAGGGACACCCTTTGCTGGCTGCTCTGGAGCTGAGGATCTGAGTGGAGCCCGCCCCAGGGCACTCTGTCCAGCTGCAGCCAGCCCTGGCGCTGGGCACAGCCCCTGAGATCCACTCCCTCTCCTGCCACCTCACTTCCAATTCCGCCCCCGGCAGCAGGGGCTACGGACAGACCTCAGTCGGCTCGTGCCAGAGGCGACCCGGCTGCCTCTGCGAGCTCGCTGCCACTCTCCCCGGGGGGCGGGGGGCGGGGGCTGGGGTGGAATAAGCAGGATGAGGGCTGGGTCTATGAGTAAGGGCAAAAAAATGATCTAAAAGTCACCTTCAGTCCTCGGGGAGAGTTTTGGGGGGAGACCCGGGGCGGGGGGGCGGGTGGTAGGGAGGCAGCCCTCCGGCTAAGTCAGGGAACGGCTGGCGGGGCGGGGAGGGGTGGTCGCGGCCTTCCGGAGGCAGGGACGACCCCCGGCGCGAGCCCCGCTGGGGGCAGGACGAGGGCGACGGGAAGGGCCGGGGACTGGCACTCACGTCCTCTTGAAGACGCCCCCGAGGGCGCTGCCCAGCAGGAGGCAGAGCTGCTGCGAGAAGAAGACCCAGGAGATCTCGGGCAGCGAGCTGCGCGTCTGGCAGCGCAGGTCCAGCAGCGTGGGCCCCAGGAAGGCGATGCACAGGCCGAAGCTGAAGAAGACGCTCCAGTAGGTGAGCGTGGGCTGCAGGTTGCGGCGGAGCAGCCCGGACACCCGGACGTCGCAGCCCATGGCCCCGGCCGGCGGGCTCGCGGCTGCTGGTGCGGGCGCGCGCGGTGCCGGAGTGCCGCTTCGCCCGCCCGCCGGCGGGAGGGCCAGCCGGGCCGGGGAGCCAGGGGCTGGGGAGTGGCGGGGGCGGGCGGGGAGGGGCCTCCCGGCGAGGGGCCCCGCCCTCGGGCCCAGGGAGCGCCCGGGGCGCCGTGGGCACCGCGACCGGGCCCGCGCCCTCCCCGCGCGGTGCCAAGTGCGGGTCTCGCCTCCTCCCCGCACTCAGATTTCCACCCTCCCCCGGCTACGGGAGACCCTGCGGGAACCACTAGTCACCCCCACCCCCTCTCCCTCCAGTTCCGTGTCTTTCCAGTCTCCTTATCCGGCCCCCCAGGGTCGGAGGGCCCTGGACGCCCATCGGCAAACTGGGCAAACAGAGCCCGAGACGTCCGGTAAGGACACCGGGAGCGTGGTCTTCGGGCGCTTCTCTGAGGCTGCAGCTGCAAACCCTCCCCAGGCCCCGTTCTGGCCTGTGCTTTCATGTGAAGGGACCCCGAGCCCTCTCCCCTAAACTAGGGGCTTCACTGATGGACTTCGGGCGTCCGACAGCGCCCGGTCTCCCCTTGGAATAGAAGGCAAAAATCTCCTGCATACGTTTTTTTTTTTCTTGGCAGAGTATTCCTGACTTTCACCAGAAAGGTAGTCACTCTAAGCTCAGCAGAAGGGCCTGAGACACATCTCCTTGGTGCCCTGTCCAGGTGGGATGGAGGAACACAAAGGTGTTCTTCCAGACGCATCTCTCTCCTTTCCTCCTTATTGAGAAGGGGGCGAGAGGAGGGTGGGAAGAGCAGGGTAGTGACTTGGAGGAATTCTAAAATCGTCCTGGAGGGAAAGAAAAAAAGATTTTTTTTTCTTCGCTGGAAGAAGTGCTGGCTGGGGGGTGGAGTGGGAGGGTGTTAAACTCCAGACTGGGAGTCCTTCCAGGCGCCTGCAGTTGACGCAGGCTGTTACTCCCCCCAGGTGGCCATGTGGCTGTTGGGTCCTGCGTGGTCCTGCTCATGAGGGAGCCAGGCACCTGTCCTGCGCTGACCTCTGGGGCAGAGCAGAGGGGCCCCTCAGGTCACCTCAGCCCAGGCGCTCTAGTAGTGGCAGGAGCCATGAGGTCATGACCACTCGCCCCCCACGGGGACCAAGGCTGAAACAGGAGGAGATAAGGGGGTGGGTGTCCGCATGATGGTTTGACATGTGGTGGAGGCAGCCAGCCTCTCTTGCTCCTGCCGGTCCCCTCTCACTGGGCGCCCTAGCATCTGCCCTGTCTCCCAGGGTGTGGGCGCCGGGCCGGGGAGCCCCAGGATCCCTCTGGCTTGGTTGGCCTATGGTTGATGACAGTTACTTGTTCAGTAGTGATTATGCTGGGCCTGCAGAGTACTTGCAATTAAGCAAAACGTTATCCTCTAGGGAGGGGGAGAAAAACAATAACTGTAAACATTTAACTGAGTCCTCTCTGCCACTCTCAAAGAATTCCAGAAGCTCAGAGTTGGAAGGAGCTATCTCCAGTGGAGTCCCCTGTCCCCACCCCATCACTGCTGATAAATGCTCATCAGTGCAGTGCTGGACTGATTGATGCCTCTTAGTGACGGGGACCTCACTTATCATTTCCAGGGGTCTGCTTCCAAAGAGACTCACCTCTGGTCGTAGGAAACGTTTTGTGCGGAACTGGAATGCTTCTCCCTGTGGCTCCCCACTGCCACCCACAGGACACGTCTAATTGCTCTGTGCACACTGGTCCCTCACACACATAATGACCTCACCCCCACACTTGGCTTCTCCAGCCCAAATGCTTGAAATTCTTTCATGATTCCCTTAGATGGTACTTCCCAGTTATATCATCCTACTGGTTCAGCTCTTGACAGTGACTCTGGTACAGTGAGGAAGTCCACAGTGTCTGGAATGCTAGAAGCTTTCTATAACTTGATCTGGGGGGTGGTTACGCAGTTGTGAACATAGAAATATTATACCCCGCCTTGAATGCAGCACCCAGTCACCTTACAGTCAAATCTTTCTGCCTTCCTTCTCTCCTTCCTTACTTTCTTCCTTCCTTAGGTGTGAGGCCCTTGAGCAGAGACAAACAAGTAAGTAACCAAATAATGTACATTCTGTAACAGGAGTGCTTTGAGAGCCTGGGGGAGAGGGGCAGACAGTTCTGCCTGGGAAGGCTTCATGGAACAGGTGATTACTAAACTGGATCTGGAAGGGCAAGTATGTGAAAAAGTTTTGCTCATGTGCTCTTTCTCCTCTTTCTCTGTCACGTCTGTTTTCCAGCACCATGACATTGTCTACCTCCTCCAGGAAGCTTGCTCAGAAAAGTATCTGTCTAGCTCCCAAGTCCCAGCAAGCCCCCTGCACTCCTTTTGCCCTACAGTCTTTGTAGTGTCAGCTGTTACATTTCAGCAAGTGTTAGCTTCCTGTTCCTGCCACCCTGCCTCTCCTGTGGCCAATTAAACGGTGAGTTCTTAAGGACACAACTGTATTTGCCTCTAACTCCCCACATTTGCCTTCTTTGGGATTGAAGTGAAAACTGACCTTTTCCAGTTCTGTGGCCACTGCTGAGTTTTCCAAATTTGCTGGCATATTGAGTGTAGCACTTTAACAGTATCATCTTTTAGGATTTGGAATAGCTCATCTGGAATTCCATCACCTTCACTAGCTTTGTTTGCAGTGATGCTTCCTAAGGCCCACTTGACTTCGCACTCTAAGATGTATAATCATAAGGGATTTGATTTAGAGCATACCTTAATGGCCTAGTGGTTTTCCCTACCTTCTTCTATTTTATTCTGAATTTGGCAATAAGGAGTTCATGGTCTGAGTCACAGTCAGCTCCTGGTCTTGTTTTTGCTGACTGTATAGAGCTTCTCCATCTTCGACTGCAAAAAAATATAATCAGTCCAATTTCGGTGTCGACCATCTGGTGATGTCCATGTGTAGAGTCATGTCTTGTGTTGTTGGAAGAGGGTGTTTGTTATGACAAGTGCGTTCTCTTGGCAAAAGTCTGTTAGCTTTTCCCCTGCTTCATTCTGTACTCCAAGGCCAAACTTGCCTGTTACTCCAGGTGTTTCTTGACTTCCTACTTTTGCATTCCAGTCCTCTATGATGAAAAGGACATCTTTTATTTGATGTTAGTTCTAGAAGGTCTTGTAGGTCTTCGTAGAACTGTTCAACTTCAGCTTCTTTGGCATTAGTGGTTGGGGCAAAGACTTGGATTACTGTGATATTGATTGGTTTGCCTTGGAAACGAACAGAGATCATTCTGTCGTTTTTGAGATTGCACCCAAGTGCTACATTTTGGACTCTTTTGTTGACTACGAGGGCTACTCCATTTCTTCTAAGGGATTCTTGCCCACAGTTGTAGATATAATGGTCATCTGAATTAAATTCACCCATTCCAGTCCATTTTTGTTCACTGATTCCTAAAATATTGATGTTCACTCTTGCCATTTCCTGTTTGACCATTTCCAATTTGCCTTGATTCATGGACCTAACATTCCAGGCTCCAATGCAGTATTGCTCTTCACAGCATCAGACTTTACTTTTACCACCAGACACATCCACAACTGGGCGTTGTTTCCTCTTTGGCTCAGTCACTTCATTCCTTCTGGAGCTATTTCTCTGCTTTTCTCCAGCAGTATATTGGGCATCTACTGACTTGGGGAGTTCACCTTTCAGTGTCATATCTTGCTGCCTTTTCATACTATCCATGGGTTCTTAAAGCAAGAAAGCTAAAGTGGCTTGCCATTCCCTTCTCCAGTGGACCACGTTTTGTCAGAACTCTCCACTATGACCCATCTGTCTTGGGTGGCCCTACACGGCATGGTTCATAGTTTCATTGAGTTAGGCGAGGTTGTGGTCCATGTGATCAGATTGGTTAGTTTCCTATGATTGTAGTTTTCATTCTGTCTGCCCTCTGATGGATGAAGATAAGAGGCTTGTGGACCCTTTCTGATGGGAGGGACTGGCTGCAGGGAAAACTGGGTCTTGCTCTGGTGGGCAAGGACATGCTCAGTAAATCTTTAATCCAATTTTCTGCTGATGGGTGCGGCTGTGTTCCCTCCCTGTAGTTTGGTCTGAGGCCAAACTTTGGTGGAGGAAATGGCAGTAATGGTGACCTCCTTCCAAAGGACTTACGCCAGCACGCTGAGCCTCCCAGGACTGCTGTAGTTAGTGCTCTGACCCCATGGAAGGCCACGGTCAACCACATCTCCATCAGAGACTCCTGGACACTCACAGGTAAGTCTGGCACAGTCTCTTGTGGTGTCACTGATACCCAGAGATCAAATTTCCAACATCCGTTGGACCATAGAAAAGCAAGAGAATTCCAGAAAAACATCTACTTCTGCTTCTTTGATTACACTAAAGTCTTTGACTATGTGGATCACAATAAACTGTGGAAAATTCTTAAAGAGATAGGAATACCAAACCACCTTACCTGCCTCCTGCAAAACCTGTATGTCAGTCAAGAAGCAACAGTTGGAACCAGACATGGAGCAATGGACTGGTTCAAAATTGGGAAAGGAGTACATCAAGGTTACCCTGCTTCAGTTCAGTTCAATTCAGTCGCTCAGTCGTGTCTGATTCTGCAACCCCACGGACTGCAGCATGCCAGGCTTCCCAGTACATCACCAACTCCCGGAGCTTACTCAAACCATCTCATCCTCTGTCATCCCCTTCTCCTCCCGCCTTCAATCTTTCCCAGCATCAGGATCTTTTCAAATGAGTCAGTTCTTCGAATTAGATTACCAAAGTGTTGGAATTTCAGCTTCAGCATCAGTCCTTCCAAAAAATATTCAGGAATGATTTCCTTTAGGATTGACTGATTGGATCTCTCCTTGCAGTCCAAGGAATTCTCAAGAGTCTTCTCTAACACCACAGTTCAAAAGCATCAATTCTTTGGCGCTCAGCTTTCTTTATGGTTCAACTCTCACATTCCATACATGACTACTGGAAAAATCATAGCTTTGACTAGACAGACCTTTGTTAGTCACCCTGCTTATTTAACTTATATGCAGAGTACATCATGTGAAATGCCAAGCTGGATGAAGCATAAATTGGAATCAAGATTGCCGGGAGAAATATCAGTAAACTCAGATATGCAGATGACACCACCCTTATGGCAGAAAATGAAGAAGAACTAAAGAACCTCTTGATGAAAATGAAAGAGGAGAGTGAAAAAGCTGGCTTAAAACTCAACATTCAGAAAGCTAAGATCATGGGTTCTGGTCCCATCACTTCATGGCAAATAGATGGGGAAACAATGGAAACAGTGACAGACTTTATTTTCTTGGGCTCCAAAATCACTGTAGATGGTGACTGCAACCATGAAATTAAAAGACCCTTGCTCCTTGGAAGAAAAGCTATGATCAACCTAGACAACATATTAAAAAGCAGAGACAACAAAGTTCTGTCTAGTCAAAGCTTTGGCTTTTCCAATAGTCATGTATGGATGTGAGAGCTGGTCCTTGAAGAAGGCTGAGTGCTGAAGCATTGATGCTTTTGAACTGTTGTGTTGGAGAAGACTCTTGGACTGCAAGGAGATCAAACCAGTCAGTCCTAAAGGACATGTTCATTGGAAGGACTGATGCTGAAGCTGAAGTTCCAATACTTTGGCTAGCTGATGTGAAGAGCTGGCTCATTAGAAAAGATCCTGATGCTGGGAAAGATTGAAGGCAGGAGAAGAGGGAAACAGAGGATGAGATGTTTGGGTGGCATCACCGACACAGTGGACATGAGTTTCAGCAAGCTCTGGGAGATGGTGAAGGACAGTGAAGCCTGGCATGCTGTAGCCCATGGGGCCGCAGAGTAGGATGTGACTGAGCGATTGGACAGCAGTACCCTTGCCTTATGCCTCACATAACACCTTGCAGATAACAAGCCCTGGATACATAGCTGTGAACTGAATTATTTACATAACACCTTTTTGATTATTTTTTAATTTTCATTTACATATCTTATCTCCTAGTAATACCAAGTTTCCCAAGGGCAGAGTCTGTCTTTTGTGCTGTGTATTCAAATGTCTTGCCCTATCTAGTTACCCTGTGGTCATTCTTAAATTTGAAAGAAAACCTTGGGTAATCCCAGAGCCATTCTCTGATTGACCTCCTTGTAAATTGGAAAGAAATTACCCCTGTTTCTCACAAGCTTTGGAAAGCAGTTTGAGACCTCAAAATACGAAAAAAAAAAGTGACCTGGCAGAAAGAGTGAAGAGTTCTCAGATTCTTGCTTGAAATCTATTCTTTTGCTTCTAGCGTCACCCTCTCCAGGAAGCTTTCTCCAAGTTTCCTAGGGTCCCTCCTTGGGGCTCCCAACGGAAACCATTGATAATGAACTGTTTACTGCTACTGTTTCAAGGCAAGGGTCATGGGGCTTGTTCTTCACTGGGTGCGGGGATTGACTCCTTGGTGAGAAGTGTTTGCACTACTCTGATTCCTGCTTACACTTGGAAGGTTACAAACAATAAACCAGTGGCTTGTCTTGGACTATGGATAGGTAATCTAAATCCTGAAAATACTCAAAGTGAAAGCAAACAAGATAATATAACACAGTGTGAAGTAAGAGCTAGATTCCCTCACCATGATTCTTTTACATGCATCATAGCTCCCCAGATTCCTTAGTGTATAAACCTATGGTGTACATTTTGTTTTTGTTGCTGTTTCTATTAGCTTTGAAAACCTTAAATATTACAAAATGAACAAAGAGGAAAGGTCTGACTATAGCAATCTAGAGGGGGAATTCCTGGGACTTGGGCCTAATTTCATGCTTGGCAGAATCCTCTACATGACCACGGAGCTGCCCTTGGTCCCCAGGGCCCTCTGTTCTCTGCTTCCCAGACTCTCTTAAGGCTAGACAGGAGCAACAGAGTTAAGTCTCTGTTCAAGATCATTAAGCATATCCTGCAGTTCCTCTGGCTTTTCCAGGGCATGAGACTGGCCCTCCCTCACTTCTGGATTTTGTCTACTTGTCCACATCCTCACCTGGCTGGCCAGACTGTGGAAAGTGGATTGGCAGGCTCTGTCTGGGATTGGCATAGGGCAGTTGGCAAATGGCTTGGTGCCAAGGACTGACCCCAGATGACCCAGCCACCCTACCACACATGTAGCAAAGATGGGTGTGTGTACAAAGAGCCTTCTTTCTCAAGTATCCAGGTGAACTGATCTTTATGGACGGTGAAGAAGGTGGTTGCTGCAAGGTGCCAAGAGGGATAGGAGGGACAGGAACAGGCGAAATGGCCCAGAAGCATCTTAAAAATTAGACCAGTGGCCACACATATCCTGGAGAGAATGTTGCGTAGAACCTGACATTTATTCGGTGTCTGAAAGTGTTAGTTGAAGCTAATCTTTGAAAGTTGAAAGGACTCTCTGAAATTATCTAGTGCAACCTCCCACTCAGAAACAGAATTTTAGGTACAGCATCCTTGAAGGTGGCCACAGCTTTAGTGTGCTCAGGCTTGATGTCAGAAGAATCTAGTCTAAGCTATAAGACCTGTGAAAAAGTGAGCCTCAGGGTTTTTCTTCTCTAAAATGTGAGGAATAATTCTTCCCTTACTGAGAGAGAATATAGACACAGGAGCTAGCACACCAAGTTCTCATTAAATGATAATTATTATTATTGTTATTATCAACACCAATTCAAACTGATCTCCTAGTCTTGTATGCTAAAACAGTGGCTAATGAGACCAAGTCTGCCTAAAACTGAGTCCCCATTCTGAGTCCTCTCTGTCCAGAAGTATTCCCCATCTTATCCCTTCTGACCTCAATCCTGTACTAACTAAGCACTAGTCACCCAGACTTAGAGGACTAAAATTGCTGTTGACAATAACATTGTTAATGTACAGACTGAGGTTGCTTCTCCAGGCAAGATGAGCTAGCAGAACCCTGGGTCATGGGCCACCAGCCCATGGTGGCCCTTAGGCATCCTGACCCTTAAAACTATGAACTATGATTAAGAAATGTCATAAGATGATGATTAACCTTTTCCTTCCCCTTTAACAACCCCTAACTTAGAGACTTCCCTGATGGTCCAGTGGTTAAGACTCCGTGCTCCCAAAGGAGGGGCCTGAGTTGGATCCCTGGTCAGGATCCCACATGCCACAACCAAAGATCCTGTATGCCATAAAGAATGTCGAAGATCCCATGTGCTGCAACTAAGACCGGGTGCAGCCAAATAAATAAATAAAAATATTTTTTTAAAAATTATAAAAAAAAAACAGCTCCCAGTGGGAGTGGATCTGAGGCTTGCCTCCCACTCCCTTGTTTGATGCCCTGCAATAAACTCTTACTTTGCTGCAAATGTCTACTTTCAGAGTTTGCCTTTCTAAATGGCGGGCTCATGAGCCCTTTGGCCAGGTTGCAATTTGGCTACCATAAAGGGACCTCCCAGGTTCCCCTGAAGTTAGTGCCTGTGGTCTGCAGCCCTTTGCCAGTGTGGAGCTTCCCTTAGCAGATCCAGCAGCTGAGGCTCTTTTGGCCAAGATATCCGATCAGGGAAGTCCCTTTTTGACCAGGCATCAGCAACCCTAGGCAATATTCCAGGCTTGCAATGAAGGAATGGTTTTTGGATTGGAAGACCTCTATGGTAAAGAACCAGCACAATGGTATGGGCTGAAAACTTTTATGTTTGTAAGTTAATGCCCTCCTAGGTCCATTGCTGGGTACTGAAGGATGAATTGGGTTTGATAAAAGTATGATCCTGGGACTTCTCTGGTGGCACAGTGGATAAAGAATCCTCCCGCCCATGCAGGGGACATGGGTTCAGTCCCTGGTCTGGGAAGATTCCACATGCTGTGGCGCAACAAAGTCTGCGCACCACAGCTACGGAGTGGGCACTCGTGAGCCCACGTGCTGCAACTACTGAAGCCTGTACGCCCAGAGCCTGCACTCTGCAACGAGAGAAGCGCCTCAGTGAGGAGCCCGCACACCACAACGAAGAGTAGCCCCCGCCTGCCACGGCAAAGAAAGCCCACACACAGCAATGCAGACCCCGTGCAGTCAAAACAAAAATAAATACTTAAAAAAAAAGTATGAGCCTAAGGTTTCTTTTGGAATTGGTTTGACTTTTGTCTTATGTGTGTGTGTGTCTATCTGGCAGACATGGGAAACAAAAGTTCAGTTTCTAAACATAGCCTTTTAGGATACTGTAAAATTAGACCACCTTTACTTATGGTTCCCCAAAACTGGGTTGCTGACTTAATAAAACATCTTTTCCGTGTTCCAACTCTAAGGGAACAAGCACTTCTAGGAGGAACTTGCTTTTTTCTACCTATGCCTTCTCTACATGTAAATGTTCTACCAGGGCTCTCAAGAAACTTTATCTTACCCTTATCGAGACCATCTCCAACCCCTGAGACTGAGAGGGGAAAAGAGAAAAGAGACCCTTTAAACTTAACTTATTCCAACTGTTATTTATAAACAGGTGAGTTTTATATTATACTTGATTCTTGACTAAGTTTTAAAATGAAGCTATGAGATCTCTGGTTGTGTCTGTCTATAAGTCTGTGTGTGCATCACAAATATGTCTTTACTTTTGATAGTATTACCAAAATTAATTTGTAAGTAAACTATTTCATTGGCTTAAAGGAAATTAAGTACTTATTTAAATTCTCAGAAATACAAAAGAAACTAACCTGAATTAACTAAGATTCACATGATTTGTGAAATATTCAGTATTATATTGATACCTGATATTAAAGTTAGTTTAAGCTTGTTGGTTTAACTAATATAGACGTGTCTTTATTTTTTTAATATTTATTTTATTTATTTAGCTGAGCTGGGTCTTAGTTCTGGCATGTGGGATCTAGTTGCCTGACCAGGAATTGAACCCAGGCCTCCTGCATTGGGAGCATGGACTCTTCGCCACTGGACCAACAGGGAAGTCCCTAGACATGTCTTAAGAATCATCAGCATTAAATATAATACTTTTATTGTACCTAGGTTTACTGAAAGTCAAATAAGATCTTATTTCTTCCTTTCTGCTTTCTCTTTATTTAATTAAGGTATTGTTGATTTGCAATATAATGTAAGTTTCAGATGTACAATGTAGTAGTGTGCAATTTTAAGGTTATATTCCATTTATAGTTACTATAAAATATTTGCATTCCCTGTGCAATACAATATATCCTTAGAGCTTATTTATTTTGTAGCTTGGACCTCTTAATCCCTTGCCTGTATATTGCCCCTCCTCCTATCCCTCTCCCCACTGGTAACCACTAGTTTGTTGTCCATATCTTATTATTTCTGTTACAAAAATTTGTCATTAAGAAAAATACCATGATATAATGAAGTTTTATAAGCAAATTAAATGTAAATGAAATGAGAGCTTTTAGGTAAACTCTTTGGAATAATTATGTTTTAGGAATGTCTACTTAAAAGCAGTCTCTCCAGATTTTTAGTAACTTGAAATTTTAAAGTTTTGCTAAATTAAGTTAAGTGATGGAAGTTTATTAAATATCTAGGTCATTCCCAAATAAAATAAGACACTGGAATATTAATAACTGAATGTAGGCTTCCTTTTACAGAAAAGCTAAAGATAGTTCAGACTATTAATAAATATTTTGGTGCCATACTGAGATGTTTTCTATAGGAAGGCATGTATTTTTTGAAACCATGAATAATATTTATAAGTTTGCAGTCTACACAATGATCATGTGAAAGGCAAAAGGTTTATATGGCCTGAAGAGAAACTGAGTATGGGTAGAACACACATAAAAGACAATTCATAACTGCTTACTTTTAAGTTTTTGCTAAAAACTATGTTTTTAAAGGTTAAGAATTAGAAATAATATCTGTAATTAAAACTACTAAAAAGTAATAAGGAAAATATTTTTGTATGCAAGGAAAAAGAAGGTATAAGTAATGGCAAAATTTTTTGTTAAGAGAAAGGAAAGTGATTTTGTCCTAAAACTGATCATTTCTAAATGCAAAAGAAAATAAGGGACAATAATATGAATATAGGAAGTATACAGGGTTTATAAGAAAAAAAAGAGTCTTTGGAAGGGAATTCTATGTATGGTCAGGACTGACTAAAATTAAAATACATTTAATTGGATAAATGAATTTTAATATTAAAGATAAGATGGTGCACAACTAGAATTTGTTCCCCTTTTATTAAGAAGACAAAATTTTCTTCAAAAATTGAGCTGCTTTTGATAACAGGCTATAAGTTTCTTTACATTTTAAATGATCTGTTATGACATTCTGTATTTGCCTTTGAATTCTTTTACTATCACATTGGTTAAGTAAGTAAGTACAGTTTCACAGTAAATCATGATTCTATTCTTTCAAGTGTTTTTTTTTTTCCAGTTATATATATGAAAGTGAAAGTGTTAGTCACTTAGTCGTGTCTGACTCTTTGCGACCCCATGCACTATAGCCCATCAGGTTCCTCTGTCCATGGGATTTCCCAGGCAAGAATACGGAGTGGGTTGCCATTCGCTTCTTCAGGGTATCTTCCTGATCGAACCCGGATCTCCTGCACTTCAGACAGATTTTTCACAATCTGAACCACCAGGAACTTTTAGTTATATCTGTATATATACAAATATATTAGCTATATATTTGTTTATTTTTAATTAAAGGATAATTGCTTTACAATATTGTGTTAGTTTCGGTCACCAGTTCAGTTCAGTTCAGTTCAGTCCCACAGTCGTGTCCAACTCTTTGCGACCCCACGGACTGTAGCACTCTAGGCCTCCCTGTCCATCACCAACTCCTGGAGTTTACTCAAACTCATGTCCATTGAGTCGCTGATGCCATCCAACCATCTAATCCTCTGTTGTCCCCCTCTCCTCCCACCTTCAATCTTTCCCAGTATCAGGATCTTTTTCAAATGAGGCAGTTCTTTGCATCAGGTAGCCAAGTATTGGAGTTTCAGCTTCAGCATCAGTCCTTCCAATGAACACCCAGGACTGATCTCATTTAGGGTGGGCTGGTTGGATCTCCTTGCAGTCCAGGGGACTCTCAAGAGTCTTCTCCAACACCACAGTTCAAAACCATCAATGCTCCAACATTCAGCTTTCTTTATAGTCCAACTCTCACATCCATACATGACTACTGGAAAAACCATTGCTTTGACTAGACGGACCTTTGTTGGCAAAGTAATGTCTCTGCTTTTTAATATGCTGTCTGGTTGGTCATAACTTTTCTTCCAAGGAGCAAGCGTCTTTTAATTTCATGGCTGCAGTCACCATCTGCAGTGATTTTGGAGCCCCTAAAAATAAAGTCAGCCACTGTTTCCACTGTTTCCCCATTTATTTGCCATGAAGTGATGGGACCAAATGCCATGATCTTAGTTTTCTGAATGTTGAGTTTTAAGCCAACTTTTTCACACTCCTCTTTCACTTTCATTAAGAGTCTTTTTAGTTCTTCTTCATTTTCTGCCATAAGGGTGGTGTCATCTGCATATCTGAGGTTATTGATATTTCTCCTAGCAATCTTGATTCCAGCTTGTGCTTCATCCAGCCCAGCATTTCTCATGATGTATTCTGCATATAAGTTAAATAAGCAGAGTGACAATATACAGCCTTGACATACTCCTTTCCCTATTTGGAACCAGTCTGTTGTTCTATGTCCAGTTCTAACTGTTGCTTCTTGACCTGCATATAGGTTTCTCAAAAGGCAGGTCAGGTGTTCTGGTATTCCCATCTCTTTAAGAGTGTTCCAGAGTTTGTTGTGGTCCACACAGTCAAAGGCTTTGGCATAGTCAATAAAGCAGAAATAGATGTTTTTCTGGAACTCTCTTACTTGTTTGATGATCCAACAGATGCTGGCAATTTGATCTGTGGTCTAAATCCAACTTGAACATCTGGAAGTTCACAGTTCACATACTGTTGAAGCCTGGCTTGGAGAATTTTGAGCATTACTTTACTAGCGTGTGAGATGAGTGCAATTGTGTGGAAGTTTGAGCATTCTTTGGCATTGCCTTTCTTAGGGATTGGAATGAAAACCCCTTTTCCAGTCCTGTGGCCACTGCTGAGTTTTCCAGGTTTGCTGGCATATTGAGTGCAGCACTTTCACAGCATCATCTTTTAGGATCTGAAATAGCTCAACTGGAATTCCATCACTTCCACTAGCTTTGTTCGTAGTGATGCTTCCTAAGGCTCACTTAACTTTGCATTCCAGGATGTCTGGCTCTGTGTTGGTGATTGCACCATCGTGATTATCTGGGTTGTGAAGATCTTTTTTGTATAGTTCTTCTGTGTATTCTTGCCACCTCTTCTTAATATCTTCTGCTTCTGTTAGGTCCATACCATTTCTGTCCTTTATTGAGCCCATCTTTGCATGAAATATTCCCTTGGTATCTCTAATTTTCTTGAAGAGACCTCTAGTCTTTCCCATTCTATTGTTTTCCCCTATTTCTTTGCACTGATCGCTAAGGAAGGCTTTCTTTTCTCTCCTGGCTATTCTTTGGAACTCTGCATTCAAATGGGCATATTCTTCCTTTTCTCCTTTGCCTTTTGCTTCTCTTCTATTCACAGCAATTTGTAAGGCCTCCTCAGACAATCATTTTGCCTTTTTGCATTTCTTTTTTGGGGGGATGGTCTTGCTCCCGGTCTCCTGAACAATGTCATGAACCTCCGTCCATTGTTCTTGAGGCACTCTGTCTATCAGATCTAATCCCCTGAATCTATTTGTCACTTCTACTGTATAATCATGAGGGATTTGACTTAGGTCATACCTGAATGGCCTAGTGGTTTCCCCCACTTTCTTCAATTTAAGTCTGAATTTGGCAATAAAGAGTTCAGGATCTGAGCCACAGTCAGTTCCTGGTCTTGTTTTTGCTGACTGTATAGAGCTTCTCCATTTTTGGCTGCAAAGAATATAATCAATCTGATTTCGGTGTTGACCATCTGGTGATGTCCATGTGTAGAGTTGTCTCTTGTGTTGTTGGAAGAGGGTGTTTGCTATGACCAGTGCATTCTCTTGGCAAAACTCTATTAGCCTTTGCCCTGCTTCATTCTGTACTCCAAGGCCAAATTTGCATGTTACTCCAGGTGTTTCTTGACTTCCTACTTTTGCATTCCAGTCCCCTATAATGAAAAGGACATCTTTTTTGGGTGTTAGTTCTAGAAGGTCTTGTAGGTCTTCATAGAAACATTCAACTTCAGCTTATTCAGCATTACTGGTGGGGGCATAGACTTGAATTACTGTGATATTGAATGGTTTGCCTTGGAAACAAACAGATATCATTCTGTCATTTTTGAGATTGCACCCAAGTGCTGCATTTCGGACTCTTTTATTGACTATGATGGCTACTCCATTTCTTCTAAGCATCAGTCCTTTCATTGGATATTCAGGACTGATTTTCTTTAGGTTGTCAGCATGAATCTATACCTATATATTAATTATATTTATTTATTTTTAATTGATGGATAATTGCTTTACAGTATTGTGTTAGTTTCTGTCGTATGTCAGCATGAATCAGCCTTTTGTTCCCTCCCTCCAGAGCCTCCCTCCCAGCTCCCACTCCATTCCACCCCCTAGGTTGTCACAGAGCTCCAATCTAAGTTCCCTCAGTCATATAGCAAATTCCCATTGGCCACCTATTTTAAATATTGTGGTGCATATGTTTCCATGCTAGTTTCTCCATTCGTTCCACTCTCTCCCCCACACCCCTGCCATGTCCACGAGTTTCTTCTCTATGTCTGCATCTCCATCACTGTCCTGCAAAGGTTCATCAGTACCATCTTTCTAGATTCCGTATATATGTGTTAATAAATTCTCCAGGCCAGGATACTGGAGTGGGTAGCTGTTCTCGTCTCCAGGGAATCTCCCCAACCCAGTGATCAAACCCAGGTCTCCCACATTGCAGGTAGATTCTTTACCAGTTGAGCCACCAGGGAAGCCCATATATATTATTTGTTTTCCTTTTTCTGACTTTCTTTACTCCGTATAATAGGCTCTAGATTCATCCACCTCATCAGAACTGACTCAAATGCATTCCTTTTTATGGCTGAGTAATATTCCACTGTGTATATGTACCACAGCTTCTTTATCCAGTCATCTGTCGATGGATATCTAGGTTGCTTCCACATCCTCGCTGTTGTGAATCTTGCTGCAATGAGCGTTTTCAGTTATGGTTTTCTCAGGGTATATGCCCAGTAGTGTGATTGTTGGATCACATGGTGGTTTTATTTCTAGTTTTTTAATGACTCTCCATACTGTTCTCCATAGAAGCTGTATCAGTTTACATTCCCACCAACAGTGCATGATGGTGACCTTTTCTTCACACCTTTTCTAGCTTTTCTTCTTTGTAGGTTTTCGGTGATGGCCATTCTGACCCGTGTGAGGTAAGATCTCACTGTAGCTTTGATTTGCATTTCCCTAATAATGAGCGATGTTGAACATCTTTTCATGTTGTTGTTCAGTCGCTCAGTCATGTCCGACTCTTTGTGACCCCATGGACTACAGCATGCCAGGCTTCCCTGTCCTCCACCATCTCCCACAACTTGCTCAAACTCATGTCCATTGAGTAGGTGATGCCACCCAACCCTCTTGTCCTCTGTCATCCCCTTCTCCTCCTGCCTTCTATCTTTCCCAGCATCAGGATCTTTTCCAGTGAGTCAGTTCTTTGCATCAGGGGGCCAAAGTATTGGAGCTTCAGCTTCAGCATCAGTCCTTCCAATGAATATTCGGGGTTTATTTCCTTTAGGATTGATTGGTTTGATCTCCTTACAGTCCAAGGTACTCTCAAGAGTCTTCTCCAACACCCAAATTCAAAAGCACCAATTCTTTGGTGCATGAGTTCATCTCTGGGCTTTCTATCTTGTTCCATTGATCTATATTTCTGGTTTTGTTCCAGTACCATACTCTCTTGATGACTGTAGCTTTGTAGTATAGTCTGAAGTCAGGAGGTTGACTCCTCCAGCTCCATTCTTCTTTCTCAAGATTGCTTTGGCTATTCTTTTTGGCCTTTTGTGCTTCCATACAAACTGTGAAATTTTTTGTTCTAGTTCTGTGAAAAATTCCATTGGTGATTTGACAGGGATTGCACTGAATCTGTAAATTGCATTTTGTAGTATAGTCATTTTCACAATATTGATTCTTCCAACCCAGGAACATGGAGTATCTCTCCATCTGTTTATGTCGTCTTTGATTTCTCTCATCGGTGTTATATAGTTTTCTGTATACAGCTCTTTTATCACCTTATGTAGCTTTATTCCTAGGTATTTTATTCTTTTGTTGCAGTGGTAAATGGGATTGATTCCTTAATTTCTCTTTTTTGATTTTTTGTTGTCATAGAAGTGTGTAAGAATGCAAGTGATTTCTGTGTATTGATTTTGTATCCTGTGACTTTACTAAATTCACTGATTAGCTCTAGTAATTTTCTGGTAGTATCTTTAGGGTTTTCTGTGTATTAGTATCATGTTGTCTGCAAATAGAGTTTTACTTCTTCTTTTCCAATCTGGATTCCTTTCATTTCTTTTTCTCTCTGATTGCTATAGTTAGGACTTCCAAAACTATGTTGAATAATAGTGGTAAAAATGGGCGTCCTTGCCTTGTTCCTGATCTTGGAGCAAATGCTTTCAGTTTTTCACCATTGAGAATAATGTTTGCTGTGGGTTTATCATATATAGCCTTTATTATGTTGAGATTCCTTCTATGCCTACTTTTTGAAGTTTTTATCATAAATGGGTGTTGAAATTTGTTGAAAGCTTTTTCTGCATCTATTGAGATTATCATGTGGTTTTTATCTTTCAGTTTGTTAATATGGTGTATCACATTGATTGATTTGCATATGTTGTAGAATTCTTGCATCCCTGGAGTAAACCTGACTTGATCATAATGTGTTGTTGAATTCTGTTTGCTAGAATTTTGTTGCGTATTTTTGCGTCTATGTTCTGTATGTCCTATGTTTTGCATCTATGGCCTGTAATTTTATTTTTTTGCTTATCTGGTTTTGGTGATGGTAGCCTCATAGAATGAGTTTGGAAGTGTTCTTTCTCTTCGGTTTTTTGAAAGAGTTTCAGAAGGATAGTCATTAGCTCTTCTCTAAATGTTTGATAGAATTTACCTGTGAAGTCATCTGGCCCTGGGCATTTGTTTAGGGAGATCTTTTCTTAATCACAGTTTTCAGTGCTTATGATTGGCTTGTTCATAATTTCTCTTTCTTCCTGTTTCAGTCTTGGAAGGTTGAACTTCTCTAAGAATCTGTCCATCTCTTCAAGGTTGTCCGTTTTATTGGCATGTAGTTGCTCATAATACTCTCTTATGGTCCTTTGTATCTCTGCTTTGTCTGTTAACCTCTCCTGTTCTATTTCTAATTTTGTTGATTTGATTCTTCTCCCTTTTTTTCTTGATGAGTCTGGCTAATGGTTTGTCAGTTTTGTTTATCTTCTCAAAGAACCAGCTTTTAGTTTTATTAATTTTTACTATTGTTTCTTTCATGTCTTTTTCATTTATTTCTGCTCTGATATATATGATTTCTTTCCTTTTAACTTTGGGGGTTTTTGTTGTTGCTGTTGTTCTTTTTCCAGTTGTTTTAGGTGTAAAGTTAGGTTGACTATTTGATATTTTTCTTTTCCTAAAGGTAGGATTGTATTTCTATAAACTTCCCTCTTAGAACTGCTTTTGCTACATCCCATAGGTTTTGGGTCATCATGTTTTCACTGTCATTTGTTTATAGGAATTTTTTGATTTCCTTTTTTATTTCTTCAGTAACCTGTTCATCATTTAGAAACATTGTTTAATCTCCATGTGTTTATGTTTTTTAAAGTTTTTTCCTTAGTTAATATCTAGTCTCATAGCCTGATTGTTGCGGTCAGAAAAGATGCTTGATACAATTTCAATTTTCTTAAATTTACTGAGGCTTGATTTGTTTCTCAAGATGTGGTCTATCCTGGAGAATGTTCCATGTGCACTTGAGAAGAAAGTGTTCTGCATTTTGTTGGAATGTCCTAGAGATTTGATTAGATCCTTCTGGTCTGATGTGTCATTTGAGGCTTGTGTTTCCTTATTAATTTTCTGTTTTGATGATCTGTCCATTTATGTAAGTGGGGTGTTAAAGTCCTCTACTATCATTGTGTTTCTGTCAATTTCCCCTCTTATGTCTGTCAGTGTTTGCCTTATGTATTGACATGCTCCTTTGTTGGGTGCGTAAATATTTACAATTGCTATGTCTTCTTCTTGGATTGATCCCTTGATGATTATGTAGTGTCCTTCCTTATCTCTTGTAATGTTCTTTATCTTCGGGCCTGTTTTGTCTGATATGAGAATTGCTACTCTGGCTTTCTTTTGATTTCCATTCCATTTGATGGAATATCTTTTTCCATCCTCTCACTTTCAGTCTGTATGTGTCTCTAGGTCTTTAGTGGGTCTCTTGTAGACAGCAAATATATATATGGGTCTCATTTTTGTATCCATTCAGCCAGTCTGTGTCTTTTGGTTGGAGTGTTTAATCCATTTACATTTAAAGTAATTATTGATACATATGCTTCCATTGGCGTTCTCTTAATTGTTTTGGGTTTGTTTTTATAGCTCTTTTCCTTCTTTTGTGTTCCTGCCTATAAAAGTACCTTTGACATTTATTGCAAAGCTAGTTTGGTGGTACTAAATTCTCTCAACTTTTGCTTGTCTGTAAAGCTTTTGATTTCTTCATCACCTCTGAATGAGATCCTTGCCGGGTAGAGTAATCTTGGTTGTAGATTTTCCCCTTTCAAATATATCCTCCATTCCCTTCTGGCCCGCAGAGTTTCTACTGAAAGATCGGCTGTTAAACATATGGGTTTTTCCTTGTGTGTTACTTGTTGCTTTTAATATTCTTTCTCCTGCTCTTAATATTCTTTCTTTGTGTTTAAAATTTGTTATTTTGATTAGTATGTATCTCAGTGTGTTTCTCCTTGGCTTTATCCTGTATGGGACTCTTTGTACTCCTTGGACTTTGACTATTTCCTTTCCCGTGTTAGGGAAGTCTTTGACTATAATCTCTTCAAATATTTTCTCAGACCCTTCCTTTTTCTCTTCTTCTCCTGGGAACCCTATAATTCGAATGTTGTTGCATTGAATATTGTCCCAGAGGTCTCTGAGACTATCCTCAATTCTTTCCATTCTTTTTCCTTTATTCTGCTCTTCAGCAGTTATTTCCGCCATTCTACCTTCCAGCTCACTCATCCTTTCTTCTGCCTCAGTTTATCTGCTTCTGATTTCTTCTAGAGTATTTTTTATTTCAGTAATTGTATTGCTTGTTTCTGTTTGTTGATTCTTTATTTCTTCTGGATACTTGTTAAATGTGTTAATTGATTCTTGCATTTTCTCCATTCTGTGTTTAAGGTTTTGGATCATCCTTACAATCATTATTCTGAATTCTTTTTCAGGCAGTTTGCTTATTTTCTCTTCATTTATTTGGTCTTGTGAGTTTTTACCTTTTCCTTCATTTGCTCAATACTTCTCTGTCTTTTCTTTCTTTTTTTTCTGTCTTACTGTGTTTGAGGTCTCCTGTCCCCAGGTTTTAGGGTAGTATTCCTCCTTTCTTTTGGTTCTGCTCTCGTTGGGTTAGTCTGGGCCAGTGGCTTTTGTGAGCTTTGTGCTGGGTGGTGCTTGTGCCTGTGTGCTGGTGGGGAGGTGAGTTTTCCTGCTGATGGACAGGGCTGTGTGGGGCATCTGTGAGGGGTGCATCTGCTGATGACTGGTTTCTGTTTTCTCTTTCTTGTTGTTTGGGTGATGCCTTCGTGGGAGTTCTCACTAATTAACACTCCCTAGGGTTAGGAGTTCTCTGGCAGTCTAGGGTCCTGGACCCAGCTCTCCCACTCCAAAGACTCAGGCCCAGTCTCTGGCCAGGGAGCCATGATTCCACAATCCATTTGTTATGGCATTAAACACACAAAAACAAGCAAACACACAAAAACAGCAAGAAATGAAAGATGAATCCCAGACAAATGGCAAATACAAAACCAGACAAATAATAACAAAAATAAAGGGACTCTCTCTCACACACACACACACCAAAACCATCCAAAAAGAAAAGAAAGGTAAGGAAAGAAAACAAGAGAGTGACCTGGTGAGCAAAGAAAACCAAAAGTGATATCAACCAGTTAAAGACAAAACTAACCAAAACACAAACTTGAAAACAAACAAAACCAGAGTGCCAACCGGGAAATAAAGCAAATAAAACAAAACAAACTATCAAGCATGGTGAAATAAAGAAGAAAAGAAAACAATAGAAAGGCAAAGTTAAATATAATTATATAAAAAAGATTTATATATATTAAAGTATAACTACAGAAGGAGAAGAACAATAAGAAAAACAAAGAAACAAGAACAAAAGCAAAAACAAAAATTTAAATGAAAAAAACCTCTCAGCACTGCAAAAAGCCAACATAGAGGTAAAAGTATATAAAGGAAATTAGAAGTGTGATTTTTAAAGAAGTTCTCAGGAGCTTAAAGTTAACAATAATAATAAAATCAATAACCACAGCAGCAGAGAAAAGAAGAAGAAGAAAATCCAGAACCAACTGTAGAACGAATCAAAATATAAGGATAGAAATAAATGTGTTTTTTTGGATCTCAACTGTAAGCATCCTTTCCTCCTCTGTATGTCACAGTCCACCTCCACATCCCTAAGATGCCTTCTAATACTGGACGGACTCTGGACCTGCTGTGGGGACAGCTTACTTTATCATGGCCCTACTCCTGTGTGTTCTTGCCTCCAGGGTCCACAGCTGTGAGAACCGATGTGTTTGTTTTTGTGTGTGGGAGCTCTCATTGTCCTTTTATATATTCTATAGATACGGAGTCTGCCTGTGTGGATTTAACTTTCAGCTTGTACAGCTGGTGGGAAGATTTTCGATTCTTTTTGTTAGCCACGTTGCCCTGGCATTCAACTGTGGCTTTATCCCCACCTCTGCATGTGGATCATCCACAGGAGTTTACTCCTGAGACTGCGCTGGAGGACTTAGGTCTGCCCCAGTGAGTACCTGGTTGGAGGTGGTGCTACTGCTTGGGTTTCAGGGACCCTGGAAGTACCAGGTATGCAGGGGAGCCAGCAGCCATTGGTGCAGGAGATACGGTGCTTTTAGGGTTTGTTCCTAGCCTCTGGCAGCTCTGCCCCAGTGAGGACTGAGTGCGGAGGTGGTGCAGTTGCTTGGATCTCAGAGACCCTGGTGGTGCCAAGTGTGGAGGGATTCCAACTGCCTCGGGTGCTAGGGCTATGGCACTATTAGAGTCTTTTTCTAATCTCTGGTAGCTGACATCCAAAGGGCCTCCCTGACTGGTCCTTCTCTGCTGCTCAAAGGCCTTCCTGGCTGGGGTCTTTCTCTATTGATTTATGTGTCAGGCACTAAAAGGGCCTGGCTGCCTGGGGTTCTTCTCTATTGCTTTGGCACCAGGCACTTAAACGACCACCCTCTCTGGGGTCTCTCTCTATTGGTCAGCGCCAGTGCTGGTGGAGAGAGAAAAGCTACAGTGATGCTTCCACCCCCCTGCTCATGACTCAGCAGTAGCACCTCGTCTCCATGACTGCCTGGCTTTCCTCCAAAGGCATTCCCCACCATGATCTTCTCCCTCACAGCTCCTCAGGCCATCTCCCAGCAGTCAATAGCAGACCTCCCCCTGGGACTGCTTTCCCATCCTTATGTTCCAGCTCCCAGCTGCTTCACATTCCAGGGGACTTGGGTCCCTGCCCAGGGTACATAGGGCTGCAGCAGGGATTGTCTGTGTGTTTCTCACTCCATTCAGACTGTCACAGACTAGCTGCTGTACTCTCCAACAGTCTCGAATGCTTCTCCTCTGTCCCAAACAGTTACCCCGATATGGGGATCTGACCCCTGCTTCAGTTTTCCCACAGCTCAGGTGCAGGTTCAATCCTGCTCACCCTCCCTCCTCTTTTTCCCTTCCTCGCTTGTCTTACCGAGTTTTGCGTGGATCTATATATTCCTTTCTGGTGGTCAGGGTCTCCTGCCTGCTCTCAGCTGGTGTTCTGCAAGATCTTCTGCATCTAAAGGTGTATTCCTGATGTATCCACAGAGAGAGATATACTCCACATCCACCTACACCTGCGCCATCTTGTCTTCTCTCGGCCAAGTATTTTAAAATTTTGTTTTCAATATTTTTGATAAACTCCCCAAATATCAAATTCTAATTGAATTTCCTTTGACCTCTAGTTTCCAAGGACCTCTGAGGCCTCTGAGAGAGATATTAAGCTAATTTAGGATTACTTGAAAATTACATGAGATCATTGTCAAATGAGTGGTGATAAACATTCTTAAGTTATATTGTATAGACACAATATTAATGACATTATTATAAATACTCTATTAATTATATGAAATTTCTAAGATTTGAATATGTCATGGTATAATGTTAAATTATTTTTAATGTTTTACATTTACAGAAATATATTTCTTTGTCATTGCAATGTAATCAGATCATTCTGCCGTTTTAAGTCTTTTGTCATTCATGGACAGTTATTGTTTTACTCTAGTGCTCTTACAAAGATGCTTCATCTTCAAGAAGATTCATAGAAAGGACTTCTTGGCAAGTACAGATTTCTTTAGTTGCTGTTTGGCCGTGCTGTGTTTGGCCTAGCACCCGCCCAACTGCCTCGGGTGCTAGGGCTATGGCACTATTAGAGTCTTTTTCTAATCTCTGGTAGCTGACATCCAAAGGGCCTCCCTGACTGGTCCTTCTCTGCTGCTCAAAGGCCTTCCTGGCTGGGGTCTTTCTCTATTGATTTATGTGTCAGGCACTAAAAGGGCCTGGCTGCCTGGGGTTCTTCTCTATTGCTTTGGCACCAGGCACTTAAACGACCACCCTCTCTGGGGTCTCTCTCTATTGGTCAGCGCCAGTGCTGGTGGAGAGAGAAAAGCTACAGTGATGCTTCCACCCCCCTGCAAGAGAGTTCCAGAAAAACATCTATTTCTGCTTTATTGACTACGCCAAAGCCTTTGACTGTGTGGATCACAATAAACTGTAGAAAATTCTGAAAGAGACGGGAATAGCAGACCACCTGACCTGCTTCTTGAGAAACCTATTTGAGGTCAGGAAACAACAGTTAGAACTGGACATGGAACAACGGACTGGTTCCAAATAGGAAAAGGAGTACGTCAAGGCTGTATATTGTCACCCTGCTTATTTAACTTATATGCAGAGTACATCATGAGAAATGCTGGGCTGGAGGAAGTACAAGTTGGAATCAAGATTGCTGGGAGAAATATCAATAACCTCAGATATGCAGATGACACCACCCTTATGGCAGAAAGTGAAGAAGAACTAAAGAGCCTCTTGATGAAAGTGAAAGATGAGAGTGAAGAAGCTGGCTTAAAGCTCAATATTCAGAAAACTAAGATCATGGCATCTGATCCCATCACTTCATGGCAAATAGATGGGGAAACAGTGGAAACAGTGGCTGACTTTATTTTGGGGGCTCCAAAATCACTGCAGGTGGTGACTGCAGCCATGAAATAAAAAGACTCTTGCTCCTTGGAAGAAAAGTTATGACCAACCTAGACAGCATATTAAAAAGCAGAGACGCTACTTTGCCAAAAAAGGTCCGTCTAGTCAAAGCTATGGTTTTTCCAGTAGTCATGTATGGATGTGAGAGTTGGACCATAAAGAAAGCTGAGCACTGAAGAATTGATGCTTTGAACTGTGGCATTGGAGAAGACTCTTGAGAGTCCCTTGGACTGCAAGGAAATCCAACCAGCCCATCCTAAACGAGATCAGTCCTGGGTGTTCATTGGAAGGACTGATGTTGAAGCTGAAACTCCAATACTTTGGCCACCTGATTTGAAGAGTTGACTCATTGGAAAAGACCCTGAGGCTGGGAGGGATTGGAGGCAGAAGGAGAAGGGGATGGCAGAGGATGAGATGGTTGGATAGCATCACCGACTCAATAGACGTGGGTTTGGGTGGACTCCAGGAGTTGGTGATGGACAGGGAGGGCTGGCGTGCTGCGGTTCATGGAGTTGCAAAGAGTCGGACACGACTGAGTGACTGAACTGAACTGAACTATGTTTTACAGATATAAGGAAACCTTTCCCTTTATGCTAATTATGACTTATAGCAATTTAGCAAATTATTCCTTTATAAGCAAAATTGAAACATTTACCTTTTCTTTCTACCTGATGCTTGTAGAAATTGGAAACTCTTAGGTTTCCCATAGTTTTAAAAGGTGAATAAGAAAGGCCACCTTCCTACTGGTGCTGGAATCTCAAGATAGTTTAAGGAAATTGAGAAGAGAGGAATTCAGCCAAATCTATAGATACCACAGACAGAATTTGATGGCAAGTCCTTGGTGTAGCTTTTCTAGCCTTGGGAGGCTTTTTAAAAGCTCATTCTGAGTTCTTGTTGTTAAGTCAGTAACTTGTGTCTGACTCTTTGCAACCCCATGGACTGCAGCACCCCAGGCTTCCTGTCCATCACCAACTCCCAGAGTTTGCCCAAGTTCATGTCCATTGAACTGGTGATGCTATCCAACTATCTCATCTTCTGCCATCCTCTTCTCCTTCTGCCTTCAGTCTTTCCCAGCATCAGAGCCTTTTCCAGTGAATCAGCTCTTCCCATCCAGTGGCCAAAGTATTGGAGCTTCAGCTTCAGCATCAGTCCTTCTAATGAGAATTCAGAGTTGATTTCCTTTAAGATTGAATGGGTTGATCTCCTTGTTGTTCAAGAGACTCTCAAGAGTCATAGCTTTCCTGCCTAGAAGAAATCATCTTCTAATTTCATGGCTGCAGTCACCATCTGCAGTGAATTTAGAGCCCAAGAAGAGGAAATCTGTCACTGCTTCCACATTTTCCCAATCTATTTGCCATGAAGTTGTGGGACTGGATGCCATGATCTTAGTTTTTTTAATATTAAGTTTTAAGCCAGCTTTTTCACTCTCCTTTTTCACCCTCATCAAGAGGTCCTTTAGTTCTTCACTTTCTGCCATTAAAGTGGTATCATCTGCATATCTGAGGTTGTTGACATTTCTCCCGGCAGTCTTGATTCCAGCTTGTAATTCATGCAGCCCGGCATTTCACATGATATGCTCTGTGTATAAGTTAAATAAACAGGGTGACAATAAACAGCCTTGTCATACTTCTTTCTCAATCTTGCACCAGTCAGTTGTTCCACACAAGGATCTTACTGTTGCTTCTTAACTTGCATACAGGTTTCTCAGGAGACATGTAAGATGGTCTGGTATTCCCATTTCTTTAAGAATTTTCCACTGTTTGTTATGATCTACACAGTCAAAGGCTTTAGTGTAGTCAATGAAACAGGTAGATGTTTTCCTGGCATTCTCTTGCTTTCTCTATGATCCAGCAAATATTGACAACTTGAGCTCCGAGTCACTTGCCTTTTCTAAACCCAGCTTGAACATCTGGAAGTTCTAAGATTCCTCATGAAAAGTTCCAACACAACTAATTTAAAAGAGCCTTTGTGAATTCCCTGGTGATCCAGTGGTAGGATCACTGCAGGGGCCTGGTTCAATCCATAGCTGGGGAACTAAGATCCCAAAAGACATGTGGCGTGGCCAATAAAATAAAATAAACTTTGCAATCAGTAACATATGTGAAATAATCAGACTGAGCTTGAAATCAGACTACATTACTAACAAATTAGTCTTAATTTGGCTGTATTTGGTAGAAATGAGGGTAATTTTAGAGAAAAAGATTATGTTTCAGTGAATATTAAATTCTAGTTTTGTTAATTAAGGTCTGTGTTTATTGCCTAAGACTCACTTCCCAGACAGCTCTCTGTTGGTAAGTTACATTATTGTAAAGTTTAATTGAATTATTAAAGTGCACTCTACGTTTGTTTCTGAAACTTATCACAGCAATCTATCTTTGGATGAAGATCAGTTGCCCCATGACCTATAATCACGAGATTATGTATATGGGAAAGGACTGCTCCAGCCTAGAAGAAAGTCTCCTTAATAGTCTTAAGTAGCTCAATCTCAGTAAAACTGAAGGAATTTGACTCTTGACTTTGCATTTCCCATTTAAGAAGGGCCTATGCCCTGAACAGGTCTATAGGGAGGACTGCTAATCCCAAATGACACCAGCATAAAATGATGACAACAGCAATGGTAGACAGTTGACCGAAGAATCCAAACCAGACCTGTAAGACCCATCATACCAGTTCAACTGAGCTTTTTATCAACTGTACGTCTCTCTGTCAAAAGCGGAAGTTATTCTTTTACTTCTAAGCATGCTATTGCCTCCAATGTTCAGGATAGAAAGAAGTTTCTCTAATGAAGTTCTCACAAGGTATAACTACCCACAACATATATCAGAGCTTGCTGGAAGTCTATTGCTAGAAGCACATGTATGATGCTTGTGCAACAATTTGTTATAAATTTGATAAAAATATGTAGTGTATAAAATGTTTTCGGATTAGTATGCCTCTGAGCTTGTTCACTATGTCTTATTAGTTTTCTCTCGATATGGATAACTAGGCAAATATCTATAAGCAAGAAGTAGGCCCAGCACCAAGGGATATGATGGACCCAGGGCAGGTAGCAACCACCCTGGCATTGAGGGACAAATATTTTTGATCATCAATACTTTCTATTGAGTGACTTCCCTGGTGGGCCAGTGGTTAAGAATCTGCTTTCCAATGCAGGGGATGTAGGTTTGACCCCTGGTCGGAGAACTAACATGCTACATGCCGTGGGGCAGCTAAACCCTGGGAGCACAACTGCTGAGCCTAGGCGCCTCAGTCGGAGAGCCTGCGTGCTGCCAACTGCGGAGCCCGCGCACTCCGGAGCCCACGTGGCACAGCTGGAGAAGAGCCTGTGTGCCCCAGCGGAGACCTGACGCACCCAAAATAAATGAATAAATAAACACATATTTCGTATTGAAAGGCTTGCAAACAAAGCTGCTTCATCTTCTCTAGAGACTTTGACAGCTACTTATTGGGTGCCCCCTCTATTCCAACCACGTGGCATACAAAAACCTTTTGTTTACTTTTTTATTGAGATTAACTTTATATACATCAAAGCGCACAAGCCTTAAGTGAACACATTGAATTTTTATATGTGTATATACGTTCTCAGGTGACTGCCACCCAGATCAAGACATAGAACAGTTTCAGCACCCACCCCAGAAACAGTACTGTGATTGTTCAGTGTTACGTCTATGAGAGTAGTAGTTCATTGTTTTTCATTGATATGTAGGAGTCCTTTATATGCATATACCACACTTTTTTACCCTGTCTACTATTGATGGCTATTCAGGTTGTATCCGGTTTGGGGCTATTGTAAATAAAGCTGCTGTGTACATTTCATGTATTTATCTTTTGGTGGACACAAGCATTCTATTGAGATTATGCCCAGAAATGAAACTGCCAGGTCATGGGGTTGCTTAGCTTCAGTAGATGCTGCCAGTTACCAAAGTGATAGAATGAGTACAAACCTCCTAGTTCCAGTCGCTCCACTTCCTTGCCAACGCTCCGCATTGCCAGCTGAGTTCATCTTAATCATTGTGTTGGTCATATCTCAGTGGTATCCACCAGTATCTCAGTGGTTTTAATTTACACCTCCCTTGCAATAAATACTGTTCAGTATCTTATCAAATGCTTGTCGACCACCTGCATATCATCTTTTGTGAAATGCCCCTTCAAGTCTTCTGCCCGCCTAAAAAATCAGACTGTCTTTTAAAAACTTATTTAGGGGTTCTTGATATATTCTGGGTATGAGTCTTCTCTCTGATAAGTGTATTGTAAACTGCTCCTTATCTAAACCTACATTATCTTTAATCTGGTGGCTGAGATGGTAAAGAATCTGCCGGCAATGCAAGAGACCCGGGTTCGATCCCTGGGTCGAGAAGATGCCCTGGAGAAGAAAATGGCAACCCACTCCAGGATTCTTGCCTGGAGAATCCCATGGACAGAAAAGCTTGGTGGGCTACAGTGCATGGGGTCACAAAGAGTCAGACACAACTGAGTCTGAACAACTAACTAAAGATTGTGTGAGATAGGCATTATTAACCCTATATTATGATTAAAGAAACTGAAGCTCAGGAATGCACAGCATCTTGCCGAAAGTCACACACTTAGAAAATAATGAGGCTGAATTTTGGACCCAGGTCTCCTAATTCCAACATCTAACTGCTTCCCATGACACCATATGCCTCTTATACTCTTATTTACACATCTAAGATGTGTGCTTAAGCTTATAGCTGTTAATATTTTCACCCACAGGAACCACTGTTGAACTAAGTCTTCCCATTTCATTTATGAGCAGTTGATGTCTTGAATCCAGGTATAAGCCTTGATATACATGGAATAATGGGAAGAACCTGGACCTGGGAGAAGGTCAGGCCTTCACTAGGTTCTGGCCCCACACTTGGCTGTGTTGACTCGGGGCCTGCCACTATAAACCTAATTTCCTTCAATGTAAAATGTCAGATTCTTACAGTGTTGTGGTGGGATGAAATGCAAGCACACGCACAACTGCTTGCAGACTCTCTGTGGGGCTGCTCACACTTCTTGGTTGCCTTCTCCTGTTCCCAAGTTTCAGTTAGTTTTGGTTTGAGTTCCTCTCCCCTGCAGCATGCTTTGGGTTACAATTCAGCCATGTAGCAGAAGGGCTACTCCTCCAGCTGTTCCAGAGGAAGGATGGCAACTCACATTCATAATGTATATTTGCTAATACAGTTGACCCTTGAACAACACAGGTTTGAGCTCTGAGGGCGCCCTCGCAGGCAGATTTTTTTTTTCAGTAAATACAGTACAACATGATCCATGGTTTGTTGAATCCTCAGATGCAGAAACTGGGATATGGAGGGCTGACTCTGGGACTTGATTACCCACAGATTTGTATATCGACAGTGGGTCTTGGAACCAGGAATGACTGTACTCATCCAGATCATTGAGAAAATTATTGAACACACTGCACCATTCTCCACCCTTCTCTCCTGTTGAATCTTTCCTTCAGGTCTCAGATGAGCTATCCATTCTACCGGGAACCCACTCGGGGCTGCCTCAGGTGCCTGCCCTGTGTCCCCCTCGTCTCCTCACCTACCTCCCTTTCTTGTGTCACCAGCTGGGGTGTCCATAATGTGGATCAACTCTCAGCTCCTTGAGGATGGAAGTCGGGTCACACATTAATTATCAGGGCATTGTACAGCAACCGCCCAGCATATAAGTGGCATTTAGAAAATATTAGCTATGCAAATATGTGTTTAATTATCATAACCTTGAATTTATGAAAAACTGAGGCAAGAAATAATATTCATAGAGGATTCCATGAGGGATGTACAACTCATCTATTTAATCAGTACTTCTCAGACCTGGCTATACAGATCCTGCTCAACTTAGGATGGAATTACAACCCCGTAAACCCAAAGTTGAAAATATTCTAAGTCAAAAGTGCACTTGATAGGGAGTTTCCTGGTGGCCTAGTGGTTAGAATTCTGGGCATTCACTGCCATGGCCAGGGTTCAATCTCTGGTTAGGGATTTGAGATCTTGCAAGCCACATGGTGTGGCCAAAAAAAAAAAAGCATTTAATACACAACCTACCAAACATCATGGCTTAGGTTAGCCTACCTTAAACATGTTCAGAATATTTAGATTAGCCATTGGGCAAAACCATCTAACAGAAAGCTTGTTTTGATATTTATTGATTTTAGGTTGCGTCCAGTCTCAGTGTGGCATGCAGGACCTTCGCTGGAGCATGAGGGGTCTTTCATTGTGGTGCTTTTCTCTAGTTGTCATGTGTGGGCTCTCTGGTTGAGGCGCCTGGGCGTAGTTGCCCCACTGCATGTGGGATATTAGTTCCCCAACCAGAGATCAAACCCACAACCCGTGCATTGGAAGGTGGATTCTTCACCACTGGACCACCAGGAAAGTCCCAGAAAGCCTATTTTATAATAAAGTGTTGAACATCTCTTGTAACTGAATGTTGTACTGAAAAGTGAAAAGCAAAATGTAACTGCATCAGTTGTTTACATCTGTGACCCCATGGCTGATTGGGAACATTGGCTCACTGCCACTGCCTAGGATCAGGAGAGGATGTTGTCCTGCATATTGACAGCCCAGAATTCAAAATTCCAAGTATGGGTCCTACTGAGCACATAGCACAATGTCAAGTCAAAATGTCAGAAGTGAGCCATCTTAAGTTGGGTGTATGAATGTTAGAATAATTTGAAATCTCAAAAATGTCAGACTTTCTGGTTCATGGAGTCTTGTGTTGTTGGCAGTTTGCAAAAGCTCCCCAGGGCTTTCTAATGTGCAGCCAAAGTTGGAAACCACTGCTCCAAAGAATCCACATTTTATCAATAAGAGCTGTTTGCATATCATGCACCATTTAAGCCCCACATTAAATTGTCTTTATTGAATTATCCATGGATTTTATGCCTAGTTTGAGCAACTTAAAGATGTGTGACTGGAGTTATAAAGGTAGGGATGTTGTTGCCAACGGACCACTATATGAAGACATATAGGAAAAAAGTTGTGATTCTCCTGAGCAACTGGCTTATGTTTATCTTATGGATGCTGGGAATCATCTAATTAACACTTCTCTGAACATGTCATAGCTGATGGAAAGCTCGTGGTCAAAGTCATGATCCACCTTTATCACATATATAGAATTTTACTGTTTATGTGTTGTGTGTTAACGTAATTCCTCTTTATTTTTTGTCTTTTTCATCCTCCTTTCCTCATTTTCTCCCACAATAATCTTTTTAATTGAGATATAATTCATATACTATAAAACTCACTCTTTTAAAGTGTACAATTTGTGATTTTTAGTATAGTCACATCACTGCTGAGAGCAGCACCACTAACTAATTGCAGAATATTTTCAACACCCCCAGAAGAAACTCTTTACCCATTGGCAGTTGCTCCTCCTTCACCCCTCCCCTCAGCCTTTGGCAAGCAATGGTCAACTTTCTGTCTATGGTTCTGCCTATTCTGGACATTTCATATAAACGAAGTCATATAATTATGTAGTCCTTTATGTCTGGCTTCATTAATTTAGTGTAATGTTTTCAAAGTTCACTTACATTGAAGCGTGTATCAATGTTTTATTCCTTTATCAATACTTTATTCCTTTTCATAGCTGAATAATATTCCATTGTTCAGAATGAAAGTACCACATTTTGTTTTTCCATGGACATTTGGCTTTCCACTTTTTGGCTATCATGAATAATGCTGCTTAAACATTCATTTAGAAGTTTTTGTGAACATGTTTCAGTTCTCTTGGGTATATACCTACAAGTGGATTTGTCAGATCATATAGTACTTCTGTGCTTAAATTTTTGAGACTCCTTTCTCATTAAAATTTTTTTTATCTTATTGCATTATGTGTATCTCTGTAAGCCACTACAAATCCTTCTTTTTGCAAGGAGGCAGAGTATAAATAAATAAATAAATCACAAAGCACTCTCAAGCCATCTGTTTAATAATCTGTGCTAGACTTTTGCCAGGATTCTGTATTGAGCCATTTGGTCTATAGTTTCCAGAAATACCTTCTGTCTCTTTGTGAAAATCAGAACATTTTCTTATCTCCAACTTCCTCATAGTTTATCCAGGTTGTTCTTCATTCCTACTTGCAAGTTATTTCATGACTGTGTATCTAAATCATCTGAATCTGGCCCCCAGAATTCATCTGTAGCCACATAAGCTCTCAATTGTCTGGTGATGTACTTAAAATTTTATAGCCAAGTAATTTGTGTACATGGTTAAAAATAAAGTAGAACAGAAGAGCTTGCGACGAACAGTCCCACCTCCTTCCTCCTCCCTGTAGTCCTGCTCCCAGAGGCAACTGCTTCTAAGTCTTCTAGCACTTTATTCTGGGAAGGACTTCTGGATCTCTAAACAATGTGCTTATGTGACTATTTCTGGATTTCTCAGTTTAAAATATCCTTTCTTGGTTTATAACTATAAAAGATAAGAATTTATTTCATATATATCATCAAAATAACCCTCCACCCTACTCACAACATGGTTGTATAGCTGTTTTTATTTAGCTCTTCTAAATAACATAATAATGTGTGTTGATTACCTATGTTGCTTTAAGTGACAAATTTTTATCTTTATGTCTCATCCCATCAGCTATTGACAGTAGTCTCGACCCACTATTTTGTAGGATAAGGATATCACTCCTGCCTTTCCATTTGGCTTCCCTTCCCAGCTTCTGTCTTCTGAATGTTTATTTTAGATGATCAGTGTTGATAACCTGCATGTACAATTTTCTAGTTGTAATTAAGTCTTCTGTGCTCTGTTTATTAGTTGGCCCTAAAAATTTAAATCAATAAATAATGTTTATATTTGTAACCATGTAAATATATTTATTGCAAAACCAGCAAAGTCCTATAATTGCATTTCTTTCTTTTATTTGTTTCAGTTTCTTATAGTTTCAGATTACCTTTCTCCTCCTTCCTCTTAACCCTTCTCTTCTCTTTCCTTGCCATGATTATTTCCTCATGTTTGTTTCTAACTTTTCTGCTTCTTGAGCATTCTGTTTCTGAGGTTCCTGTTTTTCCCAGGCACCTCACACAGGGCCCCCTCCATTATGAGGGGGCCCAACGCTCTAATTTGGGCGCGTTGCTTTTCTGTTAGACAGCTGTTGGCTGGGCGCCTCTTCTCACTGGTGCCCTGAGCTGGTCCCACTCTTTTCTCTCCCCTCCTTCCTTCTTTCTTCTGTTCCTCCCTCCCTCTGTTTTTGTTTAGACTATTATTTTGCTACACCATATCTCAGGTAATTTCTTAAAAGGAGTGTTTGCATGGGTGAGAGATAATTTAGGAGTTTGGAATGAACATAGATACACTACTACGTTTAAAAAAACAAGGACCTACCATATAGCATAGGGAACTATACTTTATGCCCTGTAATAACCTGTAATGGAAAAGAATCTGAAAAAGAATATATATATATATATATCATACATATGAAATTGAATCAGTTTGCTGTACATCTGAAGCTAACACTTCATTGTAATTAGCTGTACTTCAATTTTTAAAAAATGGTTCTTTAGAAAGAAAGAGTGTGGGATCTCATAGATTTTCTGAGTTTCTAGCTCCTCAACGTGTTATAGCTCCATCCTCATACTTGAATGAAAGTTTGGATGGATATAGACTTCTTTGTTGAAAATTGCTTTTTTCACAGAATGTTGATGGCATCATTCCAGCTTTTGCTAAAGACAGTCCTGAGGTCAGTTTGATTCCTACACTTTTAAAGGTAAAATTTTCTTATTCTCTAGGAAAATGTTTAGGATCTTGGCTTTATTATGGCTATTCTAAAATTTCACCATGATGATGCTCATATGCGGGTCCCTTATTCACTCATTGTGCTGGATCCGTGGTGTCCCCTTTACAAGCTGTTCTTCAGCTTTGAGAAATTATTTTGTTTTCTTATTTGAAAATTTCTTCCCTTCTGTTTTCTCTTTACATTTTTTTTTCCTGGATATTTCTCTTATCCAGTCATCAAACTAATTCTCTAAATCAGACAGTAAAGCGTCTGCCTGCAATGCGGGAGACCCGGGTTCGATGGCTGGGTTGGGAAGATCCTGTGGAGAAGGAAATGGCAACCCACACTCCAGTACTCTTACCTGGAAAATCTCATGGACAGAGGAGCCTGGTAGATTACAGTCCATGGGGTCGCAAAGAGTCGGACATGACTGAGCGACTTCACTTTCCTTTCACTTACCTCCCAATACTTTCTCTTGAAGTTTCAGTTTCCATAATCCTATCTTAAATTTCCAGGTGCTCACATTTATTTTCTGGTTCTCCTTTCATAGCATCCTGTACTTGTTTAGGGATGTAACACTTCCTCAAATCTCCCTGATTAAAGTTATTGAAAATTCCTTTAGTTTTCTGTTCCCTAAATTATTTATCTTTATTATGGAGTATCCCCTGCTAATTTATCTGTATCTTTTATTAATGCCAGAGACTTTTTTTCCCAAATGTCTGATGATCATTTTCTTTTCATATTTAAGAGTGAGTCTGGGCTGGTCACGTGGCAGATTGGCAGTGAGCCTGCATCACGTGAGGACTCCAGTATTAGAGGCAGAAGCCCCTGCTTTGGAGGCATTGGACTGAACCCTCCAACTGGGGATGTACCCCTGGCTGCAAGTCTGCTGCTGGGGAATTGGCTGTTCCATGTACCATAGGCCAGTCCCCCTCACTTCAGCGGTGGCTGTGTCTCCTGCTTCCTCTACCCTTCACGGCGTCTGCAAGGCCTGAGCCCCTCTGGTTCTGCAAGGATGATGTGCAACTGTCTTGCTGCCTTCTCCTCTGTCCTCCACCCACTTCGCCAGTGACCACTCTTTTCTCCATTTCTCAGCTCCTATATGTTTCCTGACAAGGCTTATCTCCAGTGACTTCCCTCCTAGTCTCTTCATCATTAGGAGAGTAAAGTTTCCTCATTGCTTTTTAATCATTTTAGTGGGTCACAGAAGAGGTGGCAAACACGTGTGGCCAAGAATCTGTCTTTAAATGCAGATCTTCAATCCCCTCTTAATGTGTCCGTTTTACCTTTTTTCAGAGTGAAGCTCATTTTCCTTAACATAGGAGAATGAAACAAATCAAGAGCTTTATTATTGTAACAAACACCTCCACACTTTGAGAAAAGGAGACTTCAGGGGACCCCTTACGTCTCTGCCTGCTTCTGTTTCTCCTGTCGTCTTAGTTCAGACACATTTCCACACCTACCCAGTCACCCTGTCACAGACCTTTGTGCTCTCATATCCAAGTGCCATCTGTGTCTTATCCTCTCAGTTCTAAGTCCGTAACGTTTCTTGATTCACGGCTCCAGCTGCTTTGTCCAGGCGGCTTTCCCCTGCCCTGCTGGAACAGCCGGTAAGGAGGCCGTCTGCCCACCTTTAACCCAGCTTCTGTATAGTCTAAGTTCAGACCTGATTTTATCCCTCATTTACATCAAAGGAAGGACATTTAAAGCAATCAGTACCACCGCTACAGAAGGCTGTTGGACAACATCCATCAAAATGCTACCTGCACCTGTCCGCTGACCTGGCATTGCACTTCTAGGAAGTTTGCCTGCCTGTGGAGAGAGTTATTCTTGTGCGAGACGACGTGTGTGCAGAGTGATTGGTGGCGGCACAGTAACTGTTTATAAATGCAAAGACTGGAGACAGCCCAAATGACTATTAGCAGAGATTTGCTAAATAAATTAGAATACCTTCATATTGTTACCAAGCTCACTCTGCTTGCTGCAGGACAAGCCAATGAATGTGAGACATGAGGTGTTGTGACAAGGAATATGACTATTTGTAAAGCTGGCTGACCGAGAAGATGGCAGGCTAGTGCCTCTAAATAACCATCTTAGCAGGGTCTGGATGCCAGGTTCTTATATAGATCAGAGATGGGGGTGGGGGTGAGGAAACAAAGTTAAAAGACCATCAATCTTCCAAATATCTCTTAGAATGGCAAGTTTCAAGGAGAGGATGTGTTCATTTCTTCCTTCCTGCCATCTACAGGTGGACAGGGTTCTGAAAAAAGACACTTTTAGTTTAACAGTCAGGAAAAGGGGCAGGATTCTCTGAGGCAGCTCATTATGTATGATTATAATAACAAAAACAACAAAAAGCAAGTCAAAGAAACAGTTCCAGGATGGAATAAGAATTGGCTTTTCCCTGCAACAATTCCCCACTGTCCAAGTCCATTCCACAGTCTTGTGGAAAGGGAGGCAATGATCCCTCTGCTACATAAGGTGGATCTTTCTGAGAGTGTCTGCCATTGGTGCTAGTGTTCCAAGTGTTGACATTTGTCTTCCTTTGTTCCTCTTGTGAAGTGTCTACACCTGTAGACTTCGAAATATTGAACTTTGAACCCAGGAGGCAGCATCTCAAGTTAAGGAATGTAGTGCTTTTCTACATATGGGAAGATGCAAGAGTCAGGGCTCATTTTCTTGATGTGCACCTCAGCTATCTGGGGTCTATAATCCTGTGTTCTCATATTCTGAGCTTTCTCAGCACTCACCATAGGGAGTGGCCACAGTCTTATGGCTGCTAGATAGCAGGTATTTTCCCTCAGGATTCACCAGCTTACTTTGGAGGGCTGCAACCACTGATGGCAGGAAATTTTCCATTTTTCAGATCCTCCCCTCTTGGTTGGGTTTCCCTGATAGCGCAGTTGGTAAAGAATCCACCTGCAATGCAGGAGACCCTGGTTCAGTTCCTGGGTCAGGAAGCTCCACTGGAGAGGGGATAGGCTACCCACTCCAGTATTCTTAGGCTTCCCTTGTGGCTCAGCTTGTAAAGAATCTGCCTGCAATGTGGGAGACCTGGGTTCGATCCCTGGGTTGGGAAGATCCCCTGGAGAAGGGAACAGTATTCTGGAGAATTCCATGGACTACAGTCCATGGGGTTGCAGAGAGTTGGACATGACTGAGCGACTTTCACTTTCATTTCACTTTCCCCTCTTGCTCAGGAATTTGACCAATATTTGGGAGATACTTCGTGATCAAATTTTGTCCCACAGTGCTGGGAGACTCATTCCAGATCAGGTGAAAATCTTTGAAAAGCCACTCTAGGTGCTAAATTTTGCACCAGGCCCCATCAATAATTAAAGATCCTCTGAATTCTGTCTAATTATAATCCTGGAGACATATTCCTTTGTTGCTTCTTCCCATACCTAAATCACACTATGGCAATCATTTTATGTTACTGATGTGATCTATTTTCTCATGATGTCTAGCTAGGTAAGTTTTGTTAAAGGCCTGCTTATACACTGGGTACTGTAAGAGACAATCTTATAAATTAAACAGGATGTAAGTAATGCAGATAGTAACATTTGACAATGACACAGTGCAGCAGGGAGACAGAAAGCACAGTCTGAAAACAAGAGCATATGAAAACGATGATTGACGTCACTAGGTGTGATCCAGTCACCATCATCTAGCGACCAAAGGAGCTGTGACTGACTTAACTGCTATCTACAGTTTCATCGTACTGGCCATGCACATTTACAGATGGCTTAAACTCCGAGACAAGTGTGTGCTACTGGCAGGGTCCACCAGTTAGAGAGAAAAAGGTTTCCATTTTGCTTACAAAGATATAATTTACCAAGTTAATGTAAGTCATAATTAGTTTAAGGAGAAGGTTTTCCTTATAACTGCAAAACACAGATTTAAACCAGTAATCCTTTTAGATAGGAGCTATAGAAATTATTTTTTAATTAATTTATTTATTTTAATTGAAGGCTAATTACTTTACAATATCATGGTGGGTTTTGCCACACATTGACATGAATCAGCCATGGGCACACATGTGTTCCCCATCCTGAACCCCCTCCCACCTCCCTCCCCATCCCATCCCTCAGAGTCATCCCAGTGCACCAGCCCTGAGCACCCTGTCTCATGCATTGAACCTGGACTGGCGATCTATTTCATATATGTTAATATACATGTTTCAATGCTATTCTCTCAAATCATCCCACCCTTACCTTCTCCCACAGAGTCCAAACGTCTGTTCTTTACATCTGTGTCTCTTTTGCTGTCTTGCATATGGGGTCATTGCTACCATCTTTCTAAATTACATATATATTCGTTAATATACTGTATTGGTGTTTTTCTTTCTGACTTACTTCACTCTGTATAATAGGCTCCAGTTTCATCCACCTCATTAGAACTGATTCAAATGCATTCTTTTTAATGGCTGAGTAATATTCCATTTTGTATATGTACCACAGCTTTCTTATCCATTCGTCTGCCAGTGGACATCTAGGTTGCTTCCATGTCCTAGCCATTGTAAACAGTACTGTGATGAACATTGGGGTACATGTGTCTCTTTCATTTCTGGTTTCCTTGGTGTGTGTGCCCAGCAGTAGGATTCCTGGGTTGTATGGCAGTTCTATTTCCAGTTTTTTAAGGAATCTCCACATTTATCCATAGTGGCTGTACTAGTTTGCATTCCCACCAACAGTGTAAGAGGGTTCCCTTTTCTCCACACCCTCTCCAGCATTTATTGTTTGTAGACTTTTTGGTAGCAGCCATTCTGACCAGCATGAGATGGTACCTCATTGTGATTTTGATTTGTGTTTCTCTGATAGTGAGTGATGTTGAGCATCTTTTCATGTGTTTGAAACCATAGAAATTATAACCATGTTCACCAGTTTACTCAGCCCTATGTAACTATTCCTTTCTGTTAACAGCTTTATGAAGCCATCAGTTTCCCTATTAGAATTCTTCAGTGTCTTTCCCAGTTCAGCATTATGGCCTGGAAGTCAGAAACATGTATTTATCCGAACATGTTTTTTGTAAATCTTCTTGAAGAGGGTACATTTTTGCAAAGGCATCAATGTGAAACCATAACTGTCTATAATGACAAAAGACATATGAAGGCAAGTTTAAATCTGATTACAATGTGGTTGATAAAGCAACCCAGTTACTGCTGTGACATACAACACTTTCAGACATTTGGAATTATGATAATATTCTACCAGGAGATAGATTTTAGGGAACTCCAATTAATCTCTAGAATATCTATATCATTTACCATATAACTTGAAATTTATTACTCATGTGACAATACCCCTCACTTAGTTTAACATACCAAAGAAACATAATTAGGTTAATGTCTTCCTTTGGGGTGTTTCAGGGACCCTTTGTAGCATCCCAAAGTTGGCTAGAGGTAATTTGATTTGAGAATTTTTGTCAAAAGAATCTTAAAAAAACATTTTAAAGCATGACAGGATCATAGCTCCCTGTGAAAAAATAGATATCTACTTAGCCAAAGTAACAATAAAAGATTCCAAAAGCAAATATAGAACATATCACTTAAAAGGTAAAAAAACTTAAAATATGTTTTCAAAAACAGTTTAGCATCTTTAGAAAATTTGTCTGTTTTGACAGATAGAAAAACCAAATTTATGTTTTGCACCAGTTTACTTTAAAGATTCCTTTACTCAGTTCGGTTCAGTTCAGTTCAGTCGTTCAGTCATGTCCAACTCTTTGCGACCCCATGAACTGCAGCACGCCAGGCCTCCCTGTCCATCACCAACTCCCGGAGTTCACCCAAACCCATGTCCGTCAAGTCGGTGATGCCATCCAGCCATCTCATCCTCTGTCGTCCCCTTCTCCTCCTGCCTCCAATCCCTCCCAGCATCAGGGTCTTTTCCAATGAGTCAGCTCTTCACATCAGGTGGCCAAAGTACTGGAGTTTCAGCTTCAGCATCAGTCCTTCCAATGAACACCCAGGACTGATCTCGTTTAGGATGGACTGGTAGGATCTCCTTGCAGTCCAAGGGACTCTCAAGAGTCTTCTCCAACACCACAGTTCAAAAGCATCAATTCTTCGGTGCTCAGCTTTCTTCACAGTCCAACTCTCACATCCATACATGGCCACTGGAAAAACCAGAGCCTTGACCAGACGGACGTTTGTTGGAAAAGTAATGTCTCTGCTTTTTAATATGCTATCCAGGTTGGTCATCACTTTCCTTCCAAGGAGTAAGCGTCTTTTAATCTCATGGCTGCAATCACCAACTGCAGTGATTTTGGAGCCCAAAAAAATAAAGTCTGACACTGTTTCCACTGTCTCCCCATCTATCTGCCATGAAGTGATGGGACCAGATGCCATGATCTTAGTTTTATGAATGTTGAGCTTTAAGCCAACTGGTTCACTCTCCTCTTTCACTTTCATTAAGAGGCTCTTTAGTTCTTCTTCACTTTCTGCCATAAGAGTTGTGTCATCTGCATATCTGAGGTTGTTGATATTTCTCCCGGCAATCTTGATTCCAGCTTGTGCTTCATCCAGCCCAGCATTTCTCATGATGTACTCTGCATATAAGTTAAATAAGCAGGGTGACAATATACAGCCTTGACATACTCCTTTTCCTATTTGGAACCAGTCCATTGTTCCATGTCCAGTTCTAACTGTTGCTTCCTGACCTCAAATAGGTTTCTCAAGAAGCAGGTCAGGTGGTCTGGTATTCCCGTCTCTTTCAGAATTTTCTACAGTTTATTGTGATCCACACAGTCAAAGGCTTTGGCATAGTCAATAGAACAGAAATAGGTGTTTTTCTGGAACTCTCTTATTTTTTTGATGACTCATCAGATGTTGGCAATTTGATCTCTGGTTTCTCTGCCTTTTCTAAAACCAGCTTGAACATCTGGAAGTTCACAGTTCACGTATTGCTGAAGCTTGGCTTGGAGAATTTTAAGCATTACTTTACTAGCGTGTGAGATGAGTGCAATTGTGCGTTCTTTGGCATTGTTTTTCTTTGAGATTGGAATGAAAACTGACCTTTTCCAGTCCTGTGGCCACTGCTGAGTTTTCCAAATTTGCTGGTATATTGAGTGCAGCACTTTCATAGCGTCTGCTTTCAGGATTTGAAATATCTCAACTGGAATTCCATCACGTCCACTAGCTTTGTTTGTAGTGATGCTTCCTAAGGCCCACTTGACTTCACATTCCAGGATGTCTGGCTCTAGGTGAGTAATCACACCATCGTGATTATCTGGGTCATGAAGATCTTTTCTGTACAGTTCTTCTGTGTATTCTTGCCACCTCTTCTTAATATCTTATGCTTCTGTTAGGTCCCTACCATTTCTGTCCTTTATTGAGCCCATCTTTGCATGAAATGTTCCCTTGGTATCTCTAATTTTCTTGAAGAGATCTCTAGTCTTCCCATTCTATTGTTTTCCTCTATTTCTTTGCATTGATCACTGAGGAAGGCTTTCTTATCTCTCCTGGCTATTCTTTGGAACTCTGCATTCAAATGGGCATATCTTTCCTTTTCTCCTTTGCTTTTCGCTTCCTGTCTTTTCACAGCTATTTGTAAGGCCTCCTCAGACAGCCATTTTGCTTTTTTGCATTTTTTTTTTGGGGGGGGGGTCTTGATTCCTGTCTCCTGTACAATGTCACGAACCTCCATCCATAGTTCATCAAGCACTCTGTCTATCAGATCTAGTCCCTTAAATCTATTTCTCACTTCCACTGTATAGTCATAAGGGATTTGATTTAGGTCATACCAGAATGGTCTAGTGGTTTTCTCCACTTTCTTCAATTTCAGTCTGAATTGGGCAATAAGGAGTTCATGATCTGAGCCACAGTCAGCTCCTGGTCTTGTTTTTGCTGACTGTATAGAGCTTCTCCATCTTTGGCTGCAAAGAATATAATCAATCTGATTTCGGTGTCAACCAACTGCTGATGTCCATATGTAGAGTCTTCTCTTGTGTTGTTGGAAGAGGGTGTTTGCTATGACCAGTGTGTTCTCTTGGCAGAACTCTATTAGCCTTTGCCCTGCTTCATTCCGTACTCCAAGACTAAATTTGCCTGTTACTCCAGGTGTTTCTTGACTTCCTACTTTTGCATTCCAGTCCCCTATAATGAAAAGGACATCTTTTTTGGGTGTTAGTTCTAAAAGTTCTTGTAGGTCTTCCTAAAACTGTTCAACTTCAGCTTCTTTGGCATTACTGGTCGGGGCATAGACTTGAATTACCGTGATATTGAATGGTTTGCCTTGGAAACGAACAGAGATCATTTTTTTTGAGATTGCATCCAAGTACTGCATTTCGGACTCTTTTGTTGACTACGATGGCTACTCCATTTCTTCTAAAGGATTCCTGCCCACAGTAGTAGATATAATGGTCATCTGAATTAAATTCACCCATTCCAGTCCATCTTAGTTCACTCATTCCTAGAATGTCGATGTTCACTCTTGTCATCTCCTGTTTGACCACTTCCAATTTGCCTTGATTTACTCAATTAAACTTATTTTAAACTTAGTCAATCCTGACTGATCATGTACAAAACCCTTTTGGGAGTCCATTTTCCACAAATATTTCATCCCTTAACTTATTTTAGCACAATTTTAACTTTTGAATTTTAGAATATCTGGAGAGATCCTATAACATATATTTCTAAAAGTTCACTCAAAACTCTTTTCCCATTTGCACTTTCTTTCCTCAAAAGTTTCTTCACATTGAGTCACTTTCCTTGCTGACATATTTGCAACAAATATAATAAGATCTTATTTAGCTTATGTTAAACCTAGGCACAATTAAAGTATTATACCTAATATTGTATTTAATATGTTGATCACTCAAGACATGTCTATATTAATTACATTAACAAACTTTAAACATTAATACTAGGTACTAATTTAATATTGAATATTTCCCAGTTCTTGTGAACCTGTAATTCATTTAGCTTAATTTCTCTTGTACTTAGAATTGTTTGGTTTGTAAGCACTTTTATTTAAGCCAGTTAAATAGAGCTCTTTTACAAATCAACCATGGCAAAAAGTGAAAGTGAAGTCACTCAGTCGTGTCCTACTCTTTGCGACCCCTTGGACTGTAGCCTACCATGCTCCTCTGTCCATGGGATTTTCCAGGCAGGAGTACTGGAGTGGGTTGCCATTTCCTTCTCCAGGGGATCTTCCCAACCCAGGGATCAAACCCGGGTCTCCTGCATTGTAGGCAGACGCTTTACCATTTGAGCTACCAGGGAAGATACTACACTTGATCTTAGCCAAAAGGCCAAATCCACTGAGTGGCCTCAGTGCTTATTTCAAGATTTTAGTCCTGAGTCAGGTATAGCAATGTAAAAACCATAAGTTTACAAAAAAGCTTGAATTAAAATTGGGTTTCTCATACATGGAACAAGTCAAGCTCACTTGGCTAGGCAGCTAAACATTTGCAGAAAAAGGACTTAAGATTTCTAATTACCTTGGACGAGCCAACTTATAAATCATTTTACCCTCTCTAAAATTTGAATTTTAGAAGACAGCAGAGATGAACATTCCTGAGAAGACCAGATAGGACATTTGCATCTCAAAGCTACAGGCAAGTTCTTTCTAGGATGACTCTGTCTACCCTTTGTTTAAAACTGAGGGGGAAAGAGGTGAAGGTAATAGGAAAGATAGGCTGAGGAGCCCACCTCGGAGTCCTGGCCTCCTGGGAAGGCAGCAGCCAGAGAAGTGGGCTCGGTGATGTGCCTGAACCAGTATGTGCCGACATTGCACGGAAGTAGTCTTTCTGGGGGCAGATGCCCTAGGAGCCGGGGCTAATCTGTGACCCCCCTTATCCTGCTGTGGGCGTCTTCAAGCAGCAGCTGCCTTACTAGCTTTTAGGTGCCTGGCCCATGGCACACAAGTTTAATTGACCTGGTCCTCAGCTTAAAGGAGAAAGCGGAAAGGAGAGCCCTCACCTCCTTGGGTGATAGCTACTGTGCCACAGTGGGCTGTGGGGTCTTCAGAACACGCCAGAGACTAACCCTGGCCGGAGTTCCTCAACTGCTTCTATAGCCACTAGCTTGTTCACAGAGGGCTTGAGGAGAGAGAAAGGAGAGAGCTGCTGTGGGGGTGGGCGGGAACCTTAGAAGAAGCCCTTCTCATTTTAGCTTAAGCAGTTAGTACTAGATGTCTGCACATTACCAAATTACCAGAGTAACCAAAATAAACCGAAACCTAGCTAGCTGGAAAGTCACACTACAGTTCCATTAGATCTATGACCTTTGTCCATTATAAAAGGAGTTTTCCTTCACAGGAGAAGCTCCCCAAACTGGAGCTGAAGTTCTTCACTGTCAGTTACCCAGGGCTCCTATAGGGGAAATGGGAATTGGACACCTCAAGTCCAAAGGAGCCTTCAGATCTATTCACTCATTCTCAGAGTGTTCCTTTCCTTTGCAAAGTACTTCTAACTGCAAGATTGCTTAATTGTGAGCCATTCATGGGCCATTGCTCTTCTAATCTTAGCGTATCTAATATATGCCCCAAAGAGCTTTCCTTTAGGATAGATGAAATATTTCCCATTTCTATAAGTTTGATAACACCAAAACACAAAAGATGTTGTGTTTTGTGCTTCAACAAAGACAGCACAAATTCCAGCACTGATGCACAGAGGAACCAGTTCCCAGCTCAGGTAAGTAAATTTACCCTAAAAAACAAATGAACTAATTCCAACTAGGTAGCCTACTCACATCAGAACTAGTTCCCCAATGAACTGGTTCCAACTGAGGTAGAGTCCAACAATAATTCTCCTCTCCAACAGGGTACCCCAGCCAAATTTGTTTGTCCCATAAAGGAAAAATCCAAATTGAGGGGGAAATATGTCCCCAGTGTGCGCCCCAGAGTAACTCACCCTACAAAACCAAGTCTGTTGACTCATAACACAAAAGGGCATGCAAAGCCACAAACAAATCAACTGGCTATCAAATTGGGGAGACTTACCCTATGAAATTGAGTTCGTTGACGTGTAGAAGTTGGTCAGTTCCTTGTTTCAAACTGCCAAGCCCTGGGGCAGCTGGTGCCTCTTCCCAGAATCTTGAAGGAAAGATCAAGGGGGTCCTGGCAGCTGCTAGGGTCTTGTCCCAATATTCCTTGACAGGGGCCAGCTAGCCTCTAGAAGCAAAGATCCTGGATGGCTAAGCCAAATTTGTTACCAAGTTCAAGCTCTCTCTGCTTGCCACATGACAGGCCAGTGAATCTGAGAGATGAGATGTTGAGTCAAGGAATATGACTTTATTTGGAAATACAGCTGACTGAGAAGACGGCAGGCTAATATCTCTAAATAACCATCTTAGTGGAGTCTGGATGCCAGGTTCTTTTATAGATCAGAGATGGGAGAGGTGAGGAAACAAGGTAAGACAGCCATTAATCTTGCAAATATCTCCTAGAATGGCAAGCCTCAGGCAGGGGATGTGTTTATTTCTTCCTTCCTTCCTGCCGTCTACAGGTGGACAGGGTTCTGAACAAAGGCACTTTAACAGTCAAGTAGAGGGGCAGGGTTCTCTGAGGCAGGCTATTATGCATGATTATAATAATAAAAGCAACGGAAAGCAAGTCAAAGAAACAGTTCCAACATGGAGTCAGAATTGGCTTTTCCCTTCAACAATATGATGGAATTGTATGCAGTCATAAAAAACTAAGAAAGCTTCTTATATATTTATAGGAAATGGTATCTAAGATATACTAAGTAAAAACTGAAGGATGCAAAGTAAGGGACTAACACTTGTGTAACATTTTTGTAAAGAGGGAAAAATAATATGTGTTTATTTTCTTGTCTATGCATAAAGCTCCTGGAAGGTTACAAGAACATTTATTTAGTCCAAGGAGGGAAGATGCATGATGGGGGATGGTATGAAAGGGCTATTTTCACTCTATAACTTTTTGAACATTTTCTTTGAAAAAAATAATTTTTGGCCATGCCATGCAGCATGCAGGATCTCAGTTCCCTGACCAGGGATTGAACCCACCCCTCGTGCCTTCTGATTTATGGAGCACATGAATTTGTTGTCTATTAAAAATAAACAAATAAAAAGTAAAACTCCCTCTTTATATTATCTCAGTTTAGTTTTTTAAGGCATTATATTACACTGAATGATTATAAAATAACTCATATGTTTATATAGTCTATGAATTCAGAATATGTTTAATATAACAAATCTTTTAATATGAAATATGTATTTTGCTATATTAATTTGACTATATATTGCATGTTGTATGTATCCTACATGTATTGTTTTAAAGGTCTCTTTATAAGAAACAGTCTGAAAGGAAAACATCAGTGATTATTTCTGGGTAGTCGACATATAGATGATTTTAACTTTCTTCTTTATACTTTTTCTGTTTCTCTGGTTTATACTGCCAAAGGGATACTGCTCCTAATAATCAGAAAAAAATCATGTGTGCACCCACTCCCCTCTGTCCAAGGATAAAGCTCGGTGACCTCAGTGTGCCTTTTGAGGCCTTGCCTATGTTTCCCTCCTCTCCTATCAACCCTCCCACTGCCCCTGCAGGAGTCTCTGTGACCCCTGAACAGGCTCCTTGGCTGTTCTCCCCTGTCTTACGGAACTGCAACCCAGACGTTAGGACCCAGCTCAAATGTCCTCCCACCAAGACAGAATCAGTGGTGCCCCATCTGTGCTCAGGGGACCTGCTGTCTTCCTCGGGCCTGGATTCCTTAGGCTTGTGGCCCTTATTTCATGAGTCACGGGGCCCCCAGGAGCAGCCCAGGTGCTGACTCAGGATGAACGCTGGGAAAGTATGGGTCCAATGTCTCCCCTGTGACTCTCTCCCCCTTCTGCGAGACGGAAGTGCTGAGAGAGTTACTGTTGGCTGCAAAGTTCACTTTACCTTGGTGTCTCCTTTCTGTTCGTGGGCTTCTGGGGATGTGATCTTGGTGTCCTGCCTGACCTGGCTGCAGTCCTTGTTCCCATCCCGGTGGGCCCTCTACCTAGTGGCATTCTTCACAGAGAACTGCACCTTCCAAACCAAAGGTGAGCGCAGATCAGCCCCCAGCAGTCCAGTTTGAGGGGAACACACTCTCCCCAGGGTGGCTGGTCTGCCCAAGAGAGAGGAGGTGCTTTTCTCATGTCTGTTGGAGAAAGTGGGGCTGGGAGATGTCTCTGCCCCAAAGACTTCCGATCCCTTCCAGACGCCTTCTGAGTCTTCCTTCTCACTCCTCTCCAGAGGGAAATTGGCTGGAAGTGAAGGAGACAGAAGCAGGAGGAGGAGGCCCCATCAGCCATCCCCTTTCTTGGAGGATTTGAGCCTGTTCCTTGTCTCTTCACAGACTCACAGACTGGTACAGAGAAACAAAGCTGTCAGAGAACCCCACTCCTTCCCCGGCTCTCAGAGTGCAGACACCCAGTGATTCACCAAGACCTGCCCCCTGTCCGCGGGCAACTGAGCCTGAAGAGAGGAGCAGATGTCAGATTCCTTTCGGATCCATCTATGCTTTCCCTTAAGCCCCGGCTTAAGAGATACCAACATTCTCCCCTAATCCAGCTGCTGTTGATCTCATCCGTATCCTTATTCCCAAAGAGATATACTAAGAGGATAAATCCCAGCCCAAGAACTCAGACACTTGGCCCCACTTGCAGCGTCTGCTTTGTATGACAGTCAGGGCTAGGCTGGATGTGGCGGGCACACAGCCCTGGAATGGACACGGCCATTTACCTATGAAATTCAAACTATTAAGGGTCTCCTCGGTGCCCCAAATCCTTCCATTAATGAGCAATAATGAGTAATATTTACTGAGTACTTAGTATGTGCCAGACACATTCTGGGTGCTTCTCCTGCATTAAAGAAGCAAATACACTTGTTATTGTTCTGTCTGATACCCAAGGAAACTGAAGCAAGTGGCCCAAGGTCACTCAGCTAATGAATGGTTTAGCCAGGTGAACCCTCTGCCTCCAGAGCCTGTGCTGTTAACCTCAAGGCTATTCTGCCAGGGGAAAGGCCCTCTCAAGTGCCCTGGGACTGCTTTCTTGCAGCTGCTTGTAAAGTGCACCTATTCCAGGGAAGGGCTGCAGGCCTGCCTTGTCCACCCAGGGGATGAATCGGTTTATCAGATCCTTTTCCCAGAGGGAGTTGGCAGTTGGCCTGAGAATGACCCCTGGCCTTCTTGAGATGAAGAGGGGGAGAAGGAGCCTCAAAAGAGGGCTTGGTGGTCAAGGAAGAGGGGATAGGGATACTTGGAGGCACGCAAAGGTGATGGGGAGGAAGGGAGGAATGGTTAGGCCCCCCAGCTCAACAGAGACAACTCCAGGGAAATAAGCCTGAGCAGCAGGGAGGGTCGTGTGGGAAGGGCCCCTGGGATGATCCCTCAGAGTGCATGCTTTTGGTGTGATTCCTGGCGTGAAATCGAGGGTTTGGGGCATGGACGGACAGAGGAGTAGAGGGGTGGAAGCAGCCCTCCGGACCTGACCGGGGCTTCAGGGTCCTGCAGGCCACAGCCTGACCCCTGATCCTCTGAGGGTGACCCAGGCCACTCATCAGAGCCCACAGTCATCATTCTGAGTTCTGACCCCCACCACCCGGCCCAGCCCTTGGCTCTCAACAGAGTCAAGTGGGTCAGTGGCAGGTGGATGCTGCTGGGAGCCCTCCGCCAGCACGGCCTGGACACGGAGGGTCAACTCCTCCCACTGCTCTGCTGCTGCTGCCCATGCAGGGAGCCCTGTGAGCTCGCAATGATCTCACAGCCATGTGCAGAGGTGGACCAGATGGCCCTCATCTGGTCTGCAAGCTGAGCTCAGGGAGGTTGTCATTTGCCTGGGAGTGCAGAGTGGCCAAGCCAGATTCAAACCCAGAACTCCACATGCTGGGTGTAGCACCCCTTCCACTAATCTACAGCTGTGCCCCAGGCATCCCCCAGGGGCTGCAGCTCTGGGGCCCTCACCTCAGGAGTTCCTTTCCTCCCCAGGCCCTCCAGCCGCCAGCTCTCAAACCTCTATTTGCTTCAGAATTGTCTCGGGGAACACATTTAAAACAAAATGCAGATTCCTAGAGTTCAACCACCAGGGATTCTGACTGTTGAAGGCTGGGACAGAGCCCAGGACTCTGCATTCTTAGCAAACCCCAGGTGTCTCTAAAGCAGGTTCCTGATGCAACTCTATTCACCATCTCAGAAGTGTCTGTCCCAAGCCCTATCCCACGGTGTGTGTGTGGGCTAAATCACTTCTGTTGTGTCCGACCCTTTGCGACCCCATGGACTTTAGCCCACCAGGTTCCTCTGTCCATGGGATTCTCCAGGCAAGGATACTGGAGTGGTTTGCCCTACCCTCTTCCAGGGGATCTTCCAGACCCAGGGACTAAACCCGCATCTCTTTTATCTCCTGCATTAGCAGGCAGGTTCTTTACCACTCTGCCACCTGGGAAGCTCCCATGGAGAGGGGCCCCTTTATTCTGCCTTTGTTGCTTAGTTTTCTCTCTATGTATTTCAAATACTATGAAGGGTGATGGGAGACTGTTCTAGGCTGCAGATGGGTTCCCTTTGTCTTCCGAGGCTCCAGGCTGCTTCTCCTGGGTCTCGCACATAGGCAGGGACAGGTGACGGGACAGGACCACCTCTTGGGGTCTCAGCAGGAGCCTGAGGCTGTACCTGTTTTAGACCAGTGTGCTGCTCTCTTGGCTGAAATCACAGAACAGAACCCAGCCCCCAAGGCAGTGTTTCTCAACCTGTGGCTCACATGCTACAGAATCGCCTTTTATTTGGCAAAAATGCAGATGCCTGCCCCTCCCTGGTTTATTGAATTAGAGTAGGGGAGAATGCAGGCCCAGAAATCTGCACTTGGCCAGCAATCCGGTCACTCTTTCGCACGTGAGTGGCTGAGAAGGCCTGCTGTCGATCATGGACTATGGAGTGTCACAGACCTGGGTTCAAATCCCAGGCCTGCCACAAGGTAGCTGTGTGTATTGGAACTAATCCCTAACCTCTCCTCTGTAAGACATGGCATACTATACCTGCCTATTTATTGGTCTTGCTGTGAGGATTCAATCAGACCTTGAGAAAATTGACTCAGAGCACCTGGCATCCAGAACCTGCTCTGAAGGCACACCCCGTCTCGTGGCAAAGAGGATGCAGACATAAATGCCTCCCTCGGGAGGGAGGCGCTGCAAGCTAAGAACGCTGAACGTTACTCACCCCACAGCAAAGATAGAGCAGCTTTAAAACAGTTCTGACCTTGCCTTTCCTCTGGGGTGAGCTCAGTGAAGTTTTCAAGGTGACTAGGTCCATTCCCACCCTCAGGTGTGAGCCATTCCAAGTTGGGGTCAGGCATTGGCAAACCTCTGGTCGGCCTAGGTCCCTGGGACCTTCAGCCTGGCAGCAGGCTGCCAGGAACCGGGAGTCTACAAGTCCTTCCTTTCCCGGGCTCCCCTAGTCTGGATCCAAAGAAATGCCAAAACTTGTAAAAAGCTCCAGCCATTCATAACGGGTCAGTTCCCTTGGGAAACGCTCCCAGCTCTGCTGAAAGCTTGCCAGGCGACTTGGTGACGTCGTGCTCAGCCCACACAATGGGCAGAGCAGGAAAAACATCCCGCCTGTCCATAGGCTCACATCCTCCTGGGGCCCCACCCTGCGGCTCCCAGAGGTTGGGGATGGCAGTGCAGAGGGGGCCAAAGGGATGCCAGAGCAGCTGTGGAGGAGGGAAGGGGGTGGAAGCAGGACCAGATCTCCCCAGTTTGCCTGCCTCCGGAACCAGCTGGGCGGGCTAGATTACAAGTCAAATCTGCTTTTTCTGGCTCCCCTGCCAGTCCCTGGAGACTACTGCTTACCAGCCCCGACACCGGAATGGATTAAAGCCTGAGCTGGCACATAAAGCTGTTCAGAGGGCAGTCAGCAGGTGGGCATAGCTGGTGGGAGGCCTTGCTTCGCACTTAACTGATGTGCAAGGTGTTAAACCTCCCAGGCCCTCAGTTTCCACGTCCATTGAATGGGAGTACTCGTGTATGTCTTATCTACTACCCAGGGTGTTCTCAGAGCAAAATGGGCTACCAGGCATGAAAGCACCTCAGTAACCTTAAATACACTACTGGCGTCATTATCGTAGCAGAGTGAGTGGGGAGGGGGCTGCATGCCTGGGGAGGCACAGCCATGAGGACAGGACCCTCCCCAGCCCAGGCAGCTGGCCACCTGAACCCAGCAAAGAGACCGAACAGATTGGAAACGCGGACACGTGAGTGCCAACCACAGGCGGTGAGGATGTCCAGACAGGCTTGGGGGGCAGGGTGGGGCAGGATGAGTGGAGAGGGGGCAGGGAGCGTTTACTGGAGAACTCACCCGGAGGTCACGTTTCCATACTAAGCTCTGTGTTTTTCCTTAGGTTGTGTCTATTTAGCGTGGCCTTTTGGGAAATGGAGGTTATAAGGGGCTAAGGCTCCCGTGAAGCCCTTGCATCAGCATTGATGTATGCATCATTTGGCATCAACAGAACTGAGCACATAGTGCTCAAGGGGTTGATCAGGGAAGGCTTCCTGGAGGAGGATTTGAGGCATGCTTGAAAGGAAGACAGAGGGAAAAGGTTCCCACAAAACCCTAAAGTGAAAACAGGCACGTTGATGAAAAATCGGGAGCAGGGAGGGCACTCTGAGGGCATCTACACCCCCCCTACCCCATCACTGTAAGGACGGGAGCACTGAGTCCCATCACCTGCCTGAGGTCCAGTGTCTGGCTGAGCTGCTGCAGGAGGTGGGAGGGGATGTCCAGGCAGAGGTTTGAAGACTTGAAGGAGGAGTCGCCTTCCAGGGAAAGGTGATCCTTGGTCTGCTAGCAGGAAAGGAGTGCGCAGTGGGTGGTCAGACACAGGACTGGAGAAGGAGGAGTGTCAGGGCTGGGACCCAAAGGGCGCCTCGCTGGGGCAGGCTGTGCCTACCTTAGGATGATGGTGGGAAGCCGGCAGGATGTCGTGAGGTCTCTAGGAGCACCTCTGTGGCCCAGGGCCACATTCTTTAGAGTATTCTGGGGGTGGGATGGGGGTTGGAGGAGTAGAGTATAGAAACACCTAGAAATAAGAGTGACTTTACTGTGTGACTAAATGGCACGAGTCTAGAGAGGTCTAAACTCAAAGTTGAGGGTCACCTAGGGGCACTCACTACCTGGGAGCAGGCCAGGAAGGGAAGGACTTGCAGAGGTGGGGTTCCAGCAAGTTCCTAATGCATCAGATATTTCATTTCAATGTTAACTCATTCTTATTCACAACTATGAACTATGAGGCCCAGAGATCCAACTCACTCTCTGAAACTTGCAACGCTAATAGGTACGCAGAGGTTGAGGAAGGGGAGGGAAGGTGCTCGTAAGTGAAAAAACCCTAGGCAGGTTGCTCATACCCGATGGGGTTATCTGCATCTATGAGTTCCTTGAGGAGTTTACTCAATTCTGAATCTTTAGTGCTTTACAGAGTGGTTTGGACCAAGGAGATTTTTTAATAAATGTCTGTTAAAGAAAAAAAAAATGTCAATTTAGGTAATGGTTTGTTACCTAAATTTTAATGAGCTCCAAAGAATTGATACTTTTGAACTGTGGTGTTGGAGAAGACTCTTGAGAATCCCTTGGACTGCAAGGAGATCCAACCAGTCCATCCGAAAGGAAATCAGCCCTGAATATTCATTGGAAGGACTGATGCTGAAGCTGAAACTCCAATACTTTGGCCACCTGATTCGAAGAACTGACTCATTGGAAAAGACCCTGAAGCTGGGAAAGATTGAAGGCAGGAGGAGAAGGGACTGACAGAGGATGAGGTGGCTGGATGGCATCACAGTCTCAGTGGACATGAGTTTGAGTAAACTCCAGGAGTTGGAGATGGATGGGGAGGCCTGGCATGCTGCAGTCCATGGGGTGGCAAAGAGTCGGACACGACTGAGCGACTGAACTGAACTGAACTGAGTGTTACCTGAAAATTTTGATTTAGGTAATGGTTTGTTAAGTTCACAGTACCTTGCCTGACATACATCTGTTAGGATATGAATGAATATGTGCGAGCATTCTCAGTTGTGTCCGACTCCTTGCAACCCCACGGACTGTAGCCCGCCAGGCTCCTCCGTCCAGGGAATTCTCCAGGCAAGAATACTGAAGGAGGAGTTGCCATTTCCTCCTCCAGGGGATCTTCCCAACCCAGGGACGGAACCCAAGTCTCTTGCATCTTCTGCACTGGCAGGCGGATTCTTTACCACTTCGGCACCTGGGAAGCCCAAGGGACATCAGAATTCTGAAACTTTGGTGGCAGTTTGGAAGGATGGGTGGGTTCCCATGGACAGACAGATTTTATTCCCTCCTGTGCTCTTACAACCCTTCCCCCTTGAGAGAATGATGCTGGCTTCCACCCTAGGGGACAGGCAACATAGCAACAGCCAACACTTTAGGTGGTGCTTTTCTATGTGGCCAATAAATTCTGAGTGCTTTCCGTGTATTTACTCATCTAATCTTCACACTAAGTCTGTGATCACCCCATTCTACAAATGGGGAAACTGAGGCACGGAGAAGCCATTTTCTGTGACCCCACAATTAGGAAGTGATGGGGCCGGGATTCAAGCCGAGACAGCCCGGCACTAGAGCTCTGCTCTCGACCGTCACGCTCCAGCTCCTCTGTCGCCTGGGAACCCCAACCTCCCTGCCTCCCCCGGTACTTTGAGCGGGGCGGTCAGTTCCACCGCCAAGCAGAACACTTAGGAGAGGTGCAGAAACACAGGTGGTTAAGGGTAAACATCAAGTCATCACCTCAAGGCAGGAAACCGCACTGGGCCCTGCCCGTGGGCTCCAAGGCAGCCCTCGCGCCGGTCCTCATCAGCTCCAACTTTAGGAGTTCCCACACCCCAGAGTCAGCCCCAGGTCTAGAAAAGCCAAGGTAGTCTGGCCTCAAAGCAAATGGCCCCACTGGACGCTCCAGGCATCCTGCAATCCAGGTGGAAGGGTTCTGCAAGCCTACAGCCACGGTTGGCCACACTCCTCTTAGCATCTCTGAGGGACGCTTCTTACCTGTGGGCTGTATCTTCCTGTCCTGCTTGGCAAAGTAGAGATCTGGCCAACCCCAAGACAGCTCCTTCCTATGCAACCTTGTAAGACTTGCCAGAAAAACTGCCTGCCACTGGAATTCCCAAGTGGTCTCCCATCCTCTGCTTGGATGCTTCTAGGGACAGAGAACTCAACACCTTGGAAGGCAGCTGATCCACTAATACCTATGACCCAGTGTTTTTTTATCATAAAACTCTTTGCATGTTTACTTCCCCAGCTATACTTAAAGCTCTGTGGAAACAAAACTGGGATGAGGTCATCCTAAACTCTTGCAAAATCTTTTAGGTAGAATGTACTTAATACATTTTTGCTAATCAAGATCTTATCAACGGTGAAGAATGCAAGAAAAAAAGTATGATCTAATTTAATCAGCTTGCAAACAGCAGAGCAGGGATCTGAATCCAGATTCTTGTATTTTGGAGCCCTGGATGTGCAAGACTCTTCCCTGGAAACCCAGGACCCCACTGACCCCTTCTCCAGGGAAAACATGGATGGTATAAAGTCTTGGTTGTATCTGAAGAAAAGAAAAGCAAAAAAAAAAACTCTTGGTACATTTTTTTTCAAATGAACAACTCCCCCTCCCCCAAGTAACCCAGACCTCATGAGAGGAAGCAAAGACCACATCCTAACTGACGCTGAGACTCTGAGTTCCTGCAAGTGGGGTCTAAGTCAGGGTCGAGCTGGTGTCCCAGATACTGGAAAGAGAGTGCAGCGTGTGGTCAGGAAGTCTTGGATGAATAATGAGTGAATGTGGGTGGGAGGGGCTCAGAGACAGGAAGATGAGGGGCTGGGCTGGAAGCTTGAGCAGGGAAGAGTGCTGATGGCATCCTAGAGGGCTGAGCGTGTCCCTGCCACTCGGATGGGCCCCCGAGTGACACAGCTACTGCACAGCCACGCCTCGTGCTGACCTCACCAGGACGAGGCGGACGCGGGTGCAGGAGAAAGCGATGGTACCCGGCGTCGAGAGAACTTCCCAGGGGCTGGGGGCTGGGTGAGCAGCTAGGAGAGGCTTCCTTAAGGCAGAGGCCGTGTCAGATGATTCACCTCTGGACAGGTGTTACTGCGGGGGGGGGCCCCCCCAGCAAGAGGAAGGGACGGGGGAGGAGCAGAAAGAGCAGCTGGCAGAGGGGAAGAGGCAGAGAGATAGAAGGCACCAGGAAGTGGACAAGTGGCCTCTGCAGCCCCTCCGAGCCGCCGCCCTCCCCGGCCGTCCTGTCTGAGGAGAGCTCTCCCTGGAACAGGGTGTCGCCCATAACGCTGGCGTGGCAGCTGGGTCCCCAGTGCCCAAGGCCACCTGCTGAGCTGGTGGGGAGTCCCGGAGGGTCCCGAGGAGGGGCAGGGCAACGGCAGGGGGCTCGGCCTGTCAGCCATGCCCGCAGGTGGCCAGAGGGTGAAGGCCTGCTCCCAGCTGCCAGGAACGCGGCAGGCAAGCCAGGTGCCAGCTGCCCACATAGCCCAGCAGGGGCTGTCCTGCGAGCCCCGCGCCTCAGGGCGGCAGGCGGGTGGGTGTGAGCGCTGACATCCCCCTGCTCCGCGGGCGCAGAGCCTCAGGCTCGCTGCAGGAAAGAGAATGAGGGTCCCGTCTCAGGGCTCCGCTCCCAGGGCAGCTCCTCCTCCACGCCTGAGCTCCTCAGATGAAGCCTCCCAGTGTCTGGGGGGGGGGGGGGGTGGATGCTACTGGCCTCTCTCAGCCTTTAAAAGCAGGGGTCAGGGGCTTTCCAGCTCAAAGTGAGATCCAGAGTCCCTCCCATGCCCCACAGGACTCCAACCTGGCTACACACTGGGGTCAACTGGGCAGCTTTTAAAAATCTTCTGATGGGGCTTCCCTCGTGGTCCGGTGATAAGACTCCATGCTTCCAATGCAGGGGGTGCAAGTTTGATCCCTGGTCAGGGAACTAAGATCTGACATGCTGCAGAGGGTGTGCAACCCCCCCAGTTTTTTTTTTTTTTTTTAAATTTCTGACACCTGGCCCCACTGCTGGAAAATCTGTGAATTTCCAGCATGGAAATTCCAGCACACTTCCTACGTGCTCCCTGATGGGCCCGAGGTGCAGAACCATCCATCCCTCCATGCATGCCAGCCCACCTGCCACCCTGCCGGGCCACTGTGCTCCGTCCAGCCCGGCTGCCTCCTTGTTCATCCTCATGTGCCCTCCCTTGGGGGTCTTTGCTGTAACACTCTGTCACTGGGGGTCCACACAGCTCCCCACTGACAAGGCCCTGCTCTCCCCAGTCTCACCAGAGGCCCCTGACCACACTGCACCATCACATGGCCCCTGACTCCGCCTCATTCTGCCTCCTCACACCTGAGCCCTTGACATAGGGTGCTTAATTTGGGTAATGCTTTCCCCCCTCACCAGAATGTTGCTCTGCAACAGCAGGGACAAGGCGATCTTGCTCGCTGCCCCGTCCTCTGGGCCCAGCACTGTGCCTGGCATGCAGCGGGTGCTTGATACAAAAATGCTGAAAGGTCATCCACACCAACAGGTCTGAGCTCCTATTGCTGCAAAGCGAGGGTGTGGAGTCCCACGACTCGGCGTGCTGGCTCCCAGCCAGGACAAATTCCCAGGGCTGAAGGTCTGCCCTGGAGACGAGGGCTCTCAGGATGCTGCGTTGCGTCAAGACAGGAAGCAGGGGTCTGAGCAGAGGTGAAGGTGGAAAGATAGCCCGGAAGGAACTGAGCTCCTTCAAGGAGGAAGCAAAGGAGGTCCAGCACGCGTCCCACACCTGGAGCCCAGCAGGCAAAGAGGGTGGTGACCCGTGGTCAGATCAGCAGCCCTGACCACTGGACCCAGCCCACAGGGACGGCGTGACTGAGCCACAGGAAGGGCAGAGGCAGCCCCAGGGCCGGCAGGGTGGGGTTGCTGCGGAACGGAGCCCAGCCGCCCTCTGCAGCCACCGCTGAAGCCAACCTCCTGAAGCTGAGGGCCCCTGCAGGGCGCCGTGCCCGTGCGGACAGCCTGGTGTGGTGGAGGGAGAGGCCGTGGGTGCCCCAGGCACTCCTGACTCATCCCAGGGGCAGAGGAGGGCAAAGGGCGGCCAGAGGGGGAGATGGTCAGCCGCTGCGGGGGACGCTGGGCCAGGGACTCCGGCCCGGGGGCGGGCCGCCGCTGCGGGGGACGCTGGGCCAGGGGCTCCGGCCTGGGGGTGGGCCGCCGCTCGGGAGAGGCATATGAGAACGGTGGGGGGGCACCCGGAAGACAGAGGCCCCAGGACACCTGGCCCGGGTGGTGGTGGTCGGGCCACCGGAGAGGCTGAGGACGGCCCTCAAGGCCTGTCTGCCCCAGCCGCTCACAACCATCACGCCACCAAGCTTCCTTCTCCAGTAACGTCCTTTTTCCTCAGGCACTGATTACACATGAGGCCTGGGGGGCACCCCCCCAACTCCGCCCCGGAGCTCTCTGGGGCAGAAACTCAGAGTGCTGTGATGTCGGCACAGAGACCCCCAGAGTCCCCCTGACCCATTCTGCCTCCAGAGAGGACAGGAGCTGTCGCAGCAAGAGCAGCCGCCCTGCCCCTCCAGACTCTCAAAGGGGCCAGCGCCTGCGTGAACCCCTGTGTGCTGCGGCCCGGGGTACAGCGGTGGCCTCCAGTCCCGAGAGGAGCTGCAGCGAAGCAGCGTCTGCTCCAACTTCCCTGCCGTGTTCTCCTCCAGTCTGCCCCTCTTCCCTCTTTGCCCTCCGTGAAGACCCACGGCTGCGGCGGCTGACAGACCTGGCCTCTAATTCGCCGTGGGACCCCAGGCGGGTCATTTAACCCCGGGGAACCTTACTGTCCTCACCAGCAAAGCAGGCAGAAAGGGGGCTGCTGTGAGGCTTCGACGAGACGCAAGGCGGTGGCACAGAGTAGGGAGCTCAGCAAACCTCAGGTATTGCTCGTCCCCTCCCAAATTCAACTTCAAAAGCCCAATGCAGATCCCCACCAACGTGGCTCCTGGCCCCTGCCCTCCAGTTTGGTGACCGGCTGCCTGTAGGAGGTGAGGGGATTAAGGCTGGCAGAATCAATGTTGAGAACCAGGCCCTGATCCACCCTCTGCGTCCATGGTCTTGGGGCACACCACCCAATCTCTCAACACAAGCTTTCTCCCCTGGGAAGCAGCTGGCCCCTCATGCGTGCCAGCAAACTGGAAAGTTCTCACGGCCAGATGTGAGGCATTAGACACAGCCAGGAGGCGTGGTTTGCAGCCTGACATTCTCAGGGTGGTCTTGGGGAGAACAAACCTGGACACCGAACTGGAAAACAGCACGACGCTGAGAACTCTGGGAGGTAAGTGTGAAAGGAGATGTGAACAGATCCAAGGTAAGGGGGCATCTGGGAAGTGGGAACAGGAGTCAGGTCTGTGCAGTTACCGTTGGGCCAGAAATACTGGAGGTCTGTGCCCTAGTTCTGCTGTGCTGGCCTTGACCATTCTCCACATCAACCCGCTCTTACACCTTCCTCCCTGCCTCCCAAGAGGTCAGAGACTCACTCGGTTGGGGGAGCACAAAGGTCAGCTACATCAGACAGAACCCAGACCCTTCCCCGGGACCCCTGGCAGCAACTCGGGCCACGGCAGCTACAGAGAGCACCAAGCCCCAGGCCTCTCCTGCACCCACCCCAGGGTACCCAGGACTGATTCCCAGCCCTGAAGGCAGCAGCATCCAGAACACAGCAGGGAGAATACAGGGCACCATGCCCATGGCCCCGAGGGGGCTCAGGCACACACACTAACCAAACTCTCCCCCTTTATCTACACAGACACAGGCCCGGCCTGCACTCAGGAGGCCTGGGGAGGCCCTTCCGTCCTCCACCTCCGGCATCAGTTTGTCAACACCAGCTTTTGTGCAGGAGACTGCTCACTCCTTTCTGTACAACATGAATTAAATATATTATCTGTCTTTATGCTGAGTCACAGGACATTCACAGTACAGTGGTGGGGGGTGGGGGGGGCACTTATGGGGAAGCCAAGACCCTCTAGGGCCGCTCCTCAGGCGGAAGGGGGTTGGGCAGGCGGCCTGGCCTCCCTTTGGCCTTGACATCTAAGACCCAGCCCAGTGTTGAGACTTTGGGAATACAAGAGGCGTGCTCCATAGGTGGGTAGAGGCGCCTTCTCGGGGGCCACGGCCCTGCACACTCCCGGTACCCTGGGGCTCAGGGTAAGAGCTGACCCCATCCCATCCCACCTTCCTGCACCTCAGACTGTGGGCGCGGTCTCCTCTGGGCATGGGGAGGCTCCAGGCAGGCCAGAGCAATGACAGAGCCACGGGCACTGGGGAGGAGGAGGGAGGCTGTGCCAACACCACAGGGCTGGGGCCGGCCTGGCACCAGGCTCAGGGTGAGCCTGCACACCCGGGAGCTGCCCGCTGGACGCTGGTGCAGGGCGGACCCACCAGCACCCAGGGATGATGAGCAGGAAGGGCTCTGGGGAGAGGGCAGACAGGCAGGAGCGGGAGGCAGAGCTCCCAGGGCAGTGCGTGCTCTCCCGCCTGCAGTTTAAGGCAATCCCGCTCAGACTGGGGGGGAGGGCGGGCTCCTCCGAGCTTCAGGAGCGCGGCTGGGGGCCAGGGCCCCGCGGGACTCGGCTGGGCCCCCAGCAGCACACAGGGCCCCTGGCGAGGAGCGGAGCGATGGGAGAGGGGGTGTGGCTCTGTCCCTTGGCAGACACCCGCCCCCTCAGGTGGGAGGGGCTTTGGCACAAACGTTGGCACCCAGGGTTCCAAGGTCCCAGTCAAGGTGCCATGTCGCTTCCTGCCCTCGGAGGGGAAACTGGGGGAAGATGTGCGGGCTCCCAGGGGGCCTGAAAGGGTCTCAACCAAACTGGTGAGGCAGGCAGGCAGGCAGGCAGGCCCCCAGGAGGTCGGGGGGCACGGTGGTGCCCATGTCCAGGGCACAGCGCTCAGCTCGGCCTCTGGACTCCCCGGTCCGTGTGGTCTCCCCGCGGGTGCCCGAGGGTTTCAGGGTGGGAAAGTGCCTGTGGTCCTCTCTGCCCACTGCTTCTTCCCAGGGAAGCAGCTCATGCCTGGCCTCAGGGCAGGTGGTGGAGGGGTTGGTGTCTGGGCCAAGGCCACCGGGGAGGCATGTGGGAAGCAGGGAGAGGAAGCAGCCACGGCCAGCAGGGCTGCCCGAGGTCTCCTGGGCCGGCCACTAGCCCGCACTCGTCTGTCCTCCGAGGCCGCGTGGGCCCCATCCCACCGCAGCTGTGCATGGAGTGACCTCTCACCCCTGGGCCACAGCAGGTCGGGCGCAGCTCAGAAGATGCTCTGCCGACGGTTTTTCCCTCGCCCTGGAAAATGGAAGGAAAGATGTGGGGCTGCAAGGAGCAGGCGGGGGCCAAGTTCGCCTGAGATCAGCAGGGGCGGACTGCTCTGCCAGAGCCAGCAAGAGTGTGCACTCGGGAGCTGGTCAGTCCTGAGGTCTAATCCCATCCCTTCTGCTCACCAGCTGTGTGAAACTGCAACTCAACCTCCCAGAGCCTCAGTCTCCTTGCCTGAGAAATGGGGAGCGCTAGCCAATGGTATCAACTTCAAGGAAAATTTTAGGATTAAATAAGATGCTACGTGGAAAGCACTTATCACGTCTGAGGCCATCAGCTAGCCTGGAAACGAGCACAGTTCTCCCAGGATAGAAGCTACATACAGAGCTCAGAATTTGCCCAGAGAAGGCACCAGGAGATGAGCGCACCTTCCTGGGGCTACTGTCAGCTGCGCTGTTCTGTCTGGACTGGGGGTTGAGGAGGAACACACAGGGAGGAAGCCTGGGCAGGAGATAGGGAAACCGGCCCTGCCCGGCTCCCTGCAGGCCCCCGGAAGAGAGGATCCCCCGTCTCTCGGCCCTATCTCTGTTCCTCGGGGAGGCAAGCGCTGCCCGCCCTGGCCTCCTCTAGTAGGAGCGAGCAGTGGGGAGGACAGGCCCCTACCTGGCTGCTGGAAGGCCAGGCCCCGGTAGCCGGGGTCCTTCTGGAGCTGGATCTCCTTCAGGGAGAAGAGGGAGGCGGCTGTGGGCAGAGAGGGCACAGGCCAGGAAATGGCTCAGTGAACAGGTCTTGTTCTTGCAGTCTGCGGCCCCTCGCCCATCACGCGCGGGGAGCTGGGAGCACCCCTTCAGTCGGGGCTGGCAGCCCCAGGATAACCAGGTTTGCTCCCCTCGTTACGAAGGAAAACCCGGGGAGGGGGAGCCAGGATGCTCAGCCAGACCTGGGCCCTGGGCTCTGGGCTCTGCTCCCTCCTCCCCCAGACCCACTGCCCCGCTCCCCGGTCCAGGGAGGCCCCCCCAGCCTCCCCTTCGCACTCACTGTCTTCAAGCTGGTGCACACGCTCCCCCAGAGACCGGAAGTAGGGGTGCCTCAGTGCCGCCTCTGCCGACACGCGGCTCTTGGATTCATACTGAAAGGCAGAGAGGGGCGGCTGCAGGGACCTCTAGGCTAAGTCCCCTGGCCCAGATGGAGGGCCAGTCTGAGCTGAGCAACCCCTGGGGTCAGCTGCTAGCCCAGCTCAAGACCGGCCCAGAGCCCAGGGTCCCAGGTCCCCAGCCACCAGGAGAGAACCAGACGTGGGACTTAAAGAGGGTGATCTCCTTTGGGGATGGAGACACAGATGCGAAAGCATACACAGTTATAACGTGAGTACCAGCAATGCTAACAAGGAACAGCAACCACCACCCTTGCCGTGGGCTTACGCAAGACACACATCGTTCAAAGTGTCTTCAACAACCTCACTTTATCCCTCTTACAAGCTGTGAGTGATTCTACTGTGCAGTTGAGCGAAGCGAGGCACAGCTAAGTTCTGTAACCTGCCCACGGCTACGCAGCTAGGGTTTGAACTGGGGTTTCCGTTTGGAGCACGCCTGCTCTGAAGTCTGGGGAGGCCGGGGGGCTGGGGGTCCCAGGGAGCCCCAAGCCGGGCCCGGGGCTGGGGCTGGGGGCCAGGGTGTCGTCCTGAGGCTCAGCTCCCTGCCTGCTGGGCCCCGGCCAGCGGGGAGCACACTCACCAGGAGGAGGCCGCTCAGGAGGTTGATGCCGTCAGGGTCCAACCTGCGGGAGGAAGGAGCTAGTGCAGGCCTGTGGGGGTGTGGTGGGCCCCAAGGCCGCTTCCCCGAGGGACTGTGAGGACCACAGCAGACAGGAGCGGGGAGGACAGGCTACCTGGGAGCATGGCTGAGGAGCGGCTGTGGGAGGTACCGGGGGAAGTTGTAGGCTCGGAACTCGGACAGGGCCATGACCCCGGGCCACGTCTCTTCCGTGGGGGTCCCTGGGGAGATGAGAAGGGTTTGGGAGGGTGAGAGGCCAGGGCCGAGGGTGACATGGGGTGGGGGGCAAGGGAGGAGGTGGGGGCAGAGAGTGGCCGAGGCCACCGGGACCCCCACCCTGGAGGATCTTGCCCGACCCAGGAAGCGTCCATGCTGGACGGGGTGCTGGTGCCCCCTCGAGGTGAGACGGAGGGAGCAGCAGGAGACTGACCGAGGAGTCGGAAGATGAGGTGTAGCTCCTCCTTGACCGTGGAGCCGGGGAAGAGCGGCCTCCCTGTGGCCATCTCATAGTGGATGCAGCCCACACCCCTGCAGGAAGCGATGGGCAGGGCTGGCGTCAGCCTGGGGCTCCTTGCACCCACGCTCCCTGGAGCTGCTCCCCCGCGATCCACCACCACGGAGGCTCCAGTGGGTCATGGCATGGGGGTGGGGGCCCAAGGGTGCCGAGGCCCCTAGCACAGCACCACCCCCCCTGCAGTCTCCGTCTGGGGAGCCTCTGGGCTCCAGGACGCTTTGAGCTCTCCCCCTTTTACTCTGTAGGGTTTGTGTCTGCATAGCCAGCACTCCTGTGGCGGCTCTTCAAGCTGCGCTATCTCAAATTTTGTCCATCGTGTACCCACACGGGAAGAGAGAAGTCCACAGATCCACTCTCCAAGAAAACCCCTGCAGACCACAGAGGCCATTCATCGCAGACCTGTGTTTTACCTGGAAACCTGGGCCAACTTTTCATTCTACACTGAATCCTGTCTGTGTTAATTTTAACACAAAAAGCATGCATCCCTTCTAAATTTTTCAGCAGAACTGATGCTTGGGGAAGATTCATCATATGCACTGTGGGGGCCCTCCTGCACCCTCTGGTGACCCCCTATATGCTCCTGGTGGGTATTTCAGAAGCACAGCCCAGCACAGTCTGTTGAGAACCAGGGAAACCCCGATGTAGCTCTGACCTAGTTCTCTGACATCCACTTCAGTAGGATGCCACATAGCTTTTATTCAAAGGAGGTTAGACAGCCCTTTGAAGAAGCCCGAGGGGCAGCAGAGGCGAGTCGGGAGGTCCCACAGGCCAGCTTACCACATGTCGAGGGGGGTGGAGTACTCCGTGGACCCCAGCAGCACGTCGGGGGGCCTGTACCACAGGGTCACCACCTCATTGGAGTAGGTCTTCGTGGGCACTGACTTGGCCCGGGCCAGTCCTAGGAGCAAACCGTCACTGCACCTCCCCGCTCCACGGCACCCGCATCCCGGAGAGATTGTCAGGTCCTCCCAGCCCCGCAGGCTCTGGCCCTCACCAAAATCAGCCAGCTTCAGCTCCCCTCTCTCGTTGATGAGCAGGTTCTGGGGCTTCAGGTCCCGGTGCAGGATCTTGCGGCGGTGGCAGTAGGCGAGGCCCCGGAGCAGCTGGAACATGAAAATCTGGAGGGAGAGAGGGAAGGGGGCAGCCAGAGGCGGGAGCACGCCCCACAGCGGGGGAGCAAGGGGGCCTGCACCTCTGCCCCGGGGCTGGGACGGGGTGGGGGACACGACCGGGTGCAGGTGAGGTACTGGAGGCTGTCTGGTTCTCCTGCCCACCTGGACTCCCCGTCCTCGGCCCCAGCCAGAGGGGAGGGCACCGGGCAGGCAGAGGAGGCGGGAGGGTGGGCAGGAGAGAGCACTCTAGCGGGGAGCTGAGAGGGGCCACTGTGGGTCGGGAAGCGCGCCCGGTGTGCGCACACAGAAGAGGCCATTCACTCCTCCGAGCTTCCCCGGAAGCTCCTCTTCACCCTGACAGGGAACTTGTGCTCCCAAGTGACAGACATGCTAGAAGCGGGGAGGGTTACACCGGCCCCGGCGGGGCGGTCCATGAACAGACGTGTTGGAAGTGGGGAGGGTTACACCGGCCCCGGCAGGGCGGTCCATGAACAGACGTGTTGGAAGTGGGGAGGGTTACACCGGCCCTGGAGGGGCGGTCCGGAAACAGACGTGTTGGAAGCGGGGAGGGTTACACCAGCCCTGGGGGGGGGGGGGGGGGTCCATGGACAGATGTGCTGGGAGCAGGGAGGGTTACAGCAGCCCTGGTGGGGGCGGTCCATGGACAGATGTGCTGGGAGCAGGGAGGGTTACAGCAGCCCTGGTGGGGGCGGTCCAGAAACAGATGTGTTGGGAGCAGGGAGGGTTACAGCAGCCCTGGGCGGGGGGCGGGCGGTCCATGGACAGATGTATTAGAAGTGGGGAGGGTTACAACAGCCCTGGGCGTGGGGGGGGGGGGGGCAGTCCATGGACAGATGTGCTGGGTACGGGGAGGGTTACGCCGGCCCTGGGGAGGGGGGGGGGCGGTCCGTGACAAGGAGGCTCTCACCTTGACGTTGTGCATGCTCATGAGGTTCCCACAGTGGTCCAGATACTGCTTCAGGTCTCGGTCCTGGAACACGCGGCCTGGCTCAGCCCCACGCTGACCGATCCCTGGCCAGAAGCCCTCCCGTAGGCAGGGCCCAGCTGGCGAGTGGGACGCCCCGAGCCTGGGCCCTCTGGCGCGCCTGGCTGGGGCATCTGGGCACAGGCCGGGCCAGCGCGCCGCAGCCCCGCGCCTCAGCCTCGGGCGCCCCTCGCTGGAGGCCTCTGGGCACAGGCCGGGCCAGCGCGCTGCAGCCCCGAGCCTGGGCCCTCGGGCGCCCCTGGCTGGGGCTTCTGGGCACAGGCCAGCCCGCCCGCCGCAGCCCCGCGCCTCGGCCCTCGGGCTCCCCTCGCTGGGGGCCTCTGGGCACAGGCTGGGCCAGCCCGCCGCAGCCCCGCGCACTCACCAGGTACTCAAACACCAGGGTGAGCGAGCGCTCCGTGTGCACCAGGTCGTGGAGCGTCACGATGTTGGCGTGCTTCAGGTTCCGCAGGAGAGACACTGCGGGCGACAGGCGCACCTGAGCCCCGCCCGCCCCTCACCCTCTTCGGGGACCTGCCGCGGGGGCCCCGCCCCAGCCACGTCTCCTGGCCCCCGGTGCCCCCAGCCCGCAGGACCCCGGGGCGCACCCTCGCGGATGGCGGTGCAGGGCGCCCCCTCCTCATGCTCCAGCCGGATCTCCTTCAGGGCCACGAGGTTCTCTGTCAGTTTGCTGCGCCCCTTGAAGACCGTGGCATAGGTTCCCTGGGAGCAAGAACCGCACTCAGGGCCGGCTTTCCTGTCCGGCGCCCTCCTCTCTGTGCCTCTGCCTGGGCCGTGACGTGGACCAGACTGTCCTGCCAACTGCAGGGGGAAATGGCAGCCCACTCCAGGGTTCCTGCCCGGGAAACCCACGGACAGAGGAGCCTGGTGGGCTACAGTCCATGGGGTCACAGAGAGGCGGACACGACTGAAGTGACTTGGCATGCACGCCCTGCCTACCCTCCCCACCCTCTACCCTTCACTGAAACTCCCTTTCCTCCAAAGCCCGCTTGTCTGTGAAGCTGTCCCTAATTCCTCCCTGGTCAGAAGGAACGTCTCTCCTGTAAGCTCCCAACAGGCGAGGTGCCCGTCTATTACAGCACTAGCTTTTTCTTCCTTATATTCTGCCAATGTTTACAGGCAGGTCTCCTCTGGCTTCCTAGAAGGATGGGGCTACACCCTCCTCCTCTCTGTAAACCATTGCCCACCCCCAGCCTGGAACACAAAGGCCAATGCAGTAATAATGGAAATAGCCAGTAAATACACAGCACAAAAGCTTATTCTAGGGACCTCCTCAGTCCTCACAGCACCCCATGAGGTAGAATAGTTACCACTCCCACTGACAGAGGGGGAAACCAAGGCACAGGGGGGAGGTCACCCCAGACCTCACCCCAGGCCACACAGCTAGCCAACAGTGGAGCTGGGACATGATCCCAGGCATGAAATACTTGCAGAATAAAAAGACTGCATTCTGCCCCAGAGTCCATCAGCCACTCCATCCTCAGGGCCTCCACCAGGACCCAGGCCCACCTTAACACCTGCCAAAGGCAGGGCCAGACAGACTACATGGGCAAGAGCGTGGATGGCAGGAGCTGTGGGCAGGGGCGTGTGAGCACAGACCAGGGGAGGCTGGGGAGACCCCCTTCCTCCTCCTCGCCATCCTGCCTGGCAACCTGGCCTCTTACCTCTCCCAGTTTGTCTAGTTTCACGTATGTTTCCAGTTTCCCAAAGCCGATATCTGACTGAGAGAGAGACAAAGGGTCCGTGAGCCTGGAGCCCCCGCATACAGTCAACCTCCCCGCCCCGGGCCCCAGGTGGGAAGGGAACGAGACCCTGTGGGTCCGAGGCGAGCAGGGGAGGGCAGTGCCAGTTGTTCTCTCCCCTTCTTCTCTCTGTCCCTGGGGGTGAGTTACTTTCTCCCATGGCAGTGCAGGGACCCAGGGTGTTGGCCTGGGATTGCCCACGCCTTCATCACCTGTCTCCATCCTGCTCAGAAGCCCCTCAAGGACAGGAACCGTGCCTTTTTTGTCACCGCACCTTGAGTGTCCAGTTCAGAACCCACCTCTCTACAGCCTCTCATCAGCACACTTGCTCTCACTCAGCACTACCCAACCCTTAAAAGAATGGATTCCCGGGACCCACCACCCAGAGTCTGATTCTGTAGGCATCTGGACAGGGGATCAGAATCTGTGTTTTGTAAGATGCTCCCAAGGAAATCTGACAGGCCAAGACTCGGAAACATGTGCCATCTTGCTTATTGATCTCATCTCAGTGAAGACTCTGGAACCCAGAGTGGGCTTGGAGCCCAGCTCCATCACTGGTGGGACCCAACTAAAGAATGGAGGTTGACAAAGATCTGCTGTAGGAATCCTCCCTGGCCAGCAGGTGGCGCCAGAGGCCCAGGAAACTGCTGCAGGCCTCAGCTGGGACAGGCAAATCCAGGACCATGCAGGGGAGTGGGTGGCCATTCTGGTGACCTCTGACCCTCTTAGGACTCACCAGGGAGGCGCGGCGGGACATTCGGGTGAGCGGTTTGGGCAGGTCTGGGCTCTCCAGCTGCAGCTTCTGTAGGAATTCCTGGGGCAGGCGGATGTCCATGGGCAGAGAGAGCCTCTTACTGATGTCCTGCAGGGGCCAGGATGAGACAAGGTGTCCGAGTTTGCTCCCGGGTAGCCAGGGCTTGTGGGGCCTGCATCTCCCACCCTGGGTCTCGCTTTCCCTGTGAACAACCCTGGCAGGATTGAATCATGGGTGGGGATTGCGTCAAAGGTGTGCTCAGAGACAAACATGAACATCCAGATGGTGCTGGGTGATCTCAGGAGGTCCCTCGTGCTCTCTGGGCCTCAGAGTCGCCATCTGCAGCATGAGATTCCTGTAGACACTGTGCTTTTGTAAGCCTGTTTTTCATACATTTGGGCACATGGATATGGGCCATAAGAACAGTAGTCAAATTGTCTAGCCCTTGCTGTGTACCAGGAATGTTCTGAGCATGTGCCGTATGTTAACTGATTTCATCTTCATCATGATCATTTTAACATAAGGAGACTGTGTTATGCAGAGGCTGAGTAACCTGCTCAAAGTTACAGATTTAGTCAATAGCAGAGCTGGGATTTGAACCTCTGAAGTCTGGCACCAAGGCAAACCTTCCTGGGCACACACACTTGTGGATGTGTCTCTTATCACATCCATAGCATAGCGCCCGGAGCCCCTCACCTCCATGGAGAAGCGGCGTTGGTTCTGCCGCCGGTACTGCACGCCTGGGGACGGCTGCCCGCGGTCCTCCCCACTGTCTGTGGGGGAGAAGGTGCTGGACTCTGGCTGGGTGTCTCCACCAAGAGGACCAAGCTGCAGGTCTGAAGGGAGAGGCATCAGCTACCCTCCCGGCCTCTGCCCCGGGGTGGGGGCAGAGTGGGGAGTCCAGTCCACCCTGACCTCTGTCCTCCCCCACCAGGGCCAGTCGTGCTGGTGTGTGGGAAGGCAGGGGAGGGGAGGGGTGGGGAAAGGGCCCCAGACCCCTCACCCTCATTACGCCGGTTGTGGAGCTGGTTGAACTGCTCTGTGAACTCTGCCAAGGACTCCTCGATGGTCTCCGTGCGGGGCACGGATAGGGAGAAGCGGCGCTTAAAGTTCTTCATCTTGTTCATGATCAGCAGGGAGCAGCGGCGGGTCCTGGGACAGGAGATGTGAGAACAGGTGAAAACGGATGAGAACGGTGAGAACGGGGAGAACGGGTGAGGACGGGTGAGAACGGGTGAGGATGGTGAGAACGGGTGAGAACGGTGAGAACAGATGAGAACGGGTGAGAACGGGTGAGGACGGTGAGAACGGGTGAGAACGGATGAGAACGGTGAGAACGGGTGAGAACGGGTGAGGATGGTGAGAACAGGTGAGAACGGTGAGAACGGGTGAGAACGGTGAGAACAGATGAGAACGGGTGAGAATGGGTGAGGACGGTGAGAACGGGTGAGAACGGATGAGAACGGTGAGGACGGGTGAGAAAGGTGAGGACGGGTGAGGACGGGTGAGAACGGTGAGAACGGGTGAGGACAGTGAGAACAGAAGAGAACGGGTGAGAACGGGTGAGGACGGTGAGAACGGGTGAGAACGGATGAGGACGGTGAGAACGGGTGAGGACGGTGAGAACGGGTGAGAACAGGTGAGAACGGTGAGAACGGTGAGAACGGGTGAGAACAGGTGAGGACGGGTGAGGACGGTGAGAACGGTGAGAACGGGTGAGGACGGGTGAGAACGGGTGAGGACGGGTGAGAACGGGTGAGGACGGTGAGGACGGGTGAGAACAGATGAGAACGGGTGAGAACGGTGAGAACGGGTGAGAACAGGTGAGGACGGTGAGAACGGATGAGAACGGTGAGAACGGGTGAGGACGGTGAGAACAGATGAGAACGGGTGAGAACGGGTGAGGACGGTGAGAGAGGGTGAGAACGGATGAGAACGGTGAGAACGGGTGAAAACAGATGAGAACAGATGAGAACGGTGAGAACAGGTGAGGACGGGTGAGAACGGATGAGAACGGTGAGAACGGGTGAGAACGGTGAGAACGGTGAGAACGGGTGAGAACAGGTGAACGACGGTGAGAACGGGTGAGAACGGTGAGAACGGTGAGACGATGAGAACAGGAGAGACACGGAGACGGAACGAACGGTGAGAACGGGTGAAAAGATGAGAACGGGATGAGAACGGTGAGAACGGGTGAGGACGGTGAGAACGGATGAGAACGGTGAGAACGGGTGAGAACGGATGAGAACGGTGAGAACGGGTGAGAACGGATGAGAACGGTGAGAACGGGTGAGAACAGATGAGAACGGATGAGAACGGTGAGAACGGTGAGAACGGGTGAGAAACAGACAGATGAGAACGGGTGAGAACAGGTGAGAACAGATGAGAACAGATGAGAACGGTGAGAACGGGTGAGAACGGTGAACGGTGAGAACGGGTGAGAACGGTGAGAACGGGTGAGAACAGATGAGAACGGATGAGAACGGTGAGAACGGTGAGAACGGGTGAGAACAGGTGAGAACGGGTGAGAACAGGTGAGAACAGATGAGAACAGATGAGAACGGTGAGAACGGGTGAGAACGGTGAGAACGGGTGAGAACGGTGAGAACGGGTGAGGACGGTGAGAACGGATGAGGACGGTGAGAACGGGTGAGAACGGATGAGAACGGTGAGAACGGGTGAGGACGGGTGAGAACAGGTGAGGACGGTGAGAACGGGTGAGAACGGTGAGAACGGGTGAGAACGGATGAGAACGGTGAGAACGGGTGAGAACAGATGAGAACGGATGAGAACGGTGAGAACGGTGAGAACGGGTGAGAACAGATGAGAATGGGTGAGGACGGGTGAGAACGGGTGAGAACAGATGAGAACGGGTGAGGACGGGTGAGAACAGATGAGAACGGGTGAGAACGGTGAGAACGGGTGAGGACAGTGAGAACGGTGAGAACGGATGAGAATGGTGAGAACGGGTGAGAACAGATGAGAACGGGTGAGAACGGTGAGAACGGGTGAGGACAGTGAGAACGGGTGAGAACGGTGAGAACGGATGAGAACGGTGAGAACGGGTGAGAACAGATGAGAACGGGTGAGAACGGTGAGAACGGGTGAGGACAGTGAGAACGGGTGAGAACGGTGAGAACGGATGAGAACGGTGAGAACGGGTGAGAACGGATGAGAACAGATGAGAACGGGTGAGAACGGTGAGAACGGGTGAGAAAAGATGAGAACGGGTGAGAACGGTGAGAACGAGGAGAACGGGTGAGAATGGTGAGAACGGGTGAGAACGTGCAGCGGGTCTTGTTGACACCAAATGAGAATCCTGGGTCTTCCCATCAAGCTCTGACAATCACCCTGCACTTGGGGGCCAGGGCGACATGTTGCTAACCATCTTCCTTCCTGGGAATCTTATCCCCTCTGGATTCCCTGCCCCTGGGGAGATATTTACAATGTATAACAGGAAGCAGAGAAAGGTATTGCTCATAATAGTGGCTTGATGTGCCAATAGGATCCTGAAGGTCTCCCCAGGGCCGGACAGTAGCCTTTTAGCTGCTGGAGGCCTAGAGAGTTCTGGAAGGAGGCTGGGGGGCAGGGGGGACACCAGAGCCAGGTGGCCCCTGGGCCAGCAGCTCTTTACCAACTTAGGTGGAGGAGGCCAAATATGTCAACAGCCAGTAAGCCTAAAAGATGGATGTCTGTAAGCTAAACGTACCTTAGCCTACACCCTCGTAATGCAGCCTGGCCCAAACATTTTCATCCTAATACTGATGCCTAGAAGCCCCTCTCCAGTTTGCTGTGAGTTCCCTGGAGCCAGGAAAAGAGAGGAAAGGGGTGAGGGGAGGAAGTGTGCATCTGAGCTGGCCGTGCTCCCGTCTCTCCTGCTGAAATATGGGAGGTCTGGAGCAGCTGAATGTCTCAGGGCAAAGGCAGAAATTTGCCGGAAACAGACAGGGCCCCCTGGGGAGAGGACACAGAGCACGGTCGGCCCTTGCCATACAGAAGCCAGCAGGCAGGGCATCCACTGCAGTGAAGACCATGAAGCAGGGGGGCGGGCAGTCTGCTCGCCCCAGGGCCCCTTCCCCAGCCAGTTCCCTGCCTAGGCTCCGCAGCCATCTTGGACTCTGAGAAGGGGACACCCTGCTGGCCTCTCAGTGGGACGGGTGCCATTGCTTCTTCACACCGACTCTTCCTTCTCTGTTCTGCCCTGAAAACTCAGAGTGGAGCTGTCACGCCTCCCCTCCCCTTTCCTTCCCTTCCCTCCCCTTCCCTGCGTGGTTTCATAAGCTTCCAGTGTGTCCGCCCCCTCATTCCGCTCTGCCCACTTTTCCCTCAGCTACAGTGGGGCCAGGATCAAGAGGCCTCACCAGGCACCCCCCGCCCCCGACACCTGCCAAGAAGCCATCAGGGCCAGCCCTGTGAGAAAAGGACCACCCTGCACTCTCTCCGGATTTCACCCATGCACCAAGCATGGCCCCTCCCCAGAGGATGCTCTCAGCACTGTCACTGGCCAGTAATCAGTTGCCAAGGCAACCAGGCCCCTCCTGAATCCTGGTTTAAGGGATGATGGGTCAGTAATGTTTACTTCGCGTAATGATCACATCCTTCTGTCCTCAGCCAGCCTGGAAAGGGTCCTTCCCCTGGCTCCTGGCTGCCCCCAAAGGCAGCTAAGTTGAGACCTTCCAGCTCTCCTGAGCCCAGACCCCCTGCTTCCTCGGGCTGGCACCTCTCAGAGTATAGGCCTCAGGTCCACACTGCCCGCTGAGCCTATCTCTGCCACTGGGCCCTGAAGTCTCACTCAGTTCAGCTCAACAAACGAAGAGCCAGGCCCTGGGGCTAGTGGTGAGTGAAGGCTGGTCCCTCTTCTCAAGGGACTTGGGGCTGCGAGGGCTCCTGAGGTGAGAAGGTAGCCGAGAACTCCTCTTGCAGCTTCCCTGCAAACCTCATCAGCCTGGAACTTCCCTGCTTCTCCATCTCCAAGCTCATCCCCATCAGTCAACCTCAGCCGCTCCTCCAGGCTCCGTGTGATGTCCCGAGCCCACAGTCTGTGGGATTCTCACGGACAGAAAGCTCCCAGAGGCTGCTAGCCACCTCACTCTTGTGTGGAGCTCGCAGGGAAATGGGAGCAGGAACGGGGGCTTCCTGATGGAGGCAGCGTGTAGGTTCCAGTGACAGGAGGACCTCAACATGCCCTGCGTGTTCGCTCACACCTCCCACACGACAGGAGAGTGGAGATCTCCCCATTGCACAGACCACCTGTTTACAAGTTGGCTGAACATCAGCATCAGCAAGGAGCATCAGAAAAAATTCCGATTCCTCGGTTTCATGCTCAGATTCTAGAACTGAGGCTCTGAGGGTGGTGCCTGGGAAAATGTGTTTTTAAAAACCATCCCCAGTGGTCTGAACATTGGAGCCATGGTTGGGAAGTAGCTGAGGTCCAGGTAAGGGATGGACTCTGCCCAGGTTTCCAGATGGCCCTAATGTGCTGAGATGGGGAATCCAGGGGGTGGGGGAGCCACAGGAAGGTGGAGTGAACGCTGAGCGGAGCGTGAGACACCCCCCTCCCCCAGGAGGAGAGGAAATGACTGGACTGCACAAACTGATGCCCCAAGCTCCGTCGTGGTCATCCTAGTGGGTGGGGGAACTGGGCACTGGGCTTCCTGAGGTCTGTGTTCCGCCAAGGCGGGGCCAGTCATGCCCTCTTCCAGAAACAGGGCTTCCCATAAAGCCGTCCTACAGTCTGGGATTTATGGGATGGCAGGTTGAGTTGGTGACTCAGGAATCCACCAGGAGCTGCCATAAATCTGATGCCCTTGCTCTTGCCTGGAGGGGAGGGGGAGGGAAACTCATCAAAAGCCTTGTGGGAGGGAAGTCCCCAATTTCTACAAGACAAAGGAGAACCAGCCTGAATCCCACCCGCCCTTCTCATGGCTAAGTTGGGAGCAAGGAGCCACCAGTGGGACCAGGAGGCATGGAAAGAGTGAAACTGGAGACTTGAGCAGGAATGCAGAGCCAAGCGATGCAGACGACATGGGGGACCAGCTGCTCTCAGCGGCCTGAGAAGAGACAGAGAGGAAGTGGCTGCCACTGCAGCAGCAGTGATGGGGGCGAGACATCAGGATGGGCCTCCTGATGGCAGCCGGGGAGCAGGCGGCAGTAACCACGCAGAGAGTGGACGCTGCTCTCCGATGGGGACAATTGGGGCATTGAACCCAGCAGGGTCTGAGTGCGACAGGGCAGACTGGGCAGTGAATGATCTGTTGTTTCCTAGCTCAGGACACAAGATGCCTCTGTCACTTCTTTCTTGGGAGCGTCAGCTCCTCAGATTTGAGGGTCAAGGGGGAAGGGAGACAGGAAAAAGGCCTGTTACCTTCGTGCAGTCGGCCCCTCACCCGCATCAGGGGACAGAACGGCTCAGTGTCACCCAGCCTGAAGCCAGCCCAGGGCTGGGCACAGTGTGGCCTTTGTCCCCAGGGCCAGGGAGCCATCTGGGGCTGTCCCCGGGCAACCGGTGCCAGGGGAAGAGGCAGATGTGCGTTCAGAGATGCTGGCCTGGCTGGGTGTGGGGGTTGTTGAAGAAGCAGTCGCCCTCGGGAGCTGCAGGGATGGAAGGCAAACCCTAGCCCTCCTTCCTGCCCAAGTGAGTCCATTAAGTTCTTGCCTAACCGCCACCACTTCCTCCTGGCACACACCAGCCAGCCAGAGAACTGCCAGAGAAGTGCGTCGCACAGGAGGAAGGGGGAGCTGGGCCAGGAGGACACTGACGCTTCTCCAGAGGCCGCCGTGAGAAAGGGCTGGGCTCCTGGAGTGCTAGCCGGAGTGGGCACTCACAGAGCCAGCATCCCAATCCTCGCTGGCTCCCAGAGGGGAACTGACTTGCTCAAAATCATGCAGCAACTTCCTGGCTGTTGCCAAGTGCACAAACTCCGTGACCGCATCACTCCTTTCTTCTCCTAGCTGGAACATCCCCCCTGCCCCTCCAGAGGCCCAGCTTGTAAGAGCTGTTCTCTGCCTCCCAGGTCTCCTCCACCCTCACCCCAAATTCAAAGCCAGACAACCCCAGATGGCAGTTCCGTGCTACCACTAGCAGGCCGATGACTGCGTGCAATCGCTGCCCATTGCTCATATTTCGGCTCTAGCCTTTCATCCCATGATTATTTATTGAACACCTGCTACTTGCCAGGCGCTGTTGCTGACCCTGATAATCTACTTGTGAACAAAATGGGCACTAATCCTGTCCTCATGGTGCTGACACTCTAATGGGGGTGGGGAGAGGTAGCAGACAATATGATTAAATAAAATACACAACATGTTAGATGGTGACAAGTGCAAGGGAGAAAAAACAGGAAAGAGATGGGGTGTGAGAGGTGAGGTGTTGCAGTTTTAAATACGGTGATCAGGAAGTCCTCCTTGAGAAGGTGGCATCTTCTGAGGAAAATTCTGAGAAGGCAGTGGGGAGGGGGCTAGTCATACAGAATCCGGGGGAAGCAGGTAACAGGGAAACGGCAGGTGCAAAGATCCTGAGGCAGAAGTGAGTGGGGCGATCTGGGAGCAGCAGATCATGCTGGGTCCCCGCGGCGTCTGGGAGGGTCTGAGGGGATGAGTGATCTGATCGGGTGTAGGTTCGAACAGGCTCCCTCTGACTGCAGCATGGGGGCTGCAGGGAGGCTGGCCAGGAGGTGACAGTGATGGGGGAGATGGCCGGGATCAGGGCGGCAGAGCAGAGGCGGGGAGAAGCGCTGGCTCCTGGGTGTGTCACAGAGGGGCAGCTGGAGGGATTTGCTGACAGACTGCAAACGGGGGGTGAGAAAAGAGCCAGGCGGGGCTCCGAAGGGCTTGGCCTGAGCCAGGGAAGCACGGGCAGCCACCGTGGGGGTGAGGGGTGCTGGGAGCAGAGGCCTGGTGGGTTTGGGGCACGAGCTTTACATTCGCTGATGTCTGAGTGGGGGTGCCGAGTTGACACAAGGAAGGCACTCAGAAAATGTTAGCTCTCTTCTTTTTTTTCCCTCGGCTTCCGGCACAGATGTAAAAATATATCAGAAAGGAGGCCCATATAAAGCTCATCCTATAACACATATCCCTCACAGACATTCCTACCGTCCATAAGGCGCTTTGAGATCTTGGGGTGGAAGAGGAACAGGAAGCAGGGACGTGGTCAGTGATTGGCAGGCAGGAGCCTCCAGATGGAGGGCAGGGCAGGCAGGAGGGGTCCCCCATGGCTGACACTGCCAGGCAGGGCCCTCCAGCCCCTGGGAAGACAGCGCCCACCCCCGGGGAGGCCACCGGCCTGCAGGCCGATCACCCCCATCCAGGAGGCGCAGAGATGGCGGCTGCTCCCCATCCCCAGGACAACCTCCGCCAGGACCCAGAACTAATCCCCACACTCTGGCTGGGACACCTGGAAGACCCAGGTGGGCAGACCCTGGAGACAGAGAAGGAGCCTGGCAGAACATCCGGGGAAGCTGGGCCACGGCCTCCCTCTCACAGGAGTTTGGCTGCAGGCCGTTGCAGGGGGCAAGGTCAGCTTTACCTCCCAACCTCCAGGAAGCCAGGCTCTGAGATCCCTCAGGAAACCTTATGAGAAGTCCCTTTGCCTTCCTCAATAAAGCCTTCATTCGGACTTCTCTGTGGTCCAGTGGTTAAGAATCTGCCTGTCAATGCAGGGGTCATGGGTTCAATCCCTGGCCTGCAAAGATCCCACATGCTGAGGACCAGCTGAGCCTGTGGGCTACAATAAGAAAAGCCCGTGCACCGCAGCTAGGGAAGGCTGGTGCCCAGCCACAAACACCCAGCACAGCCAAAATAATAAAGAAATACAGTTTATTTTTTTTTTTTTAAAAAAAGCCCTGATTCGCAGCCTGCAACCCAGGGCCCTTCAGAAGCCGCATCACCTTCCTCTGGGGCTCAGCTCTCCCCACTCCCCACCGTGGCATGCGGTTCGGGTCCCACATCGCCAGAAGCCTCCCCAGGAGGGAGCCCACCTGACGGGCACACTTGTGAAAGTGCGTCATCCATGGGGCCACGGGCAGGACTGCTCACGCCCTCACCAGGCACGCTTCGACTGCCAGGCTAGCTCTGCGGCACACAGCAGCCTGGCTGTTTCACCAGCACTTGGAGCACCTACTGAGTTCCAGGTATGTGAGTGCTTTTCAAGTCCCCCTTTTGCTTTGTTTTCTTTTCTTTTCGGTCTCAGTCTCTGCGAACCCAGGGCTAGGAGATGAAGGAAGCAATTTCCAACTGCCTGCTTTCCGAAGCCCCGAGGGTCTGTCCCTCATTCTCAAAGGCTGACCACCAGCTACGGTCCTCATTACACTTTCCGCTGCTTGCTTCCTGGCCCTGCCTCGGCCACTCTGGGCCCATGGGCAGGTTTTAAAATAACCAGGGTCCACGGTTGACCAAGTCTGCACACGTCACACGCTGGGACTTCAGAGACACCCCTTCCGCCCAGCAGAACCGTGCCTGCAGGGAGCTGGCAGATAGCATCTCTTCCTTCACCCTCTCACTGACCCTGCCCTGCACGGCTTCAGGCTTTAGTTTCCCTAGCTTGCAACAAACCTCAGGGGAAGCCAGTCACCCCATAACCGCCTGGAGCCGGGAGGAAGTGGGGAAGCAGAGGCCCTGGAGCCCTCATCACTCACCTTGCTCTGTGAGCTCCAGCCTTGGGGAGAGGCCGTCAGCCCGGGCCCTTCTGAGGGGCCGGGACCCAGTGGACAGTGAGGCCTGTGGTCACCCTGCCCGTGAGCAGATGCTCTGGGTGCGGGGACAGAGCTCAGAGATTCCCACAGCTCCTGCCAGAATGTGTGGGGGCAGGTGGGGAAGGCCTTCCAGGAGCAAGCTGGACTAACCTGCAGGAAGCCTGTCAGGAGGCGGCTGTCTGGGGTCCCGGGTCGCCCCTGTCCTAGACAAGTGCACCCCAATTCTTCCCCATGGCAGTGGGGGCATGGTGGGCTGGGGCAGAGGGGACAGCTTCCGGCCAGCAGCCACTGCCCCAGGGAGGTCTGCGTGGGCCTCGGGCGGGCAGGTGCCACAGCAGTGAGGAATGGCATCCTACCTGATGCAAGAGTCCCATCGTGAGGGCCACGTGCTGCCCGGGCCTGCTCACCAGAAGGCTCTGCGGTTTGGAGTCATGGGAGGAGCCCCAGCTCTCCCACCTACTAGCACTGTGACCTGGGAAGACCTCAGCATCCTTGTCTGCAAAATGGGGATAGTGTCCAACCTCCTATCCAGTTGCCACCAGCTGTGAGACCTGACTTTCTCAGCTGCCTTCTGATGACGTCACTTCCCCGTTTTAAATCCTTCAGTATTAACACCACCCTCAGGAAAAAGTCCAAACTCCAGCGGCCAGAAGACCAGGCCTCTTGTGTTTTGACCCCTGTCTCCTCCTCTCTCTGCTCTCACCCCTGCCTGGAGGGTCCAGCTTTCAGGAATGCAGCTGACATTCTCAGAGGAAAGCACCCTCCTGGCCCTGGGAAGGCCTTCTTCGCTTTTTCCTTGGTAAGATTGCTTCCAAACTCAGCTGCTGCCTCCCCTGGGAGGCTGCACATGGCCGCCCCCCCTCCCTGGAGGTAAAACAAGATGCCTCCAGACTGACATGTCCTTCAGGGCAAGAGCACGGACTCGGGCAGCTTTGCTTCCACGGCCTCACGTGGAACCAACCTGCCAGGTGCTTGGCCAGTGTTGGTGGGATGAATGGCCACACCGAACTAGACCACAGCCCGCGCACTACAATGGCTCATCTGAGCCTCTCCACTACATTTAAACGTTAGACCCGTTGAAGACAAAGACCTTGACCCCCCAGGACACTCTGTCGGTGTGTAGACCCTTTCTTCCACTCTCAGGCCGGCCAGGTCCTGCTTCTACGTTTATCTTTTCCTTGTCAGGCCAGCCCCAACTCTTAGCAGGTGGGACTCGAGCCCACGTGGGTGGCCTGGCCCTGCCCTCTTCCTGGGGACACGAGAGCAAGCGCGGGGGTCCATCAGCCAGCCCAGGACTCTCTGGGACACCTTTCCTCTTCGGTTCTCCTGACTCTCCATGGAAACTGGAACCCAGGGACTGGTGCACCAGGGACAAGGGGGAAGCCAACCGAATGTCTGCATCTTCAAGGCTCGAGGCAGACGTGGCCTCCTCCTCATATGCCTCCTGCCACACCCCTCCTGTTCTCTCTAGCCTGAAACTCTGCTGGCCCGGCCACGTGGCCCTCACTGGGCCCCCACGGCACTCTAGATGTCCCCAAGCAGCGCGCTTGGCTTGCTGTACTGTGACTGCTGCCTTGTCTGTCTCCCAGGTTTGCCTGTGGGTGGGTTCAGGGCAAGGACTGGTCTGACTCATCATTACACCCCTAGCCCCTGACACAGGGCTCCGCACCACACAAACCCTCGAACAAGCAGTGAGCGAATCTATGAGAGCCCAGCTCTCCTGGTTTGCGGAGTGTTTGGAGGTAAGCAGGCTGCTCCGAGGCTGCCAGTTGCCCACTGGGCTCCAAGTCTCAGCTGTAAGCTTGGCTCCTTCCCCAGGGCAGTGGGGGTGCAGTGGGGGGGTTGGGGCAGAGACAGTGGCTTCCGGCCCAGCAGCTGCAGTCCCACTGAGGTCTGTGCAGGCCTCGGGGTGGGCAGTTCCCACAGCTTGGTGAGGCGTAGACAAGGGATGGAGACAATCCTCAAGAGAGGTTCCAGCTGAACATGTGCCGAGTTGGGGCTCCCAGGTCTTGTGGGGAGGGGGCTTGGCAGGCCCCAGGGCCCTCCTCCTGGGCTCCCGTCCCCCAGGGGCAGATTTCCAGGGCCTCACGGGTCACGTGGACCACCTAGGCTCAGACCTTGACCCCTAGAGATGACCCCTCCTCACCGCAGACCGCTCCATCAGCCCTGCTGATACCCCGTCACTCTTCTTGGCTTCCTGGGGCTCAAGGAATGAAGCCACATATATTATCTTCTGGCATTTTCTCTTTTGGCCTTTTTTGGACACCCAGCCAACGCTGGCCTAAAATCTCTGGAGAGGTTGTGGATTTCTAAGCGATAAGGTGGGACGAGGCACCCTTCTGTCAGCTCTGGCCCTGGCCGTCCCAGACATCCCAGACCAGAGGTGGGAGCAAGGAGCCAGGGCAGGCAAGACCTCTGTCTCCTACATCTGCTTCCAGACCAGGCCCACCCTACCTCCCAGACAGAGGAGACCCTCCTCCACTCCTTTCAGCAGCATGTATTAAAGAAAGACCCTCCAGGAAGGCCCCTCACTACCACCCAGTGTTTTTAAAATTCCAAAGTCGGGAGCCTTTTCTTAAGTGTTCCTTGCCAAATCTCAGTGGAAACAGCTCATCTCTGTTTCCACTCTGTTTGCTTAAGCACAGAGCCTGAGGCCCACCATCCTCTATTTAACCAACAGGAGGAGAAATAAAGAGTACCCAGGTCGCCTGCCCTTTAGTCTTCGCTCATCCAGAGTGAACAGCCTGTCAGGGGATCTTAGTTCCCATCTCTGGGCTTCCCTGGTGGCTCAGAGGGTAAAGCATCTGCCTGCAACGTGGGAGACCAGGGTTCGATCCCTGGGTTGGGAAGATCCCCTGGAGAAGGAAATGGCAACCCACTCTAGTACCCTTGCCTGGAAAATCCCATGGACAGAGGAGCCTGGTAGGCTACAGTCCATGGGGTCTCAAAGAGTCTGACATGACTGAGAAACGTCACTGGCTTTCTCACCACGCCCAACTTTAGCAACAGAACAGCAGGGGCCTTCAAGCCTGCATCCCAGGGGAACAGCTGTCTCATGAGCAGTGAGGGGGCCGGAGGGGAGGGTTTCCCACATCTCTAGACCACGTTCCTATTTATACTGCACTCCCTGCACTCGCCACCACCAGTCTGGCCCTGCGACGCCACGCCCATGTTCTGAAGGACCCTGGCCAACATTCTCCACCCTTCAGGGCACGCTGGCCTTCTCACACTCAGCGTTACCTCCCTCTCACCAGGCGAGGTCCAGGCAGCCGCTGCGGCCACGACCACTGCCCTGCTCCTGTCTGTCTCCAAGGCCCACTCTGGGACACCTCCGAACACCCCGTGCTTTAGATGTCCCGTCAGCGGCACCCACCGCTCAGAGCTTGGGGGCGGCGCTGGCTTCTCCCAGTCCCAGTCTCGTTATGTCTCCCCTCCCCCAGCCCCTGGCTCTCCAGCTTCCTCCTCCCTCCCCTGTCTGGGAACTCACTTCCTCTACCTGGCCCTGAATGTCACGCCGCTCAGAGTTCCCTCTTTGGTCCTCTGTTCTTCTGTCTCTATGCTCATCCTGGTGACCTCAGGCTTTCCTGCCGTGGAAACCACCACCCACGTGCTGATGACTTCCAGATTCGCAGCTCAGGCCCCACCAAGCCCCTGCGCCTCACACACAGGCCTGAATGCCTGCTGGGCACCTCGGTCTGGATGTTGCCCCAGGGCCTGGGATACTAGAATTACCCCACTGGGCCTAGGACAGTCCCTGAGACAGCAAGCAGTTTGAGATGTGTATTTAAATGAAAAAGGCATTTGCGTACAACTTATAAAAGCTGTGTGCTAGACATATATGTGTCATACATGTACACCCATAAATACATGTAGACAAACACTATATAATTCAGCAGGACACACACACACACACACTATATATATATATATATTCCAGAAGGCTCTAAATTAAAATGCTAACAGTAGTTATCTAACTGGGTGACAGAATTACGGGTGATTTTAATACCTCCTTTTTGCTTATTTGCAGCTTCTAATATTTCCATAATGAACTTTCATTGCTAATGTTAAAAGAACAACACTTCTTTTTAAATGAAAAGAAAGTATTTTTAGATAGAGATTCCAGAACTGTTTGGTGCAAACCTTGGAAGAACTATGGTTATCTAAGCAGGGTGGGCAAGCGTTCCTATAAAGGCCAGACTGCCAGTATTTTAGGCTCTGTGGCCATACGGTCTCTGCTGCCGTCACACAACTCTATCCCCCTAAAAGTACCCACAGACAGGATGGAAAGGAGTGCGTGGCTGTGTTCCAGTAAACCTTCACTCGTGGACACTAAAATTCATATATTATGTAATTTTCAAGTGTCACAAAATATTACTTTCATCTTTTGAATTTTTCCCAACCACTTAAACCTATAAATATCATTCTTAGCTCACAGGTCAGACTAATATAGGCTGGATTTGGCCAAGAGCCATGGTTCTTCAAGCCTCGCCGTTGGGCATCAGTGCCTGTATGATGTCTGAATCCCACACCCACTGCTTTGGGAAGTACTTTTTCTCCTCCCGTCTGACAAGGAGGCAGCCTTCCAGGGCTTCCTCATCCACCGGAGCGATGGCAAGGGCCAGCTACCCCGGCCTCAGCTGGGGGAAGGCCCTGCGCTGCAGAGTTTGGGGGATCAAGAGTCCCTCCTGGGGTCTCCAAGGACAGCTCCCCTCGCCAGCAGGATTGGCAAAAGCTGGAATCACAAACCAGCCATCCTGGACGGGGCTCTAGGAATCCCCAGGTCTGGGCCCTCATCTACCAGGTGAAGAAGGGAAGACTCAGAAAGGGGAGCGGCTGGCCCGAGGCCACTTGGACGACGGGGTAGAGCCAAACTAGAACCGAGGGCTTGTGACTCTGAGCTCGGTGCCCTTTCTGCTCCCCGGGGCTGGAAGGGACAGCAAGGGTCTGGCCAGAGGTGGCGTTCCCTGCTCCGGGCACCATTATCAGGGACATCAGCCGTCCACTGGAGAGCCACCTTGCCCAGGCAAGCAGCCAGGCAGGTCTGGCGTCAGCCCAGAGCGTGGCACCCGGCCCAGCCGTGGCAAGGGGTGCTGCCAGCTGAGCTCCGTGCCAGGAACAGGGAGGGGCCTAGGGCCCCCTTTCCTGGCCTCAGCCCATGCATGGCCTGCTGGCAGAGGGGGTCTGGGGACCCAGCACTGCTCATGTCATGAGCGTGATGCCCTCCAGCACAGGGCCTACTCCCTACCTGCTTCCAGGCGCTGGATCCTGCCAGGATGTGGGGAAAGACAGCTATGCCCCCCTCCCCCGGGGCCTGCTCTCTCAGCAAGAATCTCCTTTGCTGGGTGGCCAGGGCCAGAGGGGAGAAGCAGCCCTATTTCCTGAGGGGACCCCCAAAGAAAGAAAAGGGGAGGTTCCTTTATGGCAGCGAGGGGTGAGGACAGAAATCATTCTGGAGCTTTGCCAGAGCGTCTCACGATAATGATAACCTGGAGAGGGTGCTTGGAGTAAGGGAGTGTAGAAACGTTTTAAGAATAGTTTCCTTCCCAGCTGGGGGCCTGAGCCCTGGTTTCTACAGTGATCAAGGAGAGGGCAGGGTTCTGAGAACTGCCAAATGTGGTCCGCTGACTCTGCCTGCCACCAGCCCCTGGTCACACACCAGGTAAGGCAAAAGGCGAGCAGTACTGTTGACATTATCTCATCGGAATTCTCACAACCACATGAGGCAATACTGTTCCTCTCTCCATTTTCTAAAGGAGGAAACTAAAACTCGGGTGAGCAAGGTCCTTCACCTAAGGCAACCACTTCCTGAGCAACAGGGGCAGGACTGAACTGACCCCAAACACTGCCCCCATCCTTGACGGGCAAGAGACACACCCTCCACACGCAAAACTGAATGAACATACCAGCGCGCCATCATTAGCAGGCCATCCAGGACTTCCCTGGTGGTCCGGTGGCTAAGACTCCGAGCTCCCAAAGCAAGGAGCCCAGGTTTGATCCCTGGTTAGGGGACCAGGTTCCACGTGCCACAACTAAGAGTTTGCATGCCACAACTAAAGATCCCGCATGCTGCAAGGAAGATCAAAGATCCTGCGTGCTGCAACTAAAACCCAGTGCAGCCAAATAAATAAATATTTTAAAAAATTATTGGGTCATCTTGTCTATACCAACCCCTCTATTTCCAGGAAAGACTTTATTTAACATCAGAAGGGTGGGGTGGGAGCACAGGAAGAAACCACTATCCAGAGTCCCCAGTATCACCACTGCCCTTCAGAGGTTCAGGCCAATGTCTCCAGACCAGTGTCCTGTCTTACCAGGGCCACTCATGCTGTCAGAGAGCCTGAAGACCCTCTTGAGTTTAAAGGCACTTCTCACCCTGCCACCTTACCGCTCCTCCTCTGCAGACAGGACCCTGAAGATGTCAGGAGCTAGGGGGAGCTCTCCTTCCAAAGGGAGGTCTGGCTGAGATGCGCCCACAGCGTCCCCTCTTCCTAGTCTGCTCCTGCACCATGGGCCAGCTCCTGCCAGGCCAGCCACTGGCTCTGTCGTGATCCTGGGTCCCAGATGTCTGAGCAGCCACGAGCCCAGCCTTAGCACTGGCTTCTGTGTACGTGCGCGGGCACGTGCGCTGGGGCGCCCAGGACAAGACCTTGGTCTGCTCCCACCCCGGAGATGGGAAAGTGCCTACTCAGCAGCTGATGCCAGGAGGGCGAAGGGTCCAGGGTGGACAGGAGAAGAGAAATGTGACTCACGCCCAAAGGGGCAAAGCTAATCGGGTGAGTCTGGATGCAGGCCAGCCACTCCCTCCCAGACAACAGAGCAGAGTTGGGCCCGCAGTTAAGCACTGGGGGAGGGTCTTCTTACCCCAGGGAAGGGAGGCCTGGTGGAGGGCCCTCAGAGCAGGAGGCTGTTAGCTTTTCAGCCCCCAGGGCCCACCTCGCTCCTCTTGGAAGCTGAGATAGAGGGGAGGGTAGAGTCCCACAGCGCAGACCCCTGGGTCCCTCCGGGCAGGTTCTCACCTAACAGGAACCCCACCTAGCCCCCACTCTCTTACACAGGGACCGCCTCCTCAATCTGGAGGAATGGAAAAGACACTGCTAAGGGCCCAGCCTGATGAGATTAGGAAAGCCTGCCTCCATCTCTACCCAAAGCCAGGCACAGTGTGATAACTAGGAATTCATTCCCAAACAACAAATAAAGTCACTGGTTATTTAGCATTTGCCAGGTGCCAGGCACTGTACATTACTTCATTTAATTCGGGTAACAACCTTCCCTGTTATGACCTCCATTTCACTGGTGAGGAAACAGGCTGGGAGAAGCTCAGGAGTTCGCTGGGAGAGAGGAGTCACACAGTGAGCACTTGCGGGGCTGGCCCTGTCCTTTAGATCTCAAACTCAGGGAAGGAAAAAACGAATCAGAGAAGGGATAGGTGGAGACACTGAACAAAAGTCCAAAGCAGGGTGACCCCAGAAAGTAGAGGCCAGACTGGGGTAGGAGCTGGGCGGGGCCAAGCCAGGCACGGGGCCTGTCTACCTGGGCACAGGAAGGTCAGATCACCAGAGGTCAGTCTGGGTCTGCGGGGAAAACAAATGCAGGCATAAAGGCAGCTCCATCTCCTCGAGGCCCGAGGTAGGGGGCATTTCCAAGGCAGGCAGCCTGATCCCATGAGGTCTTAGACCAAGAACTTAGTTGTTCCTCGGATCGGGTGCCTCTCTCCCACGACCCGTGGAGAAGCCGGGCTCTGCCTGGCACGGGACAAGTGGGAGCCTCCTTACTCAGAGCACCAGACCCTTCCTTCCTTCTCCAAGGACCAACATAGAACCAGACAGCTCCAGAGTAGGCTGGGGTCTCCCTTGATGGGGGCACAGACTAAGAGCCAGGGGGCTTGAGGTCAGAGGAAGTGGGATCCCACCTATGTGGATAGGGGGAAAGTTGGTGTCCCAGAGTCTCTGCTTCCTCACCATAAAGTGGGATAATAGTAACAGCTGCAGTGGCGCTACTGGTAAAGAACCTGCCTGCAAATGCAGGAGATGTAAGAGACGTGGGTTCGATCCCTGGATCAGGAAGATACCCTGGAGGAGGGCATGGCTTCCCACTCCAGTATTTTTGCCTGAAGAATCCCATGGACAAAGGAGCCTGGCAGGCTACTGTCTATAGGGTCACAAAAGTTGCACATGACTAAAGTGACTTAGCACGCACTCATGCACAAATAATACCTATCTCATAAAGCTGTATGACACACTGCTTGGCACCCAGTAGATAATTGATAAATGGTAGCCACTAGGGCATTAAGAAATCAAATGTAACTTACTGAAAACTACTCTGGCTCTGGAAACCCCAATAGGTTTGGGAAGAATGAAAGCTCCTGGCTGGGGGTGGGCAGCCAGAGGGGAGAGTCCCAGGAACCAAGTGGGCAGGGCTCGGGGGAGGTCAGGCTCACAGGCTCATCAGCTGCACGGGAGGTGCCTGGAGCTGGGTAACCTGAGACAGAAGCTCTCCTGTGGCAAGGTGACCCTCTCTCCAGAACACCTTGGGATGCAGACCCAAACCTAGAAGCCAGTGTTGCCTGGGCCATCTTTGCCATCCCCCAACCCTAAGCAAGGGGGTCCCAGACCCCCCGCCCAGGTCAGAGGAAAGGCAGGGCATCTCCGAGGATGCGCCTGTCAGCCAGACATTCCAGCATCCTCGTTCTAAGGATTCTGCTCCCTCAGGCCAGTGTCAAGGAATGTGCTGTGAGCCCCAGCCCAGTGGAAAACACCCCACGAGCATGCTGAATCTCACAGGGCGCTGGCACTGGAGGGCCAGGCCGGTGGTGTCAGTGAGTCACAGGGCTCAGGACGCAGCTGGGGAACCGCTGAGGGCCGGGCTGGGGGTGGGGATGAGGTTCTGGGGAGCGGTCTCCACTCATGCTGTAGGGAAGGAGTTCAGAGAGGATCAAAGGCCCCTGGTGCCCAGCAGGGTGTTGACCCCAAGCACAGGAGATCAGTCACTGTCTCAACCGCAGGACTCCCACCACAAGGCCTGCAGACAGCTCCAGAAACCCTGGCCCCCAACAGGCAGGGAAGAGAGGCCTCCAGCCAGAGCAGACTTCAGATTTCTGATTCCTGACCATCTCCCCCCCTCCCCAAGAATCCTTAGGCTACATCTCCCAACTGGCCACCCACCCTTCCCATGACTGCATTAACCCTTTGCCTGTTGCGGCTGGGTGGGCAAGGGGCATTGCTCCTTTGGTTGGCAGGGAGAGAAGAGCCCCCTCCCCCAACCCCCGCACCCCCACACAGCCCCTAGCGCTGGACGCTTCAGGGCTTCACGTGTCGTGTCCTTCCACCTTCACCCTAGGGCCCTGGCCTCCCACCGCGCCAGCCTGCCTCTCTGGAAAGTTCACCGGAGCCCCGAAAGCCCTTCAAGGCGGGGTCTGGTCCCACACTGGCGGGTTCTCCCATTACCGGAGGCTCCTGACCCTTGCCCTTCCCAGGAGGAAGGGAGCAGAGAACGCGCCCCGTTCCGACCGGGTGAAAAACTTTGCTTCCTAGGAGCTCGGGGGAGGTCAAAGTGAGTCCCGCTGGAGACGCCCGGGAGGGGCGGCGGACCTGAGAAGGCAAAACAGCCCTCGGTCCTAAGCCCCTGGACGCCGGGAGCCGGCCTGCGCAGGGAGGGCATCGCCCGCCCCCCAGCATGCCGGCCCAGCCGCGCGGCGATCGCCGACCTCCCCGCGTGGCCCTGGAGTCGCCCTACAGCCCGGCCCCCAGCAGAAGCAGCCCTGCGCCTTTAAGAGCCGCTGGGTTTACCTTTGCTCCGTTTCCCCGGCGCCGCGCTGCCCCCTCCTCCCGGGCCGCCCGGCCGGCCGCCGCGAGTGGCCCGCGGGACTCACCGCGCGTGTCCTGGGGGCCGCGGCGCGCCGGCTCCCGCCCGCGACCGCCGAGGGGCCGGGCCCTGCGCCCTGCTGGGGTCCCTGCCCGCGCTCGGAGCGGCGGCCGCTGCTCGGGAAAGGTGAGCGGCTCCCGGGAGAGGCTGCAACCTGAGCGGGAGGAGGAGGAGGAGGAGGAGGAGGCGGCCGGGGTTGGGGGGGGGAGGGGGGAGGGGGGAGGGGGGAGGAGGGCGGAGCGGGGAGGGAGAGCCCGGCGCCCGCCGGAGTTTTTCACACGCACGGCCCGACTCCGCCCCCGGCCCGCCTGCCCTGCCCACAGCCGCTGCCAATCCCTGGGGCTCGCTCTGCCCTGGTGCCCACCCCTCTCTCCCATCTGGGAGCCAGGGTCCAAGCGCCTCTTCCGGTTTCGTTCCTCCGCCTGGCCTCTGTCAGCCCTCTGGGGCTGCCCTGAGCGCCTTGACCCGGGGATGAGGTCTCCGGGCTTGGAGCACCCGGGACTGGGGCCAGGGCACCGGGGAAGGGGGGGATTTGCTGAGTGTCCTTCTCTCAGTGAAGCTCTCCCAGCCTTCTGGGTCTGACGCTGGATCCCAGCACCTGGCACCCCAGGAGCTAAAATGCACAGACGGCCCCGTTGGTCATTTTTGCCTTTAGAGTTCTTGACAGCCGCAGTCCTGGCAGGGCTGTCCCTCTGTCCAATGGGACTTATCACTTACCTTCAGGTAAGTAAGGGCTGCCCTGGTGGTTCAGGCAATGAAGACTCTGCCTGCGATGCAGGAAACCCAGGTTCAGTCTCTGAGTCAGGAAGATCCCCTGGAGAAGGGAATGGCTACCCGCGCCAGTATTCTTGCCTGAGAAATCCCATAGACAGAGGAATGGTGGGCTACAGTCTATAGGGTTGCAAAGAGTTGGACTCTACTGAGAGACTAACACACTTGCACACAGGTAAGTAAAGATAATCATCGCTCCCACTTCCTACCCTGAGGAGTAATTATCTCCTTTTGGAATAAAACCCTGCGAGCCAACTGAGGATTGCCCAAGAAGGCTTATGGAATACCTCGTGCTAGGCCAGCTTTCATTTTAGAGAAGGGGAAGCTGACACCCAGAAAGGATATTGGATTGGCACAGTCTCACAGGGAGTTAGCGGCAAGCCACGATGAAGACCTAGGCCAATGGCCACCACCATCCCTGCCCCATCGGATTTCAGGGATCAAAGGAAAACTGGGATGGATCAAGTGCCCAATCTGGCCCCCTTCCAGTGCTACTTCCTCCTGAAGGCTGTGAGGAGAGGAGATGGTCACCAAATTGGGGAGGTCTGTGGCCTCTGCCGTCTGGGGCTCCTGGCAGAGGACTCCTGAGGGGTAGTCCACAGTGGGGATGTGTTTCTGCTGAATGCTCTCTGACGATTGATCAAAAGTGACTGCCACTCTTTAAGTCCTAGGCTTTGAGCCTGGGCCCTTTCCCTAGAGAGAGAGATTGAGTGGTTAAGAATACGAAAAATTTCTTTCTGGAAGACATAGGCCTGAGATCTGCCATCCCACATCAGCCTGCATCCAGCCTGCAGCACAAGCTCTCTCGCGACTCCACAGGGCTTGGACTTGGGAGGGAGAAGAGAAACACCGGGCCCATCAGGACAGGGACCTGGCAGAGGGCCTCCCAACTCTTTGCTCCCTCTGTCTTCTCTGCCAGGGCATGCAGATTTCCTGGGCCCATGTGCTCTATAAGAATAAATCTGCTGCGTGTTGAAGGGGTGCAAAGAGCGATGGATCCGGAGCAAAGTCTCCTGGATCCGGAGACTCCAGGCTTTCAGAAGCAGCAGCAACCTGCCTGGCTCCATAATCCACCTGTGTAATAAGAATACAGGCATGCAGGGAGGAATCCATGCAGTAGCAGGGCAGGAGCTATGCTGAAAAACTATGTTTTAGAGGATAAGAGAGAATGAGGCTAAAGGAACCAGGGGAGTATATGTAGTTAAGAGGCTTCAACAAAACTTTACTGATCATCTCTTCTGTGCAAACAACAGCCGATTCTCTGGGCACAAAAGATGAATGAAATGCAGTCCCACCCCTCAGGGAGCTCACTCTCCCTGGGGCAGTAAGTGACCAGTTCCTGGGCTGGAGGGCTGAGGTCAGAGCTGTGGCCGCCTGGAGGGGTTGTTCTGCTACTTGAGCGCAGGGTTACAGGATGAGAGGACAGTGGAGGGGAGGAAACGCTTTTGTGTTTTTCCAGCAGGGATAATATCAAGTGCAAAGTGCAAGGGTAGAGAATCTGGCCACACGGCTCTGTGAGGCCAGGGCTTAGAGTGGGGCTGGAGGTGACTTCACGAAGGGAGCAGGTGCTGGGTTCTGAAGAGCCTTCTACATGCACCAGGGCTAATGAGCCAGGGCCCTCTCCTGACAAAAGGAGGCAATCTAGAACATTTCAGAGGAAAGCGGAATCACCTGGTCTGTGATTTAGGATAAGCCCTCAGGTAGTCAAGTGGAGGATTGATGGTGGGGTTGAACTGGGAGATAAGAACCCCAGTTTGGAGGCCGAATCTGGTGAAACATCATGAGGAGTAGCAGCAGAGAGGAGGGGAGACAGGAGACAGGGTCACAGAACTTTGTGCCTAGAAGATAAGTGATCAGAGAGTGTCCAGGCTGGAACCACTGGTGTGATAAGCCAAGCTGGGAGCTTCTTAGGGACGCCTTGATTCCTAGCACCTCCTGTGTACCCTTGGGCAAGTGACTTAAACTTTCTGAGCTGAGTTTTGCAATCTGTAAGTAAAGATACTAAAATTAATGTGTGTGGTTGTGCTGCATATTAAAGATAATGTATGCCAAGGCACAGGATTTGGCTCATAACAGGAACTCAGGACAGAGTAGATGTAATTACCTTCGTCCTTTCAGCTAACATTTATTGAGCATCTGCTATGTGCCAGGGTCGGTGGTGGATCCTTGGGATCTAAATCTCATTGCCCATTCTCTGGCTGCTATCCAAAAGTCTACAAGCAATAAATGCTGGAGAGGCTGTGGAGAAAAGGGAACCCTCTTACACTGTTGGTGGGAATGCAAACTAGTACAGCCGCTATGGAGAACAGCGTGGAGATTCCTTAAAAAACTGGAAACAGAACTGCCATATGACCCAGCAATCCCACTTCTGGGCATACACACCAAGGAAAGCAGATCTGAAAGAGACACGTGCACCCCAATGTTCATCGCAGCACTGTTTATAATAGCCAGGACATGGAAGCAACGTAGATGCCCATCAGCAGACAAATGGATAAGGAAGCTATGGTACATATACACAATGGGAATATTACTCAGCCATTAAAAAAGAATTCATTTGAATCAGTTCTAATGAGATGGATGAAACTGGAGCCCATTATACAGAGTGAAGTAAGCCAGAAAGATAAAGATCAATACAGTATACTAACGCATATATATGGAATTTAAAAAGATGGTAACGATAACCCTATATGCAAAACAGAAAAAGAGACACAGATGTACAGAACAGACTTTGGGATTCTGTGGGAGAAGTTGAGGGTGGGATGTTCTGAGAGAACAGCATTGAAACAAGTATACTATCAAGGGTGAAACAGATCACCAGCCCAGGTTGGATGCCTGAGACAAGTGCTCAGGGCTGGTACACTGGAAAGACCCAGAGGGATGGGATGGGGAGGGAGGCGGGAGGGGGAATCGGGATGGGGAACACATGTAAATCCATGGCTGATTCATGTCAATGTATGGCAAAACCCACCATGATACTGTAAAGTAATTAGCCTCCAACTAATAAAAATCAATGGACAAAAAAAATAAATAAATCTCATTGCCCATTCTCATGCAGGTCAGTGTCCGGGGGGAGAGAGGTGTGCAGAGGAAGAGAAGCACAGCTAGGTGATCGGGGCTGGGGCCCAGGAGAGTCAGGAACACCTTCACAGAGGGGAGGGGACAGCTGAAATGACGCTGAGTCAGCTACTGCTCAGAGACTGTCCCGTCGCCCCCACCCTCTGACATGGGGTTGCATTTCAGAATCTTTGAAATCTTCAGTTTTGACTGCAAAGCCTTGCTCCTTGGAGTTGGGTGGGGGGAATGGGCTGTAGATGGGTGTCTCTATGGAGTCTGAATGGCAGATGGAGCCTTGGCAGCCCCAGGGAAGGGCACGAGCATAGGGACAGGTAGGAGGGGAAGCCAGGTGAGAGTGACCATGGGCTGCAGGCGGAGTTTGCTAGCTGGGTAAAGAGCCTGTGTGTGTGTGTGGGGCTCACCCTGATTTTTCTGCTCCCTTTCTCTGTTCTTTGGAAAGTCGCCTCCAAGTCCTCTGATGTCCCCACCCTTCTCCCATGCCGATTTTCTTTCCATCCATCTCTCAACAAGCCGAGCTTAGTAGAGGACTGCCTGGGTCCTCCACTAGAGAGTGACCCCCACCCTACCGCCACATCAAGTAAGACCTCGGGCTGTAAAGCCACATAGACATGACCTTGGGCAGTTATTCACATCTCTGGCTTGCCCGTCTGTAACATGAAGATGGTAACGGTCCCTCTCTCGTGGGGCTGTTGTGAGATGTAAACCCGTGCCCAATCAATGCTTTCTTCCCTTTTCCGCAGCCCAATAACTCTCCTTGCAGAGAGTCAGACAAGACTCAGCTGGGGGTTTCCCCTGGCACCCCAGCCCCGGGGGCCCCTCTTCTGCAGACGCCTCTGCTCTGCTAACCTGAAGGGTCTGCGGCTTTCCTGGGAGGCTCTGGTGGCCCCAGCACGACAGGCTGAGGCCCGGGCAGCATGACAGCGGGGCCCAGGGGCAGCCCAGTCCACTCCTTGCCCGATCCAGCGACAAGCCGCTGCCCTGCAGGTAAGACAGGCATCCCCGCGCCCTGAGGACCGAGTGTGGAAGCTGGAAACTGCTCTCCCTCACAGACTGTGTGGGCAGCTTCTGAAAAACCAAAGTTCAAGCCCGCCGCACTTTTTCCTGGGAGGCGCAGCATCCAGCCGGGCAGAACTCAGCCAGCAGAGAAACCCCCTTCCTGCACCACTGCTGCGGGCTCTCCCCCCTCTGACCCCCCACCCCCCCGCACCCGGGCAGACAGTCTCCCGAAGCACTGCAGGAACCCTTGGCGGGCCCTGACCTGACTCTGCCCCTAAGGTGCAGGAGTCATTTCCTTTATCTGGGCCTCAGTTTTCCTCCTCTGCAAAATGGGAATAAAGCAAATGCTTGCGTCTCAGGAGGCTTCTATGAGTATGAATGTAGAAGTGCTTAGTTAACTGTAAGAAGATCTGCATGTGTGTAGATCATTAGTGTTTGGCCAAAGGGCCCTTCTTAGGATTCTAGGAGACAAGTAATGACAAGAGAATTGAGAAACTAAGTAAGAACAGAGAGAAACTCTCCCGAAGGGCATGTATGTCCCTGGCAGGGAACAGAGTGGCAGCAGCGACCTGAGCCCACAGACTGAACCCCTGTGGCCTTGCTCCTTAGGCTGCACCAGTCGGCTGGAAAAGCAGGATGTGGCTGGACTCAGCCAATTCTTACTCCTCCTCTAAATAAACCCAGGCCAAATGTTTTCCAGTGATCTGTGGAGAGTGGGGATGAGTAGGAGAAAAATATCATTTACCTGATTCCATTATGAGTCTAGTAGAAGGCCTGGGAGTTTCCACTTTACCACCGCACCAAACATCACATCCTCTCTTCACTGTTTGTGCCAAATGTACAGACACATTTGTACTTGTGCGTGTGTACACAGACATACTGCACTACCACTCCAGACTTCAGATGGGCTAACAGCTGCATCCCTAGAGGGTTCTAGGACAGGGTGGGCACATAAACAGAGCCAGCCAATCATAGTCCTGTTGACCCTAGCAACCATCAGACCAATTAGAACCCCACCCCTGTATCCAGCAGTACCTCCCAAACATTACACACACACACACACACACACACACACACACACACACACAGCCTTCAGGTTGCTGCATTGCCACGGCAACAAAACCACCACATAGAGCCAAGAAAATGGGAAAGGCAATGAGACTGGACAGTCAATGGGATGAGGATGCAGTTAGCACAGGCTGGAGTTAGGACACTGAGTAGGGTCCCCATGCAGGATCGGGGAGGAGAAAGAGCTGGCTCACCAAGACTTTCCAAGCCCATTTTATTTAGCCACGGGCCTCCGTTTCCTCATCTATAGATGAGGGTCAAATGCTCCTGCTTGTATTATATTATGTGCTCAGAGCATATAATTACTTTTCAACTAGTTAGTAGGGATGGGAACTGTAGGTTACATTTTTAGAAACCCCTGAAGAAATGAGAGATCTGGGTAAAAAGAGAGTTGATAGGTCCCCAGAAAGACCTAAAATCAAGTCCTAAAATTCAGCTCATGAATTCATTGTGAGTTGGAACTCATTTCAACTTGAGAACACTTACTTGGGATGTACCATTTGCCAGGCACAGATGCTGATTTCGGCTGTGGCCAGGCAGACTTTGAGGGGTCTGCAGCGCGTCTTGGTGGAGACGACTGGAAAGGTCCAGGAGACCAGCGAAGTGGGCCTGAGACAGGTGCTGGTACGGATGGCAGACTGCCTGCAGAGACCGCTCCAGCCAAAGAGAAAGCTGAGGCTTCGACCCTTGGGCCCCACTGGCGTTTTGCTTCCACATCTCAGACTCCTCCCTTCCGTCAGCTGCCAGCGTGGTCTCAGTTAAGAGTGAAGAGCAGACAGTGCACTCCTCTGCCCAGCGTCATGATAGCTCCCCAACAGTGGGCCTTCGGGCCCCCAAGACCTCCTTCAGAGCTTGGTGAAAGCTGAGGAACTCCCTTCCTAGAGTCACATATGCACAGTATTTTTCTTTCATTCTGGGGGACTCTGGGCCTCTTTCAAGCTCGTTCAGGGAGTTGCTTGTGGAGGCCTGGCCTACGAGGCCCCTAGGTGACCTGGCCTCTGCCTCCCTCGCCAGCTCATCCTGACCTCCCCCACTGGTGTATGCCCGGCCACATCAATCTGCATGTAGTTCCCTTGCACATCTGCTGTATTTCACTGTGACTTTGCTTATGTTGTCCTCACCAGCAAGAGAGGCTTCCTCCTGGTGTCTGGTTAACGCCTCCTTGTTCCTCAAAGCCCAGCTCAGGAGTCACACCTTCGATGCTGTCCAGACAGGCTCAATCACTCCGCAGCCTGAATCAGTTCTGCTCCCTCTGCACACCTCTCTCCCCAAGGGCCTCCTGATACACGGGGGACTCTGTGTCTGTCTTCCTTACTATGCTATGAGCTTCCTAAGGCCAGACACCACATCTGTAGCCTTTGTATTCCCAGGATTTAGTGTTTAGTAGGTCTGGAGAACCAAAAGGGTGGGACTGAATTGGCAGAGGAAACGGAGCGGACAGAAGAGGTGAAGAACAGTCAGGAGCCTTGAGCAGAGAGGGCATCAAGAAGGAAGGAGGCATCAAGAGGAGCCTGGCGGTCAAGCTGGTGAAGGACTGAAAATTATCATTGAATTTGGCAACTAGGAAGCAAACAGTCCCACTTCTCCCAGGGCTCATCCAGCTCTAGACTGAAAAGTCCTGGGCAGATGGAGGTGGTCAGTCACTCAACACTGGTGACCTTGATGAGGGCAGTTCTGCGGGTGGGGGTTGGCAGAAGCCTCATGTGAGGGGCCAAGGAGTGATGGAGGCAGGGAAGAGAGATTGGGGTGCTGTGACTGCTGAGTTGTTAGGCTGTGCTGAGAGGAGAGAGCCGGCAAGAACCTGGGGGACTCCCCGGCCCCACCGCTCCGGAGAGACAGCAGACAAAGCTGTCAGGAGCACTGTGGGCATCTGGGTGACTTCTTCCCAAAGGGCTCCAGCCCTGCCGCCTCGGTCACCACGGCGGATTCTGCTTGGACGGCTTGGGGGTCCTCTCTTCTTCTGAGTTGTGAAAGTCTTCCTTGAATCTGTGTATCTTGTCTAACTAATTAGATCCTGAACTTCTCGAAGGCAGGGACCATGTCCTCCCCGCTGCCTCCCCTTTCCTTCCTTCAGTAAACACTAATTAAGTGCTGTCTCTCCAGCGGTCACGACGATGGCTAGAGTTGCTGCTCTTAGGTGTCTCCCAGTCTGGGTTCAGGAGACCTGAACGTGGAGAATTTTATACCCTGGAGCCAGCAGAGAGCTCAGAGAGTCTGTAAAAAAAAGCATACTGTTATATGCCAATGCTGACTCAGGGGGTGTGTGTGTGTATGTGTGTGTGTGGTGGAGACTGCATAGTTCTAAAGAGAGACTCTACAAATGAACATATTCAAGTGGAGTCAATCAGCTGGATTCAAGTCTTATCTGTGTGATGTGGCAAATTATTCTCCACTCTGTGTCTCCTTTCCTGGCCTGTGAAATGGGGACTATATAGTACCTTTCTCCTAGGGGCACAGTGAGGGTTTAATGGGGAATGTATATAAATAACTTGCCACAGTGCTTGGAACAGAATAAGAGGACGATTAGTGTTAACTCTTATTGTTTTTGAGAGAGAGGGTGAGAGAAGCATTCGTGAGACTCTCAAAGGGTTCTTGGTCCAGAAAAGACCAAGAGTCGGGGGCCCAGTGGATGAAACTGACTTGCGTGCTGACTGCAGGACACGCATGACAGGTGCCAAAGGGTGGTAATCTGAGGGGCGATGCGGGCACCTCCAACTTCCGCTCTGCGTCTCCCAAGCACCAGGTGGCTCGGGACCCTGCTCTGAACAGTGGTTCAGAAGTAAAGATTGTTGAACGGCCTCCTCGTGGCCATTGAGTTCAGGCTGGAACAACATATGAGGTGAGACCAGAACTCCGTTTCTCCCAGTTGGATGGATTAAAGGGAGGGGAAAAAAAAGAAGAAGAAGAAGAAGAGGGCCTTTACTCCTGATCACATTAAAAAGCAATCGCCTGCACAGCAATTAGGCCCCCGTAAATTACAGAGCCTGCCTCTGTCAGCCGGCTCGGCGCTATCTCATTAGCCAGGGTGCCAGAGACGCTACACGCCCTGCCGGGAGCCGCCCAGTTGCCAAGCGCCTGCTCCATAATTAGACACAGAGTCCCGGCCTCGTCGAGGCGCCCACCCACCCCTCCTGAGGGGCAGGTGCAGGGCACGGGCGGGCCCGGCTGCCGGCCCTGCTCAGGGGAAGGGAGGTCAGAGCGCAGGTCTGAGCGGAGAGTCCCAGCCCGGCCGTGACCTTGGGAGGAGATCTGGGAAGTCCTCGGGGGAAGGAAGTGAAAGGGCAGGGACAAGGGCAGGGACCCCGCCTTCTGCCCACCTGGACGCCCAGTACCGGGGGCAGTGGGCCAGACGGGCCTCCCAGGAGACTCTGGGTTAGAGGGGAACTACAGAAAGGTGGGGAAGTGGGGAGGTCTTTGCTCCAGGTTGGTCTGAGAACATTGAAGCACCCAAGCCACCCAGCATGCATGCGCATACACACACACACACACACACTGGTTCTCAGTCACCCGGGGGCTGGTGGGGATGGTACCTGGGGCTGGGAGGGGACTTGGGGCTGGGGCAATACAGCCCCCGGAAGCCCCTGTAGCCAGAATTGCAGTAAGGGCTGGGGCGGCAGGCAGGTGCCCAAGATGGAAATATAACAAGATGTGTGTAGGAGAAATGATTCTCCAAGCCTCTCAGGGCAGAGATGAGCACCCCTAACGGTCAGGAATGCTCCAGTGACAAGACAGTGGGGTTGTGCTTTGCGGAGTGGAGGACACAGACCCCCTGGGAAGGCGGGCGGGGCCCGGGCTGGTCCCAGCAGCCCTCTGCCCACCCCCACACAGCCTCTCTTCTAGATCTGCTTTGCACAGGTGAAGGGAGGTCCCAGGGAGGTGCCAGGTGACTGGCCTGCCCGCGGGTCTCCAGCCAACCACGACCGCCCGCTGAAGGAGGCAGAGGACACTGCAGGATGCCTGCAGCACTCGTCACACGTGGCGGACCAGGTCTGGAGAGAGGATGAAGCAAGAGAGGGGAGACTGGAGGGCAGGCAGCAGCCTGGGGCCTGCGGACGGCAGCGCCAGGCCCCTCCGAGTTCCCTCATGTGCCCCCTCCCCAGCCCAAGCGGCTTGGGCCCAGATGGGCGCTGTTCCGACCTCCAGCTCCAGCAGTCCCATCCTGATGGAGAAGGGGAGCACCGCAGAGAAAACATGGCGAACGGGCAAGACAGCCAGACGGGGAGACCCAGGCCGGAGCCCCCGAGGGCAGGTGTGGACGGATGTGGACGCCATCTGGCATCCATCGGTGAGGCATTTCATCTTAACGGGGCAGCGGGAGTGGTGGCCGGTGCCCAGCCAGAGCTCAGGAACTACCTCTGCTGAGAGAAGAGGGCTCGGACCCGGGCCTTGCCCTCCCCCAGGCGGTTCTGCCGGCTCTGACTGGCCCAGGCCGCGGCTGCTGCCCCCCCGGGCCCCCCAGTCCCGGCCGGGAGGACAGGAGGCTGCGGACGGCCTCAGAGCGTGACTCACACTGCTGGTCTCCAAGGCTGGCAGAGCCTGGAGCAACGCCAGGCGGGCTGGGCTCCTCCCAGTGCCCGCTCCGCGCCCCAGATCATCAGCAGCCCTGGGCCAGGCCGGGGCCAGGGCCCCCCTCCCACCGCAGCCCAAAGGAACCAAGGTTCCCAGCCCAGCCTGTCCCGCCAGGCCCACTGGGAGCCCTTTGCCACCACACCTTGGGAGCCCAGCCCAGGGACCATTGTTCCCTGGAGCCACGGCTCATTTTCCTGGGGGCTCCTCCCAGGCCAGCTTCCCCTTTTCCTGCAGCCAGGGAGGGGTTGGGGCTCCCGGGTGGCCAGGTGTGGCCTGAGGAGTGGGAAGGAGCCAGGCAGACTGCAGGGGTCAGCGGGGTCAGGAGCCAGAAGCGATCCAGATGGGCCCCGGCGTGGGGGCACGCCTGGAGGAGCGAGGAAGAAGTGGGAGGTTATACTCACAGTCCCCTTTGCTCTGGGGGGAGCGCATGACCAGAATGGTGAAGACTGCCAGGGCCTCCCAGAAACACATCTGGTCTGCGTGAGGGAGCAGATAAGACCGCTCAGCTCAGACCCCCCCGAGTGATCAGTGAGGTGCAGGGCCCCGACATCTGCATGATCAAGCCTGTCTGGTCAAAGCACATCTGGCCGTGTCGGGTCCCCACAGGTGAAAGTGGGCCTGAGAGGCCAGGCAGTGATGATAAGTCTCTGCGTGAACAGGTGTGACCAGCTACAATACCTGAATACTCCAGGCTGCCCCAGAGCAGACCCGAGTGCCAAATGACCTGGCAAGAGAGGCCTGTTTTGGGGAGCCAGCTTCTCCAAGTGACAGCCCGGCCTCACAGGTGGGCATCTGGCAGTGCCCGCCGTGGCAAGGGGAAGGAGGGCATTGTGACCCATCCAGATCCCAGGCCTGCTGTTTGCAGCAGCGAGCTGGCCCCTGGCCCCTCGGGGGTGGTAACACCACTCTGCGTTTCTTCCCCAGGACCCCAGCCATTCATGAACTCACGGCTCCTCTCTTAGTTAAATATCTGGGGACTGAACCTGACCCTGTATTTACTCCTGGAGGGAGGGCAATGGAGCAGGCGTCACCTAGGAGCCTGCCGCCGCCGCAGGCTGGGTGCAGGGGAGGGCCGGGGAGGGGGGCCTGCTGTCTTTTCTTGGGTCGTTGCTGTTGTTCAGTCCCTCAGTCGTGGCTCTTTGCGACCCCATGGACTGCAACGTGCCAGACTTCCCTGTCCTTCACCATCTCCCGGAGTTTGCTCAAACTCATGTCCATTGAGTCAGTGATGCCATCCAGCCATCTCATCCTCTGTCATCCCCTTCACCTCCTGCCATCAATCTTTCCCAACATCAGGGTTTTTTCCAATGAGTCAGCTCTTCACATCAGGGGACCCAAGTATTGGAGCTTCAGCATCAGTCCTTCCCATGAATATCTGCTTGGGCTCCGGAGGGTCTCTCAGGCCGCGCGCTGTGCCCCCGGGCAACCGTCTCCCACCTCCTCCTGGCTCGGGCTGGGAGGGACAGAAAGGAGACTCTGTCCCCAGGGACTGTCCCTAGGAGTGTGAGAGTCGAGTAGATAAGGGACCTCAGCCAGAAGCTGTTAGAAACCCAAACCTCTCCCTCTAGATAAGAAGGCCCCCGGATCCTGCCCTGGACCCAGTGGGTGGGAGGCTTCTGGGGGAAGGAGCTTCCCTGTGGGAAGCGGCCAACCTGCTTTTCTCTGGAAGGGGATGGTAAGAAGAAAGGGGGGCTGGGGAGCCCCTCGGAGGAATGAAAGCAGGTGGCTCCTCAACAACGGGCTGGGCCACCTCCCCACAAAGGACTCAGACCCGAGACTCTGTGAGAATCCAGGAACTTGGTGATTTCCCTGCATTAGGCACTGGAACTCTCCCTGGCATGATTAGCCATAAACCTTGAAACCGAAAACACCAGGGAAGCCCTAAGGGCTCAGAGGGTGAAGAATCTGCCTGCAATGCAGGAGACCTAGTTTCGATCCCTGGGTTGGGAAGATCCCGTGGAGAAGGGAATGGCTACCCACTCCAGAATTCTTGCCTGGAGAATCCCATAGATGGAGGAGCCTGGCGGGCTGCAATCCATGGAGTTGTAAAAGAGTCAGAGAGTCAGACACAACTGAGCGACTTCACTTTTGCTTTCTTCCACTTTCACTTTCTTTCGAAACCCGATGTAATTGCCAGGTTCTTACAGAAAGAGGAGCTGAGGGATCTCTCACTAGCCGGGCCTGGAGGAGAAGCCCTAGAGACAGAGCTTCAAAGAAGGGCAGGGAGGGGGCCAAGGTGGTGGGGAGGCTTGCTGAAGAAAGAAAAAGTAGGGACAAGGGTAGCAGCCAATGTGTTTTCCTGATGGGAATTTACTTTACGGGTGCCTGTTATGTGTCAGGCACCCTATGCAGATCAGAATTAAAGTTCATGATGACATTAAGTTCATGGGGTTCTCAAGGCAGCAATACTGAAGTGGTTTGCCGTTCCCTTTGACAAGACCCTGATGCTGGGAAAGATTGAAAACAGGAGGAGAAGGGGACGACAGAGGATGAGATTGTTGGATGGCATCACCGACTCAATGGACATGAGTTTGAGTAAACTCCGGGAGTTGGTGAGGGACAGGGAGGCCTGGCGTGCTGCAGTTCATGGGGTCGCAAAGAGTCGGACACGACTGAGCGACTGAACTGACTGACTGATGACATTAAGTAGACACTGTTATCCCATTTTACAGATGAGGAAACTAAGGCTTACAAGTGGTCGAGTGACTTTCCTGGTCCCTAGTGAGTGAAAGCGTTAGCCTCTCGGTCATGTCCAGCTCTTTGCAACCCCATGAAATATAACCTGCTCAGGCTCCTCTGTCCACGAAATTCTCCAGGCAAGAATATTGCAGTGGGTAGCCATTCCCTTCTCTAGGGGATCTTCCCGATCCAACGATGGAACCCAGGTTGCCTGCATTGCAGGCAGATTCTTTACTGCCTGAGCCACCAGGGAAGGTCCCCAGTGAGAGGCAGGGCTGAATACAAATCCAGGTCTGAGTCGAGGGCACGTGTGCTTTCTGCAGTGCTTCATTGCTCAAACCAGGCTGCAGGCCCCCTCCAGACACCAGAGCCCAACCTAGGGCAGGTCAAGCCAGGGGAGGGAGTCTCAGTCACAACCTCAGGGTGCCCAGACTCAGAGGTCGTGCTCCCAGCAGCCCGCAAAGACTGCCCATCAGAGGCAGCACCACTCAAGAGAAGAACACAGGCTCTAGCCTCGGAAAAATCTGAATTCACATACCGCTTGCTGGGCTTCCCTCATGGCTCAGCAGGTAAAGGATCGCCTTCAATGCAGGAGACACAGGAGACGCAGGTTCGATCCCTGGGTCGGGAAGATCCCCTGGAAAAAGAAATAGCAACCCACTCCATTATTCTTGCCTGAAAGAGGAGCCTGGTGGGCTACAATCCAAAGGGTCACAAAGAGTCGGACACGACTGTGTGACTGAACACCACTCATTAGCCCCTGTGTCTTTGGGCAAAGGGTTTGACTTCTCTGAGCCTACATTTGCTCATCTGTGAAGAGGACATACACACGCCTACCTCATAGAGCTATTTGAGATTTAAATGAGATACTGCATATAAAGGGTCTAGCCCATGGTAGGCGCTTAGTAAAAGATGGTTCCAGGCAGGGTGGGCTGCTGGGGCCTGTGATCATGTATCACTCAGGGCCCTGTGCTCGGAGGGGCCCACACATAGGAAGCTCCATTCCTGGTTTAAAGCTTTATTGGTGCCTTCTTGAAATTTTGAACACTTTTCGAACCAGGGGCCCAGCATTTTCATGTTGTATTGGGTCCCCCAAATTCTCTATCGAATCCTGCTTATGGGTCTGGGTTCAGTTCTTTTGACTCCCACACTCTGGAACAAGCTGTCCTTTCATCATTTCACGGTTTTCCAAGCCCGGGAAGTGTTTCTCTGTTGCTGACAAGCAATCAGGGAGAGCAGACAAGAGCCCCTTCTCGCTTTGGCGGCCAGCACCTCCAGCGGGGCGGGAGAGGATCCCCCCCTTTCTCTTCCTGAAGAGACTCGTGAGTTCGGGCTCCTGGTGGTCAACGTGACTTCCCAGATGCCAGCAGCCCCTTTAGGATTAAAGCTCTGTGAGGTTGGGAGCCTCCAACTCCTCAACCCTCTTCCTCCAGGGCAAGCCTGCATGTCTCCAGAGCGTCGGGGAGAGGGCTGCTGGCCGGGACAGAGGCAGAGCTCTGAGCGGCTTCAGGGGGTCATGGGCAGGGCAGCCTCCAGACGCCGCAGGTCCCAGGCCTAGACCCCGAGGCGGGGCCGGAGGCTGCCCTCCTTTGGTGTGGACTGCTCCTAGGCTTCTGCCTCCGGCTGTGTCTGCTCTGAGCTGTTTTTAGACTCCAGTTCCCAGAGGCCCAGCTGTTTGCTAAACTGGCTAGTCAGGGCCCACCTCCTGAACTCTGAGAAGCATCAGGGCAAGAGGGGAAAGACAACCTGATAGGCTGGAGAGCTGTCTGTCTTCCTCATTCACTCTCACAGCCTGCCTCATCACTAGGTCTAGGAGCCTGCGACAAGGACATGGGAGTCGGGAGTCGGGAGTCGGGAGAGGGAGGGTGCGGAGGACCGCGGGAGAGGAGGCTGGGCTGCAGCTGCGGGGCCGGGGAGAGGAGTCGTAAGCCCACTTGAGGACCGTGAAACATCAGCCTCAGAAGGCACCCTTGAGAAACTGAGGCCAGAGAGGGAGAGCAGGGCGCCCAAAGTCACGCAGCAGGGACTGACAGCTGGGTCTCCTACAGTCCAGCTGCGGGTCCCTCTGGCACATCATTTGACTTCAGGCTCAGAGGCAAATCGGGTCAGTGAGGGAAGCCCTGTCTTCTGTATGGTCACACACCGATCCACACACAGACACCAGCTCCTCCTGGAGACTGTACGGGGAGCTGCGAGGCCCTGGCCAGGTCCCCAGGACATCAGGGTAAGGAGGCATGTGCCCTCTGGCCTTACCGTTGGCATGGCCTCTGGAACCTGAGGGTTTGGGGTGATACGATCTGTTATGTGTCTCCCAGGACCCTTCTCCAGCGGCTGGTCTGACATGGCTGCTACCTTTCGGAGTCCTCAGGCTGAGATCTTGGGGCCTCTTCATGGGATGGAGGGACCTGGAAACTTTCCCCTTCAGTATGGATTTTTCAGGTAACATTAACTGCTAATATATATGAAACACCTTATATGCCAGCACCATTCTAAGTGGTTTTCAGGTATCAGTTCATCATCTAATACTTACACAACCCTGTGGAGACAGATGCCATCATTGTCCCCACCTTAAAGTTGAAGCAGGGCTTCCCTGGTGGTCCAGTCGGTAAGGAAATGCTTTCCAATGCAGGGGACACAGGTTGGATCCCTGGTCGGGGAACTAAGATCCCACATGCCACGGGGCAACCAAGCCCCCACATCGCAACTCCTGAGCCCACGGGCTCTAGAGCCTGCACGCCACAACTAGAGAAAAGCCCCTGCACCCAGTGAAAGATGCCACATGCTGCAACGTATCCAGATAAAGTGGGAGAAACTGAAGGAGGCGGAGGTTTCAAGGTTGAAGAAACACAGAGAGGTTGAGTAACCTGCCCATGGTCACACAGCTAGGAAACAGTAAAGCAGGGACTTGAACCCAGGCATCCTGGAAGAGGGTAGCCAGCGCTCCTCCCCCATTCCCTAAATGCCTGCTACCTCTGGGCTCCCAATTCAGGGCTCCTGGCAGTGTGACACCTGCTCGATCCCCATCCAGTAGGGTTTTAGCTGGCAAAAGCTATGTGTATTTCTACCTCCATACACATGTACCCTCTGATTCCGCGTCTCTCTCCTCCCACACCTGAATACCAGACAAGCAGCAAGCATGGTGTGTGCACTCAGGTGGGGAAGAGGAAGCGACCTCTCTGAGGGGCCCACTGAGGCTGACCTGGTTGGGATGTGTGTCTCTGTGCTGCCACCTCCTGGCCACAAAGGGTTAAGACAGGCCCTGCGCGAGTTCTTCAGGCTTCTTCCCTTCGGAGGCATCTCCCAGGGTCCTGAGACTATATGCTGTTGATTCCCAAATAAATATCTTTTTTGTTATTCCAGATTTTTCCGGCATCATTGAGATGTAACTGACATGTCACATTGTATAAATTTTTAAATAAATATTGGATTATTTTTACTGAATCATAATAATAGCTTGAAACACAATCTAGAAATTCTCGTCAACAGCAGCTTATTTCCCCCACTTTTAACTTGAAGTATAGTTGATTTACAATGTTTCAGGCATACAATACAGTGACTCAGATATATATATATACACATTATAAGCTTAAGGCATGCATCCATGCTGATTTGATACACACACACATTATGTGTGTGATCACCACAGCACCTTCAGTTAACACATTCATTGCTTCACATAGCTAACTTCTTGTTTGGTGGTGAGAACTCTCTGCCCAAATCTTCATCTCTTTTGAGACGCAGGCCTGTGTATGCTGATGTACCCCAACACCCTGCGACTCCCCTAAGTTCAGAGCTGGCACCAGAACACAAGGGTCCTGGCTCCTGACTCAGTGTTCATGTCACAACACTGCATTGCTTCTCCACCAAGGCAGCAGAGGAAACGGACAAAACAAGGCCCTGGAGAAGAACAAGACCACGACCCCATGCCTGCTGGTGATCGTCAGGGTGCAGACCCAGGTCAGGGCGGCAGCGACACCGGGGGGGGGGGGGCCCTCTGGAGTGCTGCATGTCAGTGAGGGGGTTTGGAGAAGACGTCAGCCTGCCAGGACAGACAGTAAGGGACTTCAAGGCCATCTGCAAGGGTTGGCTGCACAAGAGCTTCGTGGCTGAGCAGAGGCAGGGAGCGGGTGGATGCTGGGGGTCCCTGCCCCAAACTTGGGAGCTGGAGCAGCAAGAATGAGGGTCCCTGGGAGAGGTGGGAGAGGAGGACAGAGCAGGCCCGCGCTTCCAGCCCCCCTGAGGGATGGAAGGAGAAAGAGCAAGGGACAGAGAAGGCATGGTCAGATGGAAGAGCTGAAACCTGAGTGCTTTAGAGACAGACAGTGCATCTCAGAACAGGAGCCGGGTCTGGACGGCCCTGCCGCCTGTTGCTGTGCTGCCTGCAAGCTAAGGGTGTGTTTTGACATTTTCAAATAGTTTAAAAGCTTCAAAATAGAATAATATTTCACGTCAGCTGAAAATTGTATGACATTCAAATCTCAGTGTCTGTAAAGTTTTCCTGGGACACAGCCATGAGCTCATTGTCTTACGTATCATGTCTCACTGCAACAGCAGAGGGGGTCGAGTCGGACCACAGGGCCCACGAAGCTTGAAATATTTACACTTTGGCTCTTCAAGTGTGGACTCTTGGTCCACAAGAAAGCTTGTGGACCCCTGCCTTAGAGAAAAGGGGCCCTGGGCCACAGGAGAGAAGTTGCCTGAGGGAATCAGGCTGCCTATAGGAGAGTGGCCAAGGGGCAGAGGAGGGGCGGTCTCTCAGGAGGCCTCTGCAGAGCCAGCTGCCCTGATTCTCCCAGGACGGGGTCTAGACCCCTCCACATACCCTCTGGCCTGGGAACCCCTGCTCCACCGCTGTGAACTTGTGGGCTGGTGCAGTTCCACAACTTCCAAGCCTTAGGATCTCCGTCTATGAGATGCGGATGATAAGGAAGACCTTGAAGGGCTGCTGAGAATTCTCTGAGATGACAGAGGGTACAGCCTGGCGCACAGTGGCTTTCAGAAGACCCTGAGGGTAGGCCGCTCCGCCTGCAGGGGGGCTCCATCAGCACTTGCAGCTCCCAGCTGTGTCCACTAGAGGGCAGGAAGGGCCTGCTGGCGGCCTGCAGGGCGTCAGATGCAGTCAGTCTGCAGGTTTCCGGCCTGGGGAGGGGTGTCCGCCTTGCTGTTTACAACCCTGGCCTTTGATCAGCTCCTGTTCTCCCCACAGCCTGCTGAGGGCCAGACCGCTGCAGAGCTTTCCATTGAGGGTGGGCCGGGCTTCCTTCTTGCCCTCTCTTTGTCCCTCAGAGGCAGGCCAGGCTGACACCAGGTCAGTGGGTAAAGGCTCCTTCTCCAGCCTATTGTACATCTCCTCGCATCATCCCCCAGTGACCCTGGATGCAGGCAGAGCCGTGGAGTGATGCCCCTCATTCCCCTGAGAGAACTGAAGCTCAGAGAGGCTAAGTGACTCGCTCAGAGTCCCAGAGCCAGTCAGCAGGCTGTCCGGGGCTGTAGCTCTGGTCATATCTTGGGCGGCAGGTGTGGGTCTCGCCCCGCCAGAAGGCTGGGCTTAACCACCACACTCCCCACGAGGCTCCACCTTCTGCACTTTCTGCCAGTGACTCTGTCCCTGCCCTCCAGGCTGATGAAACACCAAAGCACTGCTCCACCCAGCAGGATGTTCCAGGTGCTTCCGAACAGGTGAGCTCATTGTGACCCAAAACAGGCTCTCCCAAGGTATCTGAAAGCAACAGTGACTGTTCTGTCCGGGGGTTTTGATGCAGTTCAGAACACAAGAGCATATGGATACAGACACACCCAGATGTGTCTCGGCAGTGAACAGCAGAAGGGAAGTTGCTGGGCAAAAGTAGTCAAGGAAGACCGCCAGGAGGATGGCCTTTGGGAAGCTGCAGGAAGGAGAATGAAGAGGCAGGAACACTTGTGGTCATCTGGGATGAGCCTGAGTCCGTTAAGGGCAGAGTGACAGTCCATAAAGTTAGAGGAGGCTGCTTCACAAGGAGCCTTGAATGCCAGGCTCAGGGAGGGGGACTTGGATGGGACAATGGGGAGACAGCAGGCCTTTGGGGGAGTGTGTGATAGGAATTAATGGTGTCTTAGAGAGGTTGATATGAAAGTGATAAGGAGACTGGGTGCCCTGGGAAGAAAGCAGGAGAGGATGTTTCTGTGGTCCAGCTTAAGGTGACTGTAGGTACAGTGGAGAGGGTGTGGGTTCCAGAATTGCCAGGGTGTCGAGCTTAATATGATTTGGGAGGCTGGAGGAGGACTGGTCCAAGATGGGAATAACTGGAGAGTCAAGGTGTAATGGCTGAGAAAAGGGTAATGGTAAGGGGAAATAATTTTTTTCCTATGAGGATGAATTTGAAGATATCAAGTAGAAATGCTCTGTGGATGCATATGATGAGAATCATATAAGAATCACATGAGAAAAGAATCAGAACTCAAGACGCAGAAAAGGAAGGAATGAGCCACTGGACATGATCTCCAAAGCCGTGAAAGGGAGTCCAGGTACCAGGTAAGCAGCTGGAGAGAGGCTGTGGACAGGGAAGAAGAGGTGATCCAGGGGGAAGTGTGCCTTGTGGCTCCCCATCCCATCCCAGGGGAAAGGTGTGCCCTGGGCCCCCCCATCCCATCCCAGAGGGAAAGTGTGCCCTGGTGCCCCCTCATCCCATCCCATCCCAGGGGGAAAGTATGCACTGGGCCCCCATCCCATCCCATCCCAGGGGAAAGTGTGCCCTGGGCCCCCATCCCATCCCAGGGAAAAATTGCACTGGGCCCCCATCCCATCCCATCCCAGGGGAAAGTGTGCCCTGGGGACCCCCATCTCATCCCAGGGAGAAGGTGTGCCCTGGGCCCCCCATCCCATCCCATCCCATCCCAGGGGAAAGTGTGCTCTGGACCCCCATCCCATCCCAGGGGAAAATTGCACTGGGCCCCCATCCCATCCCATCTCAGAGACCCCGCGTGGTGCACAGGGCACCCCTCTAGCAACCATGACTGCGTGTTGGAGGGAGGACGTTTGTGCTACTTCAGGCCCATCAGAGAACCCAGCACTTTTGATGGACAAAAAAGCTGCCTGCACCAGTGCGTGAACAAGGAGGCAGGCTCCGGGTCCCTGGGGGAGAGAGCCTCAGGCTGAGGCAGGCGGAGACGGGGAGGGACGAAAACCTAGCCCGGGGCACCCATGAGGCCTCCCCCATCCTCACCTGAGCCACTGTGAGCAAACAACCGCCCTTTGTTCTGTGGGGCGGGGTTGTCTGTTTCCTGCAAATGGAATATTCCTTAACCATGCCGAGGAAGAAGGAATCCCTGAAGAAAGTCACTTTTTGGTAACTGAGGGGGAAGATGTCCAAGTGGAGGGAGAAGTGAATAAACACTGTCGTGTGCTGGGAGTGTCGGGTCAGAGGTGTCCTACTGACCGAAACTGCGCAACCGAAGGAGAAATGCTTCCCGAGTCAAACCCAGACCCGGCCTCGGGCTTCACAACTCATCACCTCTAGAGGGGAAGGGGAGCCATCTCTTAGAGCGCTGTTCCTGAGTGCTCTTCCCCACCCATGGCTTTGCTGCAGAGCCCCCCCATCCCACTCCCAGTCCTTTCCAGACAGTTCTGGAAGCTTAATCGCCATCTCCCTGCCCTCATGCCAAACCTCCACTCATGCAACTTCAACCTCAGACAAGAAAATATCTCATATTTTTTAAACTCCAGACAAAGGAAGGCCACATGGCTTCAAACTCGACCACCCTGACCCTGGGGCAGTTCTTGCTAGCGTCCAGCTCAGGTCCTCCCTGTTGAGAAGGACTCGTTAGCCGCGCCCCTGACGAGGGCTGGGTGGGTCTGGAGGGCGTCTGAAGGTGACCCCGGGGCGGGCCGGGACGAGAGGAGGCAGCCTGCGGAGGAGCCGTCCGGAACGCGCCCCCGGCTGCAGTGTCAGGCCAGGCTCTTCCTGAGCGGATTACGCGCGGTCTAAGTGACTGAAGCTGCCAGAACGCGATTGGAACGAGCGGCTTACCGAAACGGAGACACCCAGCCCCGGCGCGTCCCAGCACAGAGACGGGGAAAGAAGCAGAGTAATCTCCCAGCGCTGAGCCGCACGCTGCCCCGCTTCTTGCTCACACACCCGGCAGTCTCCGCCCGTGCCCCTCCCCCACCCAGAGCCGCACTCCGGGGCCGGGGGCTCTTTCCCCCAAAGGTGGGGCCGGCGGCCCTCCGGGAGCCCGAGGGATGTGCTCAGCTGAAAGGCTCCTTCTTCGGCCTGGACAGTACCGAGGGGCCTGAGCAAGTGGGCCAGGGTCACAGGGTCACTAGCACTGTCTCCTGGCCCCCAGGCAGCGCTTACTCCTGTGCACTCATGGACTCTCAAGAGGGTCTTCTCCAGCACCACAGCTCAAGAGCATCAATTCTTTGGCGCCCAGCCTTCTTTTTGGTCCAACTCACATCTGTGCAAGACTGCTGGAAAAACCATAGCTTTGACTAGACGGGCCTTTGTCAGCAAAGTAATGTCTCTGCTTTTTAATATGCTGTCTAGGTTTCTTATAGCTTTCCTTCCAAGGAGTAAGCGTCTTTTAATTTCATGGCTGCAGTCACCATCTGCAGTGATTTTGGAGCCCAAGAAAATAAAATCTGTCACTGCTTCCAGCTTTTCCCCTTCTATTTGCCATGAAGTGATGGGACCAGATACCATGGTCTTAGGTTTTGAATGTTGAGTTTCAAGCCAGCTTTTTCATTCTCCTCTTTCACCTTCATCAAGAGGCTCTTTAGTTCCTCTTCACTTTCTGTCATAAGGGTGGTGACATCTGCATATCTGAGGTTATTGATATTTCTCCCAGCAATCTTGATTCCGGCTTGTGCTTCCTGCAGCCTGGCATTTCTCATGATGTACTCTGCATATAAGTTAAATAAGCAGGGTGACAATATACAGCCTTGATGTACTCCTTTCCCAATTTTGAACCAGTCTGTTGGTCCATATCCGGTTCTAACTACTGCTTCTTGACCTGCATACAGGTTTCTCAGGAGGCAGCTAAGGTGGTCTGGTATTCTCATCTCTTTGAGAATTTTCCACAGGTTATTGTGATCCACACAATCAAAGGCTTTAGCATAGTCAATGAAGCAGAAGTAGATGTTTTTCTGGAATTTCCTTTCCTTCCTCCATGATCCAACAAATATTTGCAATTTGATCTCTGGGTCCTCTGCTTTTTCTAAACCCAGCTTGTACATCTGGAAGTTCTTGGTCCACGTTGCTGAAGCCTAACTCGAAGGATTTTGAGTATATCCTTTCTAGCATGTAAAATGAGTGCAATTGTACAGTAGTTTGGCCATTCTGTGGCATCGCCCTTCGCCAAGGACAAGTCACTAAGCCGCCCTGTGCTGCGGCCTCCTTATCTGTGGAATCAGAATGTTGAAAGTGCCTGCTGTGGACTTCCCTAGTGGTCCAGTGGTTAACAATCTGCCTTGCAGTGCGGGGAGACAGGTTCGATCCCTGGTTGGGGAACTAAGATCCCACATGCCCGCATGCCTTAACTAAGATCCGGCACAGCCAGATGAACAAATAAATATTTTTTCAAAAGCATCCCTGCCACATAGACTTGTGAGGACTAAATGGGTTTTTCTGTGCTAAGCAGTTAGAACCGGGACTGTTACCCCTCCCCTTCCACCTCGCCTCGCTGCCCCTCTCTGCCTCACACATGTGCTTTGACAGCCAGGCTCTTCTTGTAGAATTGCAAAAACCTCAGCAGCAAATTGCGCTGCTTCTCCCCCTAGTGCCTCGGTCCTTCACAGAGACCCTGTCCTCTTCCCGGCCTCAGTGCGCCCACCAAGCGTGTAGCTTGTGTCGCTGGCGTGTTTGCCTGATTTCTTGTGTGTCTCCCCAGCTGGACTGAGAGCGCCGCGGGCAGGCCTGGGTCCCTGGTGCCTAGAACTCTGCCCAGCACACAGCATGCCTGCGAGGAGTATGTGTCGACCAATGGAATGAATGGAACACTCACCCCTAGAGTGCTGGGTTTGGGTCTTCCTTGTAGCATGGGTGCTTGTGTAGGAGGGCTTTGTAGTGGCACCAGGGTCCCAGAGATACACCTCAACGTTTGTCTCACTCCCCTAGGCTGTCTACTCTACTGTAATGGGCATCAAAACACAATGACAGTCCAAGCTAGGGGAAGGGTCTGGAACCTTCCAGGGTCTACGGACTCACTGCTGGAGAGAGGCGGCAAAGAGGAAGGATAACAGGACCTGAGGTGCTGAGAAGTCTGCTGTCGCCCAACTTTCCTTGGGTCTTCGGCGATCCTCGTGACCCTGGGACCTGCCCCTGTTGTGACCCAACAAAGTTCCCTTGTCTGGAGTGAGATCACGGAGATGGTCCCTCTGCTGTGCCACTGCCCTGAGCCTCGTAAAATGGACATAATAATACCTATTCCATCTTCCCCCAGTAGTCATATGGTTGAGATTCGTTAACTTGCCTACTGTTTACCTATCCATCCATCCATCTATTCCATAACTTTGATAAGTATCTTCTGTGCCAGGCATGGCCCTGGTTGCAAAGGATAGACCTTTGCTTAAGACATACTTCTGGGGAACTTGGGGAGTTATGAAACAGACAATGAAATCATGAAGTATGAGTTATGACCAAGAAATAGAGGGTAACAGGCATGAATGAAATAAATGGGGGACAGGCCTCATTAGGGTCCCCAGGACCACCCTGTTCATGTGGGGTAACGGGTCTGTGGTCCTCACGGGCACCATGATGCTGCTTCCTCGCTGTCCTCCCACACCAAGGACTGACTCTGCTGAAAGAGCTTTGACCTCTCAGGACTTAACATCGTGAAGCTCAAGGATTCCTGCCAGTCCCTTGTGTTTAGACCCAAGTGTAGGGTGGTTCAAGGTGTCTGGGAAAAGAAGGTAAACCATCCGCAATCCCTCACTACCCCTTTGGCAGCTGGGATGCCCTGGCCCCTGCAATTCTCCCTCCTGGACTCGTCCAGAAGCAATCTAGCATTGTTCAAAAGCTCCATTCTGGAGCTGGGTGGCCTGGATTTGAATCACTCCCCACCTCCTTTACTACTAGCTGGGTGATCTTGGACAAGTTACCTAACCTCTCTGAGCTTCAGCTTTTGCATTTGTAATATCCACACATGTACGATTACATGACGATATAAAGTGCTTAAAACAGTAATCGTACAAAATCAGGGCTCGCACACAGTAAGCTCTCTGTGTTTTATGAACACTACCTCTGCCATTACCATGATGTATCATGTGCTATTTGTCTGCCTCTCCCGAAGTCTTTGAGGGCAGGGACCCTCTGACTTCCTCGTTCATCTTGGTATCCCCAGGGCTGGCACAGGGCCTGACTCAGAGCAGACAGGCAGAAATATCTGTTGAATGATGACCGACTCAGCGGTCAGCAGGAGCGCTGGGACGGGCTGGGTAGAGCCAGGGCTAGGCGGGGCTCTCGTGGCGGGGGTCTGAGGGGAGCTGTCCAAGTCTCAGGAGGCACGTCCGTGGACACCTGGTCTGGGCGTCATGCATTTCTTTTCCTGCTCACAGCTCACAGAGCTCTGTGACCATCGCTGGGGCAGGAAGGGCAGGTGCCCAGGGAGGCAGAGCGGAGCCAGTCTAGAGGATTCACGCTCCTGTCGCTAAGCTGCTGGACCAGGGACAGCTAGAGGGAGTCCACAGGGCCCTGCAGGATGCATGAGGCACCCTGGAGTGGCCACGGGCGGGGAGGAAAGAGGGGGCGGTCCTGGTGGCCATGAGAGGGGCGCCATCCCCGTCAGATGGGAGGGTCTGTCAGCAGACACCCGGCCAGTGCCCTGCCCACACTGCAGGGGAGCTGGGGCCTGCTCTGCGCCTCTCAGGGGTTAGTGCGGGGTGCGGGCTCCCTCCCCAGTCCTTCGCGTGCCTCCCAGCCATCACACAGCCTCGCAGAATGCTCACGGCCATGTGGACCTCAGTCTTTAAAGCTCAGCAGAGCCTGGATGGGCAGAGCAGGGGGCCCTGACATCTCTTAGGAATTCACTCAGCTGAGTGGGCTGAGGCGTCACAGGTAATCAGAAGCGCATTCTAAGGGGATCATGTTCTATGTCCACAAAGAACTAGTTCTATTACCAGGGGGAAAGGCCTGGACTGTTGGATTATGCATGAGGTGGTGCCCTCTCCTCTCTGAACCTGCTCAGAGTTGGGCTGCTTTTTCTTCTCTTAGTCCTTGGTCCCTAGAGATGGGACCAGTGAAGCAATGAACAGCTGGGCGTGTTGGCCAAGCCCCGCTTGGCTGAGAACATCCTGCAGAAATGACAGCAACCAGCTGCAAAGACCCAGAGGACAGGGACCCTGATAGAGCTTCGTGGGTTGGAGGGAGACATGAAGGGCGCTGGGAGGGAGCTGGTTGTCCTAAGGCATCAGGAAGTGATCTCCCGCTGCTCAGAGACCTCCTTCATGGTTCTGTCGGCAACTCCTACCTGGTGACTCAGCGGTGAAGAATCCACAGTGCAGGAGGCTCAGGAAACAGGGTTTGATCCCTGGGTTGGGAAGATCCCCTGGAGGAGGAAATGGCAGTCCACCCCAGGATCCTTGCCTGGAGAATCTCATGGACAGAGGAGCCTGGCGCGCTACCGTCCCTAGGGCCAGAGTCCCCTGCGACTGAAACGACTGAATGGACGTGCACGCACATTACAATGACGACTCCCGCGTCACCCCACACATGCACTCACACACAGACACACATATAAACACCCCACGCACCACTACGCAAACACACACGCAGCCTTGCAGTCACGTGTGTACACACACACACACAGCTCCACTCACATGAACACATCCGTTTCCCAGTCTTACCAGCTCATTGACACACATACACACACCACTCTGCCCCCTTCACCGGTTTAGGCAATTCCAGACATGCCTGTGAGATGTGAGCTTGCTGCCAGCGGGGCATAAGGTGATGGCTAATGACAAGCTTGAGGGGGTGGTGGCTGCTGGTCTTAGCTGCTTGTTGTTGCTATTGTTGCACTGTGCCTGAGGAACCTTAGTTCCCCGACCAGGGACCTGGGATCGCTGCTGCAGAGGAAGCAGCACGGAATCCTAACCCCTGGACCTCCAGGCGAGCCCAGCGGCTGTGGTTCTGTTGACGTGGTTTGTGTGACTGCCGTCCAGGCTGTGTTTGCACTTGTTTTCCACTCATTTAGTGTTGCAAGATGTGTTTCCACATTGACTGAATGCCTACTATGTGGCAGGCACAATTCTAGGTTCTGGGGATCTCAGTTGGATTTCCCAAGAGGTTGGTCTTGAGATAAGAACTGTAAGAGATAATTTTAAAAAAAGCTTTATGGAGATAACACACGTTTAAAGGGGATGATTTTTAGCAAATGCACAGAGCTGTGTAACCATCACCACAGTCAATTTTAGAACATCTTCATCATCCCGTAAAGAAACCCCATGCCCACCAGCAGTCATTCCCCATTTTCCTCCTCCCTGCTCCACGGCAGCTGTGAAGCTACTTTTTGTCTATAGATTTGCCTACCCTGGTTATTTCATATAAATGGAATCACACAGTATGTGATCCTTTGAGACTGACTTCTTTCACCTGACATAACGTTTTGAAGGTTCACCCATACATTCATACATACATACGTAGGTTTTCGTTCTTTTTATGGCTAAATACTATTCCATTTTATACACTGGCTATACAACATTTGCTTGTCTATTCATCAGTTGACGGACAACTTTTTCTATTTTTTGACTATTGCAAATTATGCTGCTATGAACATTTGTGTACAAATTTTTGTGTGGTCATATGTTTTCAGTTCTATTAAGTATATACCTAGAAATAGAATTGCCAAGCATTTTGAGAAACTGCCAACTGTTTTCTAAAGCAGCTGTACCGTTTTACATCCCCACCAGCAACACGTGAGCATTCCAACCTGAGATAAGATTTTATTTGGAAAGTGATCCCAGGAAACACCAGTAGGAAACATGGAAGGGAGAAAAAGAAGGGAGAGCAGCCAATAGAAGATCATTATCAAGCAAATTACCACTGAGAGTAACTGAAGCCTAAGGCCATTTCAAGTCAGTCTGGGAGTCAGTATAGAACTAGCACTTCAGTCATCCCACCTGAGGAGCACGGTGGGGTGGGGGGCACCGATTCCTAACAGCCTTGGCTGAGTGCTCCTACGTGTGAATCTCCTGCCAATTCTCTTTTGCTTGATGCAGAAGCAAGCAAAGCAAGTGCAGCAAGAAAAATCTGTCAGCAAAGGAATGTAGATGCTGGCAGCTGAAGCCAAGCCTGCTGGTCAGCAACGCTGGCAGGGGAGAGGGAGTGCGCCAGGGCATCAACAGCGCCTGCTACCCGGGCTGGACCACAGGTCCTGCCCTCATGGAGTCACCCCCAGTGAGAGATGCAGACAAGGGTAAGTGGTGCACAGTCAGGTAGCACCATAGGAAAATGAAGCAGGAAGGGGACGAAGGGAGATCAGGAGAGCTGTGTCAGCTCAGGGGGTCAGGGCAGCTTCTTGGAGGACAGGAGGTTGCAGCAGACACCTGAACGAAGCCAGGGACAGGCCATCTGAAGGCCGGTTGGGTGTCTGATGGAAGCAGCACTAGAATCTGGGCTCTGGGGTCAGCACGTGCTCAAAGCCTGAGCAGGGAATACTGCTGGTGTCCTGGAGGAACTGCAAGAGCTTCATAGCAAAAAAGGCAGAGAGCAGTGGGAACCCCCAGAAATGCAGCTGGGGTCCAAGCTGGGAAACAACGTTGCATTTTGTCCTAGAGGTAAAACAGAGGCCACAGAATGGGTGAGAGCAGGGAAATTTCCTATCTAATTTATACTTTGGTGTCTTGCTATCAAAGCCATTGGGTTCTAGAAGTATTGAAACTCCCTAACCCAACATTTAATGAGCCCGTTAGGCTGCCAAACATGCTAACAGCTCGCTACTGGGCATCCAACCACCCCGTAAACATTCACTTGTTCCGTTTATTAGTGCCAGGCACTGGTCTAGGTGCTGAGGGTACAGCAGTGAGCATCTGACCAAGCTCTCACCAAGCATACATTCTAACAGGCAAGGAACGTAAATATGTCAAATACGTTCTAAACATATGACTCATTAGAAAATGATCACGGCTTTAGACTGCATAAAAATGAAGGGGACACAGGAGTACAGAGTGTGGGATGGGGGATCGGGACTTAGGTATTTTAAGTGTCAGGATGACTCCTGAAGGGGCTGATAACACCAGGGCTGCGCTCTCAGCCTGGCTGACTCCCCAAGGCATCGTCCCCACCTCCAGGGAACGTATCCAGAAAACCTGCCACTGGACAGAGGGCAGGGCAAAAAGAAAGTGGGAGGCAAAAGGGCCCCCAGGGTGGAGGACGGAGGTGTGCCCGTCGGCAGGTCCGGCACACAGCCTGGGGGGAGGAGGGGCCAGCCTGGGGGCAGGGCAGGGGGGGCTGAGTCTGCCCAGGCACAGGGGAGTATTGATGAGCTTTCTGGCAAGAAGTGACGAGCTGGCGGGGATGGTGTAATGAAGACAGATGATCCCAGGCCAGCCCTGCTCATCCCCCTACTGGAGGAGGGAGCGGGGCGGGGGTGGGAGAGCTCCCCGCTAGCCGGGAGCTGTGGCTGGCAGCTGCCCGCCCTCCCTCCTCCTGGCCAGCCCCTGCCCCCTCCCCCACTTAGCCCTCCTTCCTCTCCTTCCTGCCCCGCCTCGGGATGAGTCCCTTTCCCCTTCTCCACTCCTTTCTTCTCTCTTCCCCATTCCTCCCTTGGCCCAACTCTCCGCAGCTCTCCCACCTCCCTTCTCTCTCTCTTTGCCCCCATCCACCCCCGGCCTCCCAGGCCGTGCCCTCTCCTCTCTGGGGTTTCCTGTCCCCTGGCAGCTCTCTGAATAGCAGCCACCCCCCTCCCCGTTCCATCAACAATTTCCTGAGTGCCCACTGCATGTCAAGTCCCAGCCATGTAAGCCATGGCTACAGCAGTTCTAGGCAAGAAAAGAGCAGATTTATTTTTCTGTGTCTCTGATTGTATCTCTCTTCCTTTCTTTCTCCCTTCCTTCCTTCCTCTCTCCTTTTTCTTTTTTTCTTAAAATGGAAAAATATGCATAACATAAAATTTATCATTACAGACCTTTACTACATTCACAAAATTGTGCACCATCACCAGTATTTAGTTACAGGACGTTTTATCACCCAAAGGACCCCGTACTCATTAACAGTCTCTCATACTTCCCCTCAGCTCCTGGCAGCAATGAATGATTAATTTGCTTTCTGTGTCTATAGATTTGCTATTCTGGCATTTCATATGAATGGAATCATACAATATGTGCCTTTTTCTGTCTGAATTCTTTTACTCAACATGTCTTCAAGGTTCATCCATGTTTTAGCATGTACCAATTCATCGTTTTTTCTGGCTGCATAATACCCCACGGCATGGTTATATCATTGATCTGCTCGCCCATCAGCTGATGGACACGTGGGTTGTTAGGCACTGAATTTTGAAACAGACGCCCCCACACTGAGGTGCACACCACTCTTACCTGTGTGGCATTAAGCCACCATGTAATGTCTTTGAGTCTTGACAATTTCACCTGTAAAACAGACCTGCAAAAATTTAAATCTCTCATCCCCTTTCAGAGAATAGCAAAAATGAGCTGGTCCTCTAGGCTGAACACTTGGAAACCTGCCTCTCACCTCTCTTTTCCTGTACCCACTATCCATTTGCCCTTGAATTTGGGATAAATATTCAGTAAAAGGATCTATTGCCAAGAGCAAGTGGACTGATGTTTACTTTCGTGTTCTCTGTCATTCATTCATTTCTCTAGTTTTAACATGCACTATTTTTTTCAGATTTTAGTATCTTCGGGATCGATGCACATCATATAACCAGTGGTTCTATAGTAATTGACTAAAGTAATTGTGTTTATTACAATCAATGGGCCAAGGCTTGCGTAGAATGCGAGGCAGAGGTTGGAGAATATCACTATGAACAATGAGAGAAATTAAAAACTCACTCCTTAATGACTTATTTTTGATGGTGGGCTCATGTGAGTTAACCCGTATCCTGGTGTGTGAACTCTCAGCTAAATGTGTTCATTGAGATGGAAATACTGATTTACGTCAGCTGACATAACATAGACATCATTGTAAAGGCCATGTGGGCACCGTCTGCTGGCACAGACGGCTCTGAAATGCATGGCCGCGGTGACAGGGTGGCAGAATGGATGAGAAGATACATGTGAATGGGTCTTGAGAGCTGAGACGTTTGATAGAAATGTGAAGTGGGGTTATATCACGGTCTCATGCCCCCAAAGAACTGCCTGCCCCCACCCTTGTCCCCCCAGCCATCTCCAACATAGGAGAAGCCACATGCAGAGACTGTACATGTTTGCCTGCATTGAATAGGCCAGACGCTGTGGTTGTGTCCCTGAGCACAGAAGTCTGCCTCTGAAAGGAAGGCTGGGGCGTGGATGGACGCCAGTCAGACTGGACGTGTGGGATTCCTAAGTGGCTAGCTGAGCACCTCCGTGGGGGAACACGTCTCAGCTCCCTGGGGAAGGAAGCTGTATGTACCTGGTTGTCCTCACCCCACTCAAGCTCTGCCTCCTCCAAGCTCTCAGAGCACTGACTGCCCCCGGGACTCTCCTTTACACAACTGGACTGTGAACCATTGGAGGGTGGTGCCTTTGTAGCTGCTATGGTTTCCCCATGGGTCCAGGGATACAGTAGGAATATAGAGAGGAGTCATGAATCAGAGCAGTGGTTCTGAGAATATCCACACAGGCCACCTGCACGAACTGCCTCCTGCTGGAGCTGGCTACAAATGACATTGCCAGGAAGCCACCCAAGAGATTGTATTTCAGTAGGGAAGGTGGTTGGGGGCCATTAATCTGCATCTTAACAGCGTTCCTAAGTAATCCTATGCTTAGTAAAGTCACTAATAACCTGAATATTCATTGGAAGGACTGATGCTGCAGCACCAACACTTTGGCCACCTGATGAGAAAAGCTTACTCATTGGAAAAGTCCCTGATGCTGGGAAAGATTTCAGGCAGGAGGAGAAGGGGGCGACAGAGGATGAGATGGTTGGATGGCATCACCGACTCAATGGATAATGAGTTTGAGTAAACTCCAGGAGCTGGTGATGGACAGGGAAGGCCGGCGTGCTGCAGTCCATGGGGTCGCAAAGAGCCGGACACGACTGTGCGACTGAACACCACCACCAGCTATGCTTAGTAAAGTCAGGAAACCACCCAGACCAAGGATCAAGCTAGGTGATCTGGTAGCCACTTTCCAATCTGACAGCCTGTGACGTACACCCCCATCATCTAAGCATTCTGTCTCCACCCACTTGTCATTATGAGCTTCCTGTGTGCCTTGCTCTTGCCATGTAGGAGACTGAAGCTCAGTCAGGGCTTAGGGGAATCCCAAAGACTAGCATCACCCCTGCTCCCAGCAGAACAACAGCGAGGGTGGGGCGAGGGTGAGGTGGGCAGTGGGCTGGGGGTGGGAGACAGCTGGGCGGGAAGGGCTGAGCGAGCAAACAGGAGCGGCACTCAGACCCTGGCAGCCCCTGGGTCACTGCTGGTGCCCTGCCCACCCAACCAGCCTGCTGGGAAGGAGGGACCAGCTGCCCAGGCACGGCTGTGCTTTGATCACCAAGAGGGCTCACCAGGCCACGGAGAACAGGCTGTTGAGGTTTAATAGAACTGATGTCAGAGGATGAGAAGCCAGCCCCTGGGCCTTGGGACACCCTCATCTCCTCCCCAAAGCCAGTGTCTCTGGGCACACCGATGGCAGGGAGACCCCTGTCCTTGGCCCTCCAGCGTGTCTCTGATAGTTCCCCTTTTCTGAGAGGAGCATACCCAGTGCTTAATAACCGCTCCTGTATTACACATATTACCTCACTGATTCTTTATGCCACCCCTACTACTAATATTAAACCCCTTTCACAGATGAGAAAACTGAGTCAGTCATATATTGCAGAGCTTGCACAAGGCCACTTAATTCTTTCAGCTGGTGCATGTTTCACCGCACCCCTAGCATCCGTCTGGATCCCAGGTGTTCTCTTCTGCGTCCTGCCCACCTTTCTCAGAGCAGAGGGCCTGGGACTCAACCCCTGAAAGGGTGTTTTTGGGGCTCTCACCTCTCTGGTTCAAGACACTGCCCTTCCACTGATGCAGCCCCACAGCGGGCTTTTCTGAAGCCTCACCACACTGGTGACTCAGTTTGAGTTTGCCATCAGATGAAACCAGTAACTTGATGGTTTTTGGTCCTAACGCCCCCATCCTATTCTTACAGAATAGGAATGCTGTGCCCAGGGACAGGAGTTTACATTCATTCCCTTGAATGTTTTCACCTACACGATTTGTGGTTCTATCTGCCATATCCTCTGTAGACAGACAGACATGCATGCACACACTCATCTCCTCCAGGCAACAAGCACACACTTTGGACAGTCCACTCCTTGGCGACTCTGTTCTCCACGTCTCTTTTGCTGAGTGGAGAGGCAGGGTGAGGCTGTGCTTCTCCCAGTCATACCACACACTCAGACAGGACAGCCCCGTGCCCGAGACGGGAGGCTCTGCGTCAGAATCCCAGCCTGAGCACTTGGCAGTGTGAGCCTGGAAAATTAATTTAGCCTCTGTGCCTCAGCATTCTTCCCTGTAAAATGGGGATAACTGTATTAGTTGCGGGATTAAATGTGATGTGCGTACACGTGTGCTAATTTGCTTAAGTTGTGTCTAACTCCCTGTGACCCCATGGACTATAGCCCACCAGGCTCCTCTGTCCATGGGATTCTCCAGGCAGGAATACTGGAGTGGGTTGCCATGCCCGCCTCCAGGGGGTCTTTCCCGACCCAGGGATCAAACCTGTGTCTCTTTGTCTCCTGCACTGGCAGGCAGGTTCTTTACTATCACCACCGAGTAATTGGTTAATAACTGTCTCCTCTGCCTCCTTGCTTCCTCTGGGCTCTCTGGGTCCCCTAATCTGCTTTCTTGCCCTGACCCCTCCCACGTCTGCTTGCTCCTGGTTACAAAGTGGAGCCCAGAATGTCTGTGATGAAAGGGCCTCAGATGCAGTCTAATCCAGCCCCTTTGTTGTCCAGATGAAAAAACCACAGTCCCTCCTCCCATTTCTCTGTTGCTTCATTTTGTTCCAAAGTGGTTGTATTTCCAGCACTCCAGTCAGCACCTTCTCTCTCTCCAGCTCACGTAGCACTCAGAGAGGACTGCTTTTCGCCAGCGCAATCAGTGAGCGCCCAGCCTCCCGCCTGCTGGATTTACGGCTCTCTGCTGCCCCGCGGGGTCCTCAGGGGGTCTGTGTGGCTCAGGAGTTACGGGCGCACAGAGACTGGTTCCGTGCACTTGGCCCAACTTGTCAGTCACCTCCCGGGATGGGTTGCTTGGAATAAAGAAAATAAAATACCAGGGCCAATATGCTGACTACATTTTTATGCTTCCCATTCAAATCCAAAATTTTCCCCATGGGGCCTGTTGGAAAATATTCAGAGGAAAAAAGCAGAGATCGTTCTAGGACCAGCCAGGGAAGGCGTCCCGGGAGGGTGCGCCGTGTCCAGCGGCTGGGCGTTCCTTCTCGGACGGGTCTGCGCCTGTGTAAGCAGGACGCTGCAGTCACAGAGGGCGGCTGGGGAGAGACTCCAATTTCTTTGAAATCTCCATTAATCTTTCCAAACCAAAGGTAATAGCAACCAGCTTCAACTCAACTCCTGAACCCCCTCCTTCCAACCCAAAAATCCCTCTCAGCCCAGTCAAATGCCTCTGCCGGAGGAAGAGAGTGGCAGCCCACGTGCATATCTGGGGCAGTTTTGTAATAGTGGGATTGGATGGTGTGGGAGCTAGTTTCTTTCCCAAGTGATGAGAAAAATACAACAATTTCTTAAGATAAAGGACATTCTAACACTGAAGGAGAGAAAGAGAACAAAATGTCAGGCTGAAGGACTATCCTTTAGACGAAATCAATTTGGCTTTATTAAAAAGATACGCAATTGTCTTTATGTCTGCTCCTCAAAGTAGAGCAAGAAGCTCTGGGTCAGGATTCAGAGATTTGGGGTTTCATCTGGGGCCGGCCACCGAGCAGAGTGTGACTTTGGGTAAATTAACGGGCACACTTGGACATCAGTGGACTTGCCTTCTCAGGTGGCGCTAGTGGTAAAGAGCCCGCCTGCCATCGCAGGAGACCTAAGAGACTGGGGTTCGATCCCTGGGTCGGGAAGATCCCCTGGAGGCAGGCATGGCCACCCACGCCAGTGTTCTTGCCTGGAGAACCCCGTGGACAGAGGAGCCTGGAGGGCTGCAGCCCACAGGGTCGCACAGAGTCGGACACGGCTGAGCTGATTCAGCACAAGCGCACACGGTCTTGCCTTCAGCTCTTCACCCCTCGAGCGGGAACGACAACATCTACCTCATGGTGGGGAGCGGGGAGAAGAGTCGGGAAAGGAAGGAGACATCTAGTGAGCATCAGTGAACAGGCATGTGACACAGGATGCCGTTTGATTCTCTGGACAAGCTAACGAGGCTGGGGTCATCAGGACCATTTTACAGACAGGCAAACTGAGACGCCTGGGTTAGGCGATCTGTCTCCAGCCCTCACAGACCCAGGCTGGCACCCACAGCTGCCTGAATGCAAAGCCACATCCTTTTCAGAGGGCAGGCAGGCAACGGTAGGTGGAGGCTGGAGTTCCTGCTCTTGGCCTCGTCCTCCACTGAAATGAGGAGGCGGTGACGTGTCAGGAAACACGGAGGTTTCACGAAGCCTCTTTGACTAGAGGATGTGTACCCAGCCTCATAGAACATGCTGCTAAGACGTCAGTCAGGAGCTCCTTGTCTCTATAATATGCTCCTTGGGGGGACAGTCACTGTCCAATTCATGGAAAAGGAATAGATTTTGTTTTTCATTATCACCGAATACCTAGATCTCAGTACAGTGCCTGGCATACAGTAGTACATTTATTTAATAACACAGATCCCTACTCTGTGCTGGATCTGTTGTCGGTTCTGGGGTTTCAGCAGTGAGAAAGCAGATGAGACCCCTGCCCTTCTGACAACTGCAGTCTAAGAGGAGAATCAGCTAGCAAACACAGAAAGCAACAAATAAAACAATCTCAGGTGGTAACAAAGTTCTGAATTTAAAGACACAGAATAAGAGGAGAAAGTGTGTCTGCTGCAGCCGGGGATTTTTCTCAAGAGGCAACATCTGAAATCTGACTGGAATGAGGGGAAAAGCTCTTCTTTGACAAGAAGTGGGAGAGGTGTTTCAGACAAAGGGAACAGCAAGTGCAAAACCCTGAGGCAGAAACAAGCTCAGAATGTTGGAGGGAGACAGAAGGAGGCGAGTGTGGGGGAGAGTTGTAGGAAATGAGAGAAGAGGGGGTCAGATCATATAAACCCCCATAAGCCAAGCTAAGAAGCTTGGGTTTTATTCTAATTCCAGTAAGAAGTCTTTGGAAGGTTTTAAGCAGTGGGAGGGATGTGATCTGATTTACGCGTTAAAACAATCACTCTGGTGTTTAGATGGAAAGTAGACTCGGGCGGGAAGGAGGACTGGAAGCAGGCAGAAGGCTGGTGCAGTGGTCCAGGAAAAAGGGTGAACCCAGCCCTGACCACTCCCTCACAGGACTCAAGTGCTAACAAGGGGGACGGGAGAGGGCAGTGGGTTTGGGCACTGGGTTTTGCTGATGGATTAGGTTCACAGGGTGAGGAAAAGGGGAATCAAAGATATTCTCCAGGCTTTTGGACAGAGCTGATGGTGCTGTTACCTGAGATGGGAAAAAACGGAGCAGGAACAGGTTGGGGGCAAGAGGTATAGAAATCAAGAATTCCATTGTGCACTATTAAATCTGAGATATCTAATAGACATCTGTTATGAATTGAACTGTGTTTCTCCTCCAAAGATATGTTGAAATCCTAAACCCTAATGCACACAATCTTATTTGGAAAAAGCATCTTTGCAGATATAAGTTAGGAGGAAATCATTGGGGTAGCTCTAATATAACTAGTGTTCTTTTAAGAAGAGAAAATTTGGGGACAAACAAGCACAGAGGAAAATACCATGTAAAGACAGATTCAGCAGGAATGTGGCCATGTGACGATGGAGGCAGAGACTGGAGTGATGCTGTTACCAGGGGGGCTACTAGAAATCAGGAATGGTGAGGAAGGGCCATCCCCTTAGAGGACTCCAAGGAAGCAGGGCCCTGCTGACACCTTGACTTTGGACTTCCAGACTCCAGAGCTGTGAGAGAATAAAATTCTGTTACTTAAGCCAACCAGTCTGTGGTACTTTCTTACAGCAGCCCTAGGAAATTAAAACAGCATCTAAGCAGAGAGGTCAGGTGGGCATCTGGATATGCAGACCCGGAGCTCAGGGGAGAGGTTGTGTTTTCAGAGTCATAGATGTAGATGAGCTTGCCTTGAGAATGAATGAGAGAGAGCTGGCAGAAAGCAGGCTTCTGAGAGATGAGAGAGAGGCCAGTGGGGTGGGGTGGGGTGGGGGGAGTGCAGAGGTGTTTCAAGGAGGAGAGCCTGGTCAGTTGTGTCAAAGACTGATGATAGAGCAAGTCAGACAGCTTTGTTTGTACTTCGGACCTGGTAAGAGAGAGGCTGAAAAAAAAATAATAAACAAGGGAGGCTGCATATGACCTTGACAAGAGAGATGTCAGTAGGTGGTGGAGACAGAAGCCAAGCTGGAGTGAGTTGAGGAAAGGATGTAAGTTTAAGAGTCTATAGAGTGATTACAGAGAACTGCTTTGAATTTTGCTATGAAATAACAAATAAACGGGCCTTTCCTAAAAAAAGGTATAGGGCTCAAGGGAAGGTTTTCTTTTAAGGCAGGCATTATTCAGGCATATTCTTGTGTTAGTGAGTGATCTAAGGGGAGACAAATGGTTCAGAAAAGAGATGGGGTAACCGCTAGGAGCAGAGTCCTGGCAGGATTTGAGGGGACAATGCAATCAGGAGGGAACTGGCCCTGGATGAAAATAGACTCTTCCCCTCTGTTCTAACTGCAGGGATGGCAGAAAACGGAGTAGAGATCATGCCAGCGGCTTGGCAGATTTGGTGGCGGGAAGATGAAGTACTTCTTGTTTGTTGCATTTCTTTGTATTTCTTATATTAGTGAATATATTATACATAGGATATGTATATATAGGAGAGGAGAAAGAGGAAGTATGAAACAGTCTTTTGAGAGGAAGAGAAAACAAACACACCCTGGAAATGTATCAGGTTTCTAGACAAAGTTGAGTGCTCTTTTGAGACTTAAAGTTCTGAGTTTCGGGGCTTCCCTGGGGCCCAGTGGTTAAGATTTTACCTTCCAATGTAGGAGAAGAGGGTTCCATCCCTGCTCAGGGCGCTAACATCCCACATGACTTGTGGCCAAAAAATCCCAAAGAACATAGAACACAAGTGATATTGTAAGAAATTCAATAAAAACTAAAAAAATTAAGCCCTAGATTTCTGCTGAGACCAGTCAATAGGCCTGGTTGTGTGATTTTCTTCAGTAATGTTCAACTGCTTGGGTACAGGAGAAGCGTGGGTGGCTAGCTGGGTTTAACCAGAGTTTGGGAGTTCGGCGAGTTCCCGAATGGAGAGAGGCAAAGAAAATGAGTGTTTGTAAGGGACAGATCACAGTAATAAGGAAGAAGTGGTCACATGTAGAGCATGGCGTACAATAAAAACTTATTTGGTGGATTAGGTGCCTATGAGCTCAAAGAATAGTTGGAATGCAGGTTCCACAAAAAAGTTAATTGGAAAGATAGGAGGCATCAGAGACTGAGATGCCTGAAACGAGATTATTGGAGGTGAAGATATCGGTGAGAGCAACATTTAGGTATGAGAATACAAGTGGATGGAGAAGACAGCAAAAAGGTAGCAAGGGATGGGGTCTAACCCCTTTCATTATCAAAGATGCTGGAGTTTTTGCAGGAGGAAGAAGTAGCTTGGAAGCACCTCCCTTGACCCCGAGATGTGTGAGGTGCAAGAGAAAAAAACACCCTTCACTGTTGTCTTTTCCCTTCATCCTGGCCTGTAGGCAGGGCTGTGGAGGAGTCAGTATCTTCAGAGACATCCAGATGCCAGTGAAGCAAGATAAGGAGGGAACACTCAGGGATGGGTTTCAGGATAGAGGGGCTTGGGCTGGTGACAGATTGCACTCCAGGGGATACAGGGGAAAGGCTGGGGAGGGTGGGAAGAGGTGGGAGATGGGATTCAACTCGTGTTACACAGAGTGGTTTGGGGATTCTTATCTGGGACTATGGATAACGTGGGAAGCAAGTACTTGTGATAGGAGGTGTGATGGGTGTGTTCTGGCCGTGTCATCATCAGTTAAAGCCACATACAGTCCAGAGCGTTTAGCTGGCAAATATGAGAAGAAAAGGATGAATGAAATGAGCCCTTGTATCCTTGAGATGTCCAGTGCCCTGCCAGCCACGTGGCATGTTCATTGATTAAAACTGCGTGTGTTTGATGCTCTGGTGACTGTAACAGGAGAGGGTCATAACCTACAGCATTGCATACAATAGGTGCTCAGAACCCTGCAGATAGGGATGATCTCTTACTACCTTTGATTGCTTAATACGGAAATAGTTTGCATTTTAGCCCTTCTGATGAAAGTCCCTTACTGCATTCCAGACTGACCAGGGGTAGAGGTTGGTTGTATTCTGCCTTAATTGGCAAGGTGAGGATGGCTGAGACAAAGGTGGGGATAGGAAGGTGATCCGTCCAAGGTTGGAGCTGCAAGACACCCCTGTCCCCCAACCTCTGCCCCAGACTGAAGCCCAGCACCCTCCTTGCAGGTCCTACTCTGGAGACACGGAGCAGCTGCACCCATTGGTCAGACTGAGGATGGCCACTTCTGCCCTGGGCCTTTGGGATTCCTTCCTTTCCCCTGTAGCTGCTTTTCCCCCAGAATAAATGGTTTCTAATTTTTTAACTCATTTTTTCTAGATTTTCAGGTTTCGTTTGCCTCCTCTTTGCTTCATTGAGGCCGGGGCTCAATCTCTGTCTTTTCTTCCCGAGAATAAAGCTTCCCTCCTGTCCCCACCCTGCCCCCACACCATTAGCTATGAGCCCAGATCTTTCTCTAAGAGGCCTCTAACGTTCCCGCTGATGTTATGCCCCAGTGTCTGAGGTGACCTGGCCTGGTCCCCGTGTGGCTGAGAGAGTGCCCCTTTGTGCTGGCTGATGAAAGGCTGCCCTGTCCTGTCTAGGACCTCAATACCGGGAAGGTAACAGGAGAAAGCCCACTCCTCTCCTTAGGCTCTGCACCTGCTGCTCTCAACTTTCCTCGGGGGCCACAGGGTGCCCGGGGAAGGAAGCTCACTCACTAAGCCTTAGAAGAGCAGCCCTAGGAAGCAGGTCCACGAGTCCTTCCTGCCCTGTCCTCTCCAGACAGAATGGGGCCTGCAGAGAGGCTGCCCATCACCCCTGCCCCATCCCCATCAAGCTCATGTTTCTTGCAGGGATTTGGTCTTTCAGTAGAACAATAAGCCTGCTGGGGGGCTGTTCCCCTCTGTGACTGAGTACAGGAGGGCTGGGGGGCTGTTCCCCTCTGTGACTGAGTACAGCTTCTCCTGCTGGGGGGCTGTTCCCCTCTGTGACTGAGAGTTTGAACTACAGAATTTCTGGACTGGAAAATAGCTCATCCTATTAGACATCCTTGCCTTTGGCTGTAGACAGAACAGCATGCAAACCTTCAGACCAGAGTCATTTTCTGAAAGAAACTCTGTGACTTTCCTTGGTAACACGTCCTGGTGCTTCAAACTGCAAAAGTCAATTCAGTTCAACCAATGTGTACAGAGTGATTTTTTAAATTGTCATTGTTACATTGCTTCACCTATTAGCTCATTAAGTTATTTCATTACTCATTTTTATTATACCATACAGGGTATAATATCAGAACTACTGGTGGGTAAACCATGAAAAGTGAATTTCTCTACTTACTCCTGTGCCCCACCCACTCAGATCCCCTTCCCAGAACCGATTGTTACCTTGTCTTGTGTATTTTCCTGTAGCTGTTCCATACACATCTAATCTCACTTCATGTTCACGACAGCCTTCTCAGGTGGGTATTGTGAATCCCCTATGGTTCAGAAAGGCTAGGTAAAGTGCACCAAGTGTGTTAGTAGCAGTGGCAATTCCACTTGAGTTATGTGTAATTCCAAAGCCCACACAGCTTCTGCTCTAACAGGTTCCCATTCAGCGAGCTCACTCTTCCCTTCCACAGTCATCCACTCAGCAGGGTTGGCTCGAAGAGTCTGGGTGTACAGGGCCCTGTCCTAGGTGCTGAAGACTCTCACAGACGCCGGGGATCACTTTGGCCTCTACACTTACCAGTCTCATGGAGGAGCTTGGCCTCAAGATTTGTATATGACACTTAAGCAGGCCACTCTCTTTCTGACTCTGTTTCCCTATCTGTCTGATAGGGATCAGCTTCCCCATCTGATGAGCTTGACTCAAGGGGCTGGTGTCAGAAGTCCTTGGGAAGCATACAATCCCAGCACATGGAAAGGAGTCCAGGGTGTTCCTATGGATGGCTTCCCTGTGTGGGCGCCAAGGGTCACCGGCTGATGCAGTCAACAGCACAGTACAAGGAGCTGGGATGCGATAAACTGAAGCAGGGTTACCATCATGGTGCTCTTTATTTCAGGCTTATCTTTAGCATGCAGAGTAGGTTGCAACAGGCTGTGACTAGGAGGAAAACGTGGGCAGCATGTGGGGTTGGCCCAGAATGAAAAAGAACACACAAGTGAGTCTCTTCCAAAACATTAGCCTGCAGAGGCTTCCCAGGCCCACCCCGTGCTCTGCATGTGGACATTCACCTGCCTTCAAGGGCATGTTACCAGCAGACCAAGGGCCTTCCTACAAGTTCCTTCTGCCAGGACTCTCGGGGTGCTCCTCCCAGCCCATCTTCACCTGGCTATCCCTTTTTCATCCTGCAGGCCTCCGCTTAGATCACATTTCTTCAGAGAAGCTTTTTTCCCTGGACTCCCCAGCATAGATTAGGAGCCCGTGCTGTTCACCGCCCCACCCCACCCCCCATGTCTCCTGATTAGCTCATATCACCAGTCACTACCCATCTTGTGCACCAGACTGTCAGCTCCAGGGGAGTGGGCACCAAGCCCATCGTTTGCCTGTGTATCCCCAACGCCCAGCACAGAGCTTAAGACATGCTGAAGTATTTGTTGACTGAACATCTGAAGTTAGTCCCTCCTACCTTTGGGTTCAAACCTTGTCTCTACCTTGTTACAGCACTTCTCACACAGTTGGAGTTCTAATTTTTTAACACGACTGTCTCATCTGGATCTTCTCCCTTGATATTCCTGGTGCCCAGCCGGCCTCATGGCACAGGGGTGTTCCTGAACACCGACTGCTTGCTGAAGGAATAAAGGAGGTAATTCCTGGCAGGGAGCTGCTCAGAACCGCAGGGCATTTCCTTTGCAGACAGTTAAGGAGCTGTCTGCTCAGGTGGGCCCAGGAAATGGGGAACAGGATTACGGGGGAGCTGATGGGGCTGGAGAGAGGAGAAAAAAGAGAGCCTCAGTGCCATCTCCCCGCTTTTACTGCTGCGGTGTGGAGGGCAGAAGATGGCCCCGAGGGAGGAGCCCTGGTCCCCGAAGGGATCCTATCTGAGGGCTCTCGAATCCCCGTCTCTCATTGGGGTGGGCCTGGCTCAGGGGACCGACCCGGCTACCCTCGCCGGTCTCCTGGCGGGGGAGGTGGAAAGAGCTGGGGCGGGGTGCGGGGTGGGGGTGACTGAGACCGCCGCCCTCTGGGCTTCCTCCCCCCTCCCTCAGTCCCCGAAGCACCAGCCAGAGCTGGGATGAGAGGGGGGTGGCTCGGACCGGGCGGCGGGGAAAGGGCGGCGCGCCCAACCGGCCAGCGTCCTCCGGCGGCTGGAACCAAGGCCCCAGGCTCTCGGCCCCCACGACGCGAGGCGAGCCGGGGCTGTGCGGTGAATGCAAAGAGCCAGGCGAGCGCCCAGCGCCGCGCAGCCGACGGCGTCCTCGGCCGCAGCCCAATGAAAAGAGAGCAGATAATTTATTCTCTAATCCCGGTCCGGGTGCCGGGCGCTGGCGAGTGGCGGGGGCTGATGGGGGGGGGGGGTCCTCTCCTCCCCGCCCGCCCCCGCCGGCCGCCCCCTCCCCGCCCCCGCCGGCGCCCGGCGCGCACACACACATTTCCTGACAATTAGCGAGCACACCTTGGCCGCGCGGCCTCAGGCGGCGCCGCAGCTTTTGTCTCCCGCCCGCCGGGCTGCGAGGCTCGGGCGCCCGGGCGCGAAGTTGCGGACCCGCCGCGCCGGAATGCCGGCCGCCGGCTGCGGTCGTGGGGAGCGGAGGGCAGGGTGGGGGGCCCAGCGCGCCGGCCCCGGGGCTGGGGGGCTGCCCCAAAGAGGAGAAGAGACAGGAAAAAGTAAGGCAGCGCTGCCCCCTCTTCCTTTGTTATAACCCTGAGTGTGAGCGCGCGCGGGAGTGCCTGTGCGCGAGTGTGTGCGTGCCGATATGCGCGCGCGTGTGAAAACGCATGCCTGCGTGTGCGGGTCGGGGCCGGCCGGGGGCGGCGGGGCCGGAGGGCGCCGGGCGGCCTGGCGGGGAGGGGAGTTGCACCGCGTGCCGGGTCTTTCTCGCTCTGCGCCGAACTCGGGCGAGCGAGCAGGTAGCCGTCCCGCTCTCGCCGGCTTCTCGAAGGACTGAGCTCGGAGTTTGTTCACAGACGAGCGCTGCGCGGGGGAAAAGGGGCGCGCCGGCCTGGGTCCGGCCTGCGGGTGTTGGGGGAGTGGAACCTCCTGCAGAGGATCTGCCCTGACCGCAGGGGGCGCACCTCATGGGGGGGGGGTGTCTCCGGGCTTCGAGCGCGGCGCCGCCGCCGCCACGGGCCCTCCCCGCCCGGGGGTGGGAGCTCACGACAGCCCCTGCGAGCCCGGGGAAGGGGCGCGGCTGCGGGGGCGACTGGTGGGGCTGCGGAGGGCAAGGGAGGCGGCAAGACTAAGTCTGTCTAAATGCCAATTCCCCGAAGTTCAGCGCATCGGTTGTCATTTCATACGTTAATGCATATTTATGCTGCGCCGGAACAGGCTTCATAATTAACTCCCGGAGCATCCGCAGAGGTTAAAGGGACCCCGTAGATTTGTGCATTGATTGGGTACCACGGCGGTGTGAGTGTGTGTGTGTATGTGCGCGCGCGCTCGTGTGTGCGTGCGCCCCGTGCGAACCCATTGAGAAGAATAATTATTTTTCTCCACTGGAAGCTACAGCAGAGAATAAGACAAGGAGTGAAGAGAGAGAGAGAGATAGGAGGGGAGAGAGAGAGGGAGAAAGAGACAAAGGAAGTGAGTGCGAGAAAGGACACGGCTTAGCATCCGAACTGTGAGTACTGAGCGAAAACAAATAGGCAGAAAGTGCTGCAAACCCCTGGGCTGGGTTGAGGGCCAAGAGGCTGAGGAGGACCCTCTTCTTGGCCAGGGATTGGGGGGGCGGCGGGGGGGGGGGTTGGCTGAGCGTTGAGGGCTTCTTGAGCTTTGGGCGGACCCCGGGTTGCGGGCTCAGGCACTCACCTGAAAGCCGGCGCTGACCAGCCGCGGGCTGCGTCAACCTGCCGCCCCGGGTCCGCCGAAGGGAAGCCCCCCACACCGCCCGCATTGTCTTTGTTCCCTTTAAAGGATTTTGCTGCCGGTGGGATTCAGTGGGGAGTGTGAGAGGGAGCTGGAGCCCCGGTTCTGGAGGGAGCCGAGTCTCCCTCTCCCGATTGGGAGAGACGCGGGTGCCTCCCGCTTTGCTTTCCCCTCGCTGTAGGGGAGGATGCGGGAAGGGGCTGTGAACAAGGCCAGGATCAGGACTTTGTGACCCCGGTGCATTTGTTTGGCGCTAAGACAGGAAAAGCAGAGGTGTCCGGAACTCTGGGGCAGAAGTCCTCGAGAGCCAGCTCGGCAGGCTGGAGAGGCCATTTCCTCGGGCAAAAGCACCAACTCTTGGCCCTGGATCCTTCTCCTGCCTTGGTCCTCAACCTCGCAACCCGAGAGGAGCAGGAACGCTGGCCTGGGTGGGGCCGGGGGAGGTCGCGACGCCGGGGGAGAGAGGCTCCCTTTCCTGAGAGAGGGTCCGCGACGGGGTGCGCCCGGGAACCCGGCTGGCCCCCAGCCCTGGCCTCCGCCGAACTGGTCAGGAGAGGGCGCCTGGGGGCCGGAGGGAGAGCCCTCCCTTCCTGACGGACATTCCGTAGCCTTCTTTCGGAAGCTCCAGTATCCTGCTCTTCTCCTCTCAACCCTCGTTTACAGATTGTTCTTCAGGTTTGAATTTAGTTTTTCCTGGTGGTTTTTCAGCGTATCTTCATCTGCCAGTGAACAACTTAGCCTAACATAAGCAAGCCTCTAAGAAGCTGACTTTAGAGAGAAATTTGGCTCTTTTGAATCTGAGACCGGAGCCCCAGGACCAGAGAACTCTGAAATGATTGTCCTTCAAGAAGCCCCCTTGGGGAGCCGTTTTGGTGGCCTGCAAACCCTGTTTCCAGCCTCCAGGAGGACACAGCTGGGGCTTGGGGCTGGGAGCCGCTCTGTGGCTGTCACTCATTTCCACCTTCCCATCACCCCACGGGGCCTGTCACAGGAGAGAGAGGAGGAGCTCTCTTACACACACACCACACACCACACACACCACACACACCAGACACCACACACACACCACACACCACACACACCACACACACATACAACACACACACCACACACACCACACACACCAGACACCACACACACACCACACACCACACACACCACACACACATACAACACACACACCACACACACCACACACACCAGACACCACACACACACCACACACCACACACACCACACACACATACAACACACACACCACACACACCACACACACCAGACACCACACACACACCACACACCACACACACCACACACACATACAACACACACACCACACACACCACACACCACAAATATACACACACCACACACACACCACACACCACACACACACTACACACACACCACACACATCATACACATGCCACACACACACACCACACACCATACACACACCACACACCACACACACACCACACACACACACCACACAGACACACATCACACACACCATACACACACCACACACACACCACACTTACCATACATACCACACACCACACACTACACAGACACACACCACACACACGCCACACATCACACACACCACACACGCCACACGCCACACACCACACCACATACACCACACACACCACACACCACACCACACACACCACACACTGCACACACCACACACACACCACACACCACGCACATACCACACACACACCACACACATACCACACACACACCACACACAGCACATACACACACACCACACACACACCACACACACCTCACACACACACCCACACACACACCACATACACACCACACACACACACACCCCACATACACACACACCACACACACCACACACACCACACACACACACCACATACACACCACACACATACCACACACACACCACACACACCACACACACCACATACACACACACCCCCCACACACACCACATACACACCACACACACACACCACATACACACACACCACACACCCCCACACCCCCACACACACCACGTACACACCACACACACACCACACACACACCACATGCACCACACACACCACACACACACCACATACACCACACACACACCACACCACTCCACACGCACACACCACATACACACACACCACACACACACCCCACGCACACACACACCACACACACACACACCACACACACACACCACATACACACACACACCACACACACCCCACACACACACACTGCATACACACCACATACACACACACCACACACACACCCCACACACACCCCATGCACACACACACCACACACACACACCACATATACACACACCACATACACACACCCCCACACACACCACGCACACCACATACACACACACCACACACACCCCACACACACACCACACACACACCACATACACACACACCACACACACACACACACCATACACACCACACACACACCACACACACACACCACATACACACATCCCCACACACACACCACATACACATACCCCACACACACCACATACACACACCCAACACACACCCCACACACACACCACATACACACACCCCACACACACCCCACACACACACCACATACACACACCCCACACACACCCCACACACACCCACATACACACACACACACCACACACACCCCACACACACACCACATACACACACACACCACACACCCCACACACACACCACATACACACACCCCACACACACATCACACACACACACACCACACACACACCCCACACACACACACCACACACACACACCACACACACCACACACACACCACACACATACCACACACACACATCACACACACACCCCACACACACCCCACACACACCCCACGCACGCCCACACCACACACACACACCACATACACACACACCACACACACACCGGGCAGAACTTCCTCCAGGTGGTGCTCACCCTCTGAGACTCAGAACAGCTCGCCCTGCCCATACACCTGAACACACACACACGGAGTATCCAGCCGAGGTCACTCTCCTAAAGGTATGAAGAGGCAGGACCGACCCTCAAATGGGGGGAAGGGTCAAGTTCAGTTTAACCCCCAAAAGGCAGTGTGAGGACTCTGGGTGGCGGGCAGGAGCAGGGGCAGGGCGGTGGGACTGAATGCAGTCATGTGCATGCACACCAGGCCTGTCTCGCCACTGGACTGCCTGCTTGGTGGCCATGCGCGGGGAGTGCCGTCTCCCTGGACCCAGCACAGTGCCTGTCCCGTCTTCTGTGCTTGCACATGTTTGCTAAACGAGGGGCTGCCCACAGGCCTGCTCCCACCTGTTCTGCCTGCCTGCTTCTCTGAGAGGCAGTCCACGGGGCTTTTGAAGAGCCCAGCCATGTTGTTTTTTAGGTTGGCCCACTGTTGCCTTATGTGAGTTGAGGAAAGCGTGGGAGGAAAGGCATCAGAGGGGAATAGGGCCTGGGCAAGGCCCTGGAACCTTTTGATGTTCACCAGCTGCTCAGGTAGAAGCGCCTGTGAGTTTGTTTATGGCCTGTTATGGTATTTTTCTGTAACAGCTGACTGCTCTGAAAGACAAAGCTGTGGCTAGGGCCCTGTACTTGGGGAGACTGGGTTCTGGTGACAGACACCCTTTCCTGCATTCACTCTCACAAGCTCGGCACCAGAGCTTATTAGAGATCAGACGCAGGGGCGGAGGTGTCAGACCTGTAGGGACCACCCCTGCCCCCCAGCTTCTGCCTGTATTCTCTACTTCCCTAATTTCACTGTGCTTTTATTGCCTGAGGCTGTCACCAGGTCTGGCTTCTCCTTGCCTGAGAGCCCTAGGACCCTGCCACCCAGACGGGGAGCTTCCTGTCTTTGCCCAAGAAGGCTCAGAACTGAGGCTCCTGAGACAGCTAGAGGAAGCCCTTGGGAAAAAGAAAGTCCGTGCCTGACCTCTCTGCCTTCTTGCTCAGTGGAGCGGCGCCCTTCTCCCCCCCCCGCCCCCCCTCCGACCCTTGGGCAGGGGCTCCCGTCAGTGACTGAGCGGGAACGAGCTGGTCACACTTTGAAGTAGAGGCGGAGCTGGGAAACAGGAATTAGAGCCACGGGGAAAGCTGGAGTAATAATAGGATGGCCGTGCTGCTCTAGTAGCAGGCATGCCGCTGGGCGGGCTCAGGTCTGGAGGACAATGTACAGGAGACTCCCAGGTCCATCTGGGTCAGTTCTGGTTCGGGACTGCAACAGTCCAATTGCAGCTCCAAATCTGGAGGCCTGTTTGGGACAGAGGCAGTAGAATCAAATCCCTAAGCATTCTCTGAAGTACTTTGACCCTCCCTCCCCTGTGGTGGGTGGAGTTCCCCACCCACAACCTGCTCCAGTACAAGGACCCTCCTCCCAGAGAATACAGGCATGAGGGAATGTCACACAAACACCACGCCTGAACCATGGGACAACCTAGATCTCTTGCTCTTGCTTCCAAGCTTCTTCCTTCATTCATTCAACAAATCCATACTGATATAATTCAGCCAACATCCTTATGGTGAATATGCTTCCAGTGAACTTTTCTCCAAGTGAGAGTGACTGCCTCCTGTTCAGTACCGTCCATCAGACTTCCTAACGTCCCAGTTTGTTGCCACCATGGGCAGAGAGGCAAGGCTGCTTGGGTCCAGACTGCCCCCCACAAGTACAAAAGTCTATGAAAAGTTAGAAGTCAGCTTCTGTGTGGATTCATTGTCTTGGAATTGATGGGAAGTAAGTTTGCTCTAACTTGCTTCCAGGTGCAAATGTTTCTTCCACACTAGTGTACTGGTTCTGAGTGCCTGCTTCCACACTAGCATACTGGTTCTGAGTGCCACCGTGCGCTGGTTTGAGAAGTGGTTCTGCACCCTGTGTTTGGCTTCCTCTGGTGGAAGGCAGCACACTGGCCCCACTGGAGTTCTAGTTTTCTGGTCGTTTCTCTGGCTGAGCCCAGCCTGCATCCCCCACCCCTTACTTTCAGCCCCAGGGCCCCGTGCAGGCTGAGGTTAAGTGTTGCTCTTGAAGGGAATAGTGGGGCTGGGGGCTCCCAGAAAGGGAGCTGCTGCAGCCTGTCCCCCATGAGACAGGCTTCAGTCTCCAGGCTGGACGTCTGTTCTGCGGCCTGTGTGGGCATCCAGGCACTCTTACTGGCGAGGGGATGGCACACTTGCGGGCCCTCAGGGTGTGCGCTTGGTCGGTCAGATGGCCCTGAGGGGAAGGGCAGGAGGTCAGGAATACCTGAGGTCTGCTCCCACGAGCCTCAGCCGGCAGCCAGCTCCCCTATCCCTCTCTGCTTCCTCCTGTTCTGCCTGTTTTCCACTGCAGCCCTCCACTTTCCTCATGGTCAGCGTTCTTCCTTTGCCTGCCTGCTCCTTTTCTCTCTCAGCCTTCTCCTGCCCTCTTCTCTAAGAGCAGAATGCCCACCCAGCTTCTGCAAGCCTCAGTTTCCTTAGCTACCAAATGGGAAGAAGAATGATAGCATTTGCATTAACCAAATGATTATAATTAACAGGGGCCTAGCACTTGCATGACACGTAGTTTTCACTCAATAAAATATGAGTTCCTTTTCTTTTTCCTCCTATGTCTTTCCTTTTCTTTCACGGTTTCTCTCAGTGTCTCTGTTCTGTCTCTCCTGTTTCTGTCTCCTCCCCGCCTCTGTTCTGTCTCCGACCTCCATTCACTCCCCCTTATTTCCACCTCCTGCCCTCCTGCAAGCCTGCAGGCCAGTAGCCGGGCGCAGGCAGGGCTGACAACTGGAGCAGGGCTGGGTGGGCAGGTGGCAGTCTTGGCTTCTCACCGAAGGCCCAAGAATGTGTGGAGTCAGGAGGGACAGTGGGAGCCTGCAGCAGGAAGGATGGAGCCTCTATCTGGGCAGGAGAAGCTTTCCACGTCCTCGGCTCGGCTGAATGGGAATACCGGGGGCCAGGAGCGGGGGGAGGCCCCCACGGGTGTAGACATGGGGGACCCGCAGGGCTCCCCGGCGCTGCTAGTGTCTGTTGGCGTTTCAGGGAGAGCTCAGACCTCAGAGGTGACTGTGTCTTCCCCTGGACTGGCCTGTCCTGGGGAGCAGGACCAAGGAGGCCAGCGGCCTGTGCGGTGGCTTCTGTGTATCTCTCCTTGGGTTGCCTGGGCCCTACCCAGTCCTCACCCCCCACAGAGCTTCAGAGGCAGCCACAAAGGAGACAGGAATAGAGGGGGTGTGGCCCTAGCTTGAGAGGGTGAATCCCTGGGGTTCTCAGCAAGTGGTGGTCTTTCAGCAGAAAGCAGGTTCTCAAGCCTGGAGGAAGCAAGAAAGGACGTGAGGCCTGGTGACCTCTTCCCCTTCCTGCACTTTCCAAGGAGCTCTGGACAGGCCAGTACCTGAGACTTGATACCTGTTCTTTCCCCTCCCCCTCCCTCCAATCCTCCTGGCCCCAGAAATGCCAGTGGAGAGGGGCTGCCTGCTTCCAGAGCTTCCCAGGGGCTTCCCAGGTGGGCTGGGGCTGGCGGGTCTGGGGCTGAGCCTGTCCTGTGCCCCAGAGTGGGCAAGCCAGCCCTGGGTCCCAGCTGTGGCCCAGGAACCCGAGGGCAGGACCCACCCTGAGCGGGTCTGAGGATCTCTGAGATAGAAGGCAGGTGGGCAGTGCCAGGCCGGAGGATGTGGAGGGCCCCGGGGCGGAGCGGTGAGCGTGGAGAGAAGCTCCGCCGCAGAGACGGGGAGGGGCAGGCAGGCGGGAGAGGGGGCCCCCAGGGAGCCGCCTCAGGTCTCCTGCCAAAAATTAAACCATAAAAAAGCTGGAGGGGAGCAGCGGGGGGAGGATGGAGAGAAAAGAGGTGGGGAGGGAGGGAGGAGACCAAACAGCCCCTCCACACCAATAGCCCGGCGGGGGGACGTGAGTAATACATGGCTGGTTCAGAGGCAGTGAGATCAAAAGCCAGCAGATACAAGAGGTTTGTGCTTCACCGACCAGACAGCCAGAGGCTCAATGAGACCTTTGTTACCCAGGCCCGAGTCAGGGTTGAAGGAATACCTGACCTCCTGGTCCTGCCCCCATCCCGGCCCCGGCGGGGGTGGCCGGCCAGGTCCTCACTCGCAAGTCAAGTTTAGCTGGGCACCGCTAGGCGCTAGGCGGGCCGCGGTGGGCGGGCAGAGGAGCAGGCCTGCCCTGGGGGCAGGGCCTGGAGCTTCTGGGGGTAAGTGGAGACCGAGTGGCTGCTGGAAGGCAGGAAGTGGCTCTGCGGGATGTGAGGGAGACCTCGGGGAGACCTCGCGGACAAGGGGCCCCGCTGGGCCCACCAGGTGAGCAGCCCCTTGGACCCCAGCCCAGGGCGCAGAGTCCCTTGGGAGGGGACTGCGGGCATGACATTTGGTGCCCACAGGTGTTTACAGGTCCTGAGTCTGGGGTTTGGGGCCCCGTGGGAGAGGAAGGGCAGGGAAACCAAAGGCTTCTGGGGTTGGGGGTCAGTGACCCAAGTTCAGGTGAGAGGTTGGTCCCAAGTTTGGGCAAGGCTGGGGTGCACTGTGTGGGGTTGCTGGGGCATGCGGGTGGCCCAGCTGGAGGAGGCCTCCCTGCCAGGGTCCTGCAGAGAGAGCCAGGGAGCCGCCCCGAGGCTGGGTTGGGGGCTGCTGCGGGGGTGCTGCTGCTCCCTGACAGACACAGGGCTGGATCCGGTCCTGGGGTCTCTTCCCGTCCTGTTGGGGGTCCCTGAGCAAGGTCAAGGCCAGCTCAGGGATCTGAATCCCTTGGGGCTTCCCTGCAGTCATGCCCTCCAAGGCTGATGCAGGCCCACAACTGACCTATCACAGGAAAGGGAGTGAAGAGACAGTACTTGGACTTCGAGAGCATCTTTTCTGGGGTCCCGAGACCTTGGTTCATCTCAGCTGAGCTCTTCACCCTAGTTCTAGAGGTGCCTGGCCAACCACACATCCTTCCAGTGAGAGAGGCAGAGCACCAGGAGCCCTCTCCCCCAGCACCGCCCAGGGATGGCCCCAAAGCTAGCTGCCCTCGGCTGCAGTGATTTTGAGGTCAGGCCTTTTCCTGCCTCCACTGAGCTCTGAAGACAGATCCCTTTCCCCAACTCTGGGGCCACCCAAGAATGGATGCAGTTGCTAGCCACCTGCACTAGTCTAGGAAGTGTGGGCTGGCCCCCAGCCGTGGGGTTGCTCGAGAAACTTGCTCACCCCTGTAAACCCAGGCCCTCCTCTGTCTTCTCTGCTTCCCGTGGCTGGACTAGAAAGGGTTAAGCTTTGTAAGGCGAGAGCCCAGTATGGGACTGGTCCTGAGCGCTGAGCAGTGGCGCTGAAAGATCCGGCCTTATTCTCTAGAGGAGGAGGTAGTTAAGGACCCTGGGCAGGGGGCTGGAGGCTCATTAAGGACATTTGAGGAGGTCCTTTATGGCCGGGAAGCCACCCCTCCTCATACCCCAGAGTGAGACCCATTGTGTGGGGCCTTTGTAGGGCGAGAACTGGAAACTCATTACTGGGATGGCTTTAAAGCCGCTGAGGCCCCAGCAGGTGGTGGGGGATGGTGAGAGAATGTAACTTGGGGGGCCCCTGTACATCCGGGGAGGCGGTGTGGGAGGGTGTGGGAGGGTCGGTGGGAAGATGAGTGAGCACTCCCTAGAAACCTCCAGCTCCTTTTTGAGATTCCTGCCGCTGGACCGCCCCCTCCCCCCCAGCTCTGCTGTGGCCTATGGCTTTTCATTCCTATGTGATTACTGTTCCAAACTCATGTAGGGCTAAAAGCCATGGGCTACAGTGAGGGGCGCGCGCCTACTCCCGCACCACCCACATCCCCCCGCCAGGACCACGCTGGGGGGCAGCCACAAAGCAGGTACCGAGGGGGCTCCCCGAGGGGGCAGTGCATGTGGGGGTCTGGTAACCTGGGATCCGGAGGCTGTGTGACCTTGGCCAAGTCACTTCCCCTCTCTGGACCTGGTCTCTCACTCAGATAAGAAGAGGCTGGACGAGCAATTCCCCAGGGAGGCTCCCTCAGCACAGAAGGAAACGTTCAGGGGTGCTGGGGTCTCTGGGCTGGTGCGTCTCCCTTTGCCAAGTTCCGGAGGCCTGTCGTGTTCTCAGAGATCGGGCGGCTAGAGTCAGGGCGCTGGACCACATAGCACTCTGGCCTCTGCTTCCAGGCTTGGTGACGTCTCTTGTCAGCTCGGGATCCTCAGCCTTTTTCTGTGTGAGAGAGACCTCAGGACTTCTCAGGGGCTGAACCGGGAGAGCTTAGGCAACAGAATGAAGCTGGGAAGGCTTCGAGTTGGTGCAGAAGTTCGATGGCACCTGTTCTCCTTCCACCCTCCTGCCTGTCACCCCTCTTGCCGGGCTCCCCAGGGCTCTTTCTCCTTTTGTGTTTAACCTGCCTGACTCCATCCTGGAAGACGCCAAAACATGGAAATATGGCAGCCTGGCTAGAGAGCAGAGGAACCACCTTCTCCTCTGTCCCGCTTCCAGCCCCTGGTCTGCCTAAGACCACTGAAGGATCAGAGGGTACTCTGTTTGGTATTGAGAATCAGAAGGCAAGCTACTTATAATGTCTCAGAGCCCTTAATTTCCCCGGCCAGCATTTACCTGCCATGTACCACGCATGATTCTAACTTACCTGGTCTAACTCATTTAATCCTGGAAACAACCCCATGAAAAGGATACTGTTACTATCCCATTTTACTTACGGGAAATCCAAGGCACAAGGGTGCTAAGGAACTGGCCCAAGTTCGTGTGGTGAGGAAGGGGCAGGCCTGGGATTCAAATGGGTGCTCTCGCCACACCATACTGGGTGCTGGGAGAGCCGGCAGGTGAGGGCATGGGAAAGCCCTGCCTCACACCGGGGTCTCTCCTCACCAGGCCTCTGTAGGAGGTGCTTCGCAAGTGGCCCGGAGGTGCAGCTGTAATCACCCTTTGTCTATCCCGGGGTTCTCCTTTTCCATCAGAAGTGAGGGGGGAAGTGAAAACAATGGCAGAAGCGAAGAGAAAGCCCGAGGCAGCTGGGTTTTTCCTGGGGCTCATCCAAGCCACTTCCCCTCTTGCCCCGCTTAGATGGTGCAAGAACAGGGATGAGAATTTGCCAGGGCTTCCCACTTTCCCCCTGAGTTCCCTTGGCCAGAGATCAGAGGGGGGCTGGCATCTCCTTCCCTGCCTCCCTCCCATGAGCCTGTGCTGTTCCTCTGGGACATCCAGGCACCTGATTCTCTCCCTCTAGCTCCCGTCTCCTAAATTAACAGGGGTTGGAGCAGTGCCCCCTTCCTGCCTAAGGCTGAGTCTTTCCCAGGAATCCTGTTACACAATTTACCAGGAAGGCCCCGGACACAGGGCTGGGCCTGGGAAGAAGGGGACAGATGACCCCTTCAAGGATTATTATCCCCCTGTGATGCTCCAGCAAGGCAGACTCGCAGCAGGGGTTGCTGGGTAAATATTTGCTGAATAAATCCTGAACCGGGAGAGCAGGAGGGAGGGGTCGAAGCCACTAACAGGGGCACAGGAGCAGCCCACCTCTCACCTGAGAGTCCCCCCTTGCAGAGCCTGGGCCTGAGTGCTTCTGGGGTTACAAAACTGCAGCTCCTTTCTCTTCTTTGTCTCTTGGCCCCTGCCAGTGGGGCAGGCCTGGAAGAGATAGGCAGTTAAATATTTCACATAACCGTTGAACTGAACTGAATAGGCGAGCTGGCCTCCTGCCCTCTCCCCGACGACGTGCAGATCGGAAGGCTGCGTCTGTCCTGTCCTCTGCCTGCCGACTGCTGAAACCTAAAATACTCTGAGCAATCTAAGCCTTTTTCACAGTCTTCAGAGCTACCCAGCATAAGGCCTCCCTGGGGAGAGTGGGCCCGTGCTTAACGCTGCTGAGTTTCAAGTGAATCTCTCCAGCCATATTCGTCCCGTTTTTAGTGGAAATGGAGTTGTACTTCTAAAACTCTGCCTTCTGAATGCAAAGACTATCGAAAAAAAAATCTCTGCCCCATCTTTAGAAGGGGGTGGCTTTAAAGTTTGACATTTGGGGGCCCATGTCACCATGTCGCGCTGATGACCCCAGTCACTCTTGTGATGACCCTGGGGATGGGCCAGCCTCAGACAGGCAGGCCTGGAAGACCCTGAAAGCCAGGGCATAAAGACATTTCAAGACTGTTAGTGTTTTGACCACTTGAGCTCCTAAGGCCCCCAAGTTCCCCAGAACTACTGGTAAATGAGGGGCTGCCCTGTAGTTTTGAAAGTTTCCTCTCTTTCTCCGTAAGTGGGCGAGCGAGATACAAGGGGTGGGGGCTGGCCTGGGCAAGCCATCAAAGGCAGAGGGGACCTTGGCTTCAGATTCCAGGCGCCCAGTGAGCCAGAGTCTGGAACGCGGTCTCTAGCAGGCCAAGAAGGAGTTAATCTCCAAGGAGACCTGGGCTTCTTGGAGACAGGAGGCCGGTGCCCAGCTCTGCTGCTGCCAACTCTGGGAAGAAGGCCTGGGATCTGTAGTTTGTGCCACCACCCACCCCTGACCTGCCTTGTTTATCAACACAGGCTGGAGACTACAGTTCCCAGAAACCTACAGAGGCCAGACTCTGGGGGAAGGGGTGGGGTGTGAGGCTCTGGGGTGGCAGGAGGGAGAGGCAGAGGGGAGGAGGTGGAGAGAAATCCCAGTTCACTCCCCTTTAATTCTCTCCTGGTGTGTCTGCTCCACGGCCGGATCTAATCCCCCAAATCCGGCCTGCTAAGCCGCAGCTGCTTCCCCGTGATGAATGGCGTGGGGAGGGAAGGTGAATCCATATTTTAATTACAAAGGCGCGGTGCTGAGGGGAGCTGGGGAGGGGCGGGGATGGGGGCGGGGTGGGGGGGGTGGCTCTGCAGTGCTCTGGAGGTTAAGGGCACCCCTCCTCTCAGGGTCATTCCCCTTCAGCCCTTTACCTGGTGTGGGGCTGGAGCAGAGTGCAGACAAGAGTGCCTTGCTGGAAGCTACCCTGCTTCAGGAGGTGGGGGGAGTGTGAGGGGGTGGGGAGTTGGGGGGAGGGATATATCCCTTTTAGTCTGTCAGAGAATTCCAGGCTTGTCTCAACACTTGTAAATATGTTCCTGTCCTTCCAACCCCTACTCCCACCCACCTTGGTGAAGGACATTACCAAAATTTGAGACACCTAAGAATTTGTGGTCTGCTAGAACCCTGGCTTTCTCCTAGTTTTAGCCTCTGGCCAGCTCTGGCTCCCGTCTACCTCTTGGTTCTTCCACCATCTCTTCCAGCCGTCTCTGACCCACTGCCCCATTTCTGCTGAAGGTGCTGGAATTGGAAGACCCTGTCGGGTGTCTGCAGGGTCCTCTCGGAGTGAAGCGGGGGTGAGGGGTTGGAAGGGTTGGCAGGGAGGCGGGGACACTCCTGGCAGCTGGAGATGATGCTCTGGGGGTGGGCAGCACTTGTGCTGAGTCCCCACAAAGCTGACTGGCAGAGAATCTTCTAGGGCCCCTTACCCCAGACCATCTTGGACCTGAGCTGGGGTCCGGCCAGAGAGGAGGATGGGAAGGAAACCAAGGCCAACAGCTTGCAGTCAGATGCAGCCTAGCATGGGAGAGCAGGCGTTTGTCCAGTGTTCACGTCCCTTTCCTTCCTATTCTGGGTTTTGGGAGCTGTTTTTCAACTCCGTGCCCCCTCCTGGGCAGGGAAATTGAGGCTGGAGGGGAAAGCTGCAGAGCGGGAAGGGAAGTTTCCATCGCACACGTGAGCAGGGAGTGCCCCCGTGCTGGTCCGCTGGCTTCATTGAGACTCTCAGATTCCATTCATTTCAAACATTCTGACCCTTTTCCCCTGGAAACTGTAAGAGGAGGTTCTTCAAGGTCTGGCTTCTCAGCTACTGTGAAGAGAAGGAAGGGGCACAGAGCCTGGGCACAGAGGGCACCCAGCTTCCTGCCGGTGGGGCAGAGGGACTCGGGGCGGGGAGGAAAGGGGCTCTCGGCAGGCCAGACACTGAGAGTGGGTGCAGGGGCTGCCTGGGACTTGCTGCCGAGAGGGCTTGGAGTGAAGACCCTGCGTGCCCTGGGAGAGAACAGGCGGCCAGCCAGGCACTTCCGGTCAGAGCCCTGAGCAGAGTAACCAGGCTTCCCCAATACACCTTCCACCCTTAGAAACAGGGGTCCGGCCTCCCAGGGGGGCGGTCCCCAGATCCACACTAGGGGGTCAGGTCACAGCTCCTCACCCAGCTCTGAGTGGCTTTTTCAGCCCTCCTTTCCTCTAACGTGTAGGTCCTGGTTCCTTCCCCCATCCCCCACCTTGCTGACAGTGGGCAGAAAATTCAGCTCGTTCCCATCTTCCCCAAAGGACCCCTGGGAGGCACAGTCGTTGGCCTAGCTTGGAGGGCAGGTGGGGGCTGGGGTGGTTGTGTGCATTTTGCTGTTTTTAAGAAAGCAGGCACTGGAAGGGAAGTAGGGTGGGGATGGAAGAGGATCTCTGAACCCTGGGACCAGACTTGTTTTAGTTGTGAATTCCTTTCCCAGATCAAGTTTGTTGCGCCTGCTGATTCCTCCCCCGACACTTTCTCCTGAACTTTGTCGATAGTAGCCTTGATTCACTCCACATCCTGCAGCAAAGAAAGTGTGTGCATTAACAATCACTGGTTACAAGGACCCCCCGACTCTCGCCCTCTTCCTGGTCAGGCGAGGATTCCCACTGCCCTTTCAGCCCCTTAGCTTTGGGGTCTAATTTGTTAAACCTTGATTAATCTCCTGGAGCACGAAAATGAGGAAGTGAAGGCCCAGAGAGGTACACTCACTTGCTTAGGGTGATACGCATACCAGCGTCATAGCCAAGAATAGAACCCAGGCCACCTAAGCCCCCATTAAGATCCCTGTCTCTCTCTAGGTTTGTCACGGGAGGAATCCAGAGATAGATATAGTAGTTGTGTCTCGGCTCTGTCTATATATATCCTGGAGATTGTGCTCTGCTCTCTATATATACTCCAGAAGAGTGGGTGTGTGGCTCGTGCTGGAAAGTGGGTGATTAAATAACCAGTCTACCTACCCATGCTGACTCAAGCTGGGCTTCCTGCCCACCCAGCTGGCCATTGGAAATATGCTGCACCTATTAATTACAGTCATTATCCATATTACCAGGATCCTGAGAGCGGGAGGGAGGAGAGAATCCTGACAGGACCCAGTCCACTGTGGGTGCTGGGCTCAGTGAGGACCTGCCAGCCAGCTGGGCACTCTGCTCTGCCTGGAGAAGCGTGAAGGGAGTTTGTTCAGAGGAGCAAGGTTGGCAGGACACGTGGAACTCTCCGGAGAGCCACACCTGGGCCCTGCCAGGTCCCTCAGAGGCAATGGAGGCAGTCCGCCCGTGTGCCCAGCATCAGGGCTGGGGCCATCCCGTGCACTTCACTCCATCCCCTCCCAGGGCTGGAGGGGCCGGGGCAGGGAAGGGCATGCTTCCTTATTCTCAGCCGCTTCCTCGCAGTATCTGGGCTGTCCTTGGTGTTTCTCCCAGAAAGAGAAGTAATCGCAGCAGGCCCAGGGTGTGGGCCTGACCTCCAGGCAGAGGGCTTTCCTCTGTCCCTTCTGCTCCCTCCAGGGGCAGAGGAAAGGCAGAGAAGGGAGCTGCAGGCGTCTGCGGATGGCCACAGTCAGGGAGGCCTCAGTGTTTGGAGAAAGGGTTACAGACTGAGAGCTGGCCTTCAGGAGCCTTGACCCCGCCCATGGCCCAGCACAAGTTCCGCAGACCCCAGAGGGGCCCCTGCCTCCTGTGATGAGTGTCGTGTCAGCCGGAACAGGGGTACAGTGCGCCCAGCTGGGGTAGATCCGGCCTCAGCCTCTACCTCAGGCTGAGACTTCAGCACCAGGGAAGCAGCCCCGTCCTGACCCATGTTCTTACCCCCCACCCCTCTGCCCTGCCTGCTGCTGCTAAGTCACTTCAGTCGTGTCCGACTGTGCAACCCCATAGATGGCAGCCCATCAGGCTCCCCCATCCCTGGGATTCTCCAGTCAAGAGTACTGGAGTGGGTTGCCATTTCCTTCTCCAATGCATGAAAGTGAAAAGTGAAAGTGAAGTCACTCAGTCGGGTCCAACTCTTAGCGACCCCATGGACCACAGCCCACCAGGCTCCTCCATCCCTGGGGTTCTCCAGGCAAGAGGACTGGAATGTGGTGCCATTGCCTTCTCCGCTGCCCTGCCTATTGCTCAATAAAATAACCCGGGGGCTGAAATAACTGCCTGCTCTCTGCTGAGGAGGGTGTCAGGGGAAGTACCTCTTGTTCCCCATAGGTTTCCCCAAGGGTCTCAGACAAATCTGGGCTGTGAGGGGTGCAAGGAATCCGAGACTCAGCACCAGGTGTCTGCGTCGACGTGGTGCCGGCTGAGGGGCTGCCGTCAAGGCCCCCGAAGTCCGCTCTTGGATCGCCGGACTGTGTGGTCCCGAGGACCCAGTGGGCGCCCCACGCCCGCGGTGGCCCAGCCCAGAGCTCACTCTGAGCTGGCGCACTGCCTGCCCCCAGCGGCAGGTGCGGGAACGGGGAGGCCGAGGGCGGGCGGGGACGAGGCAGCTGCACGTGTGGGACCGGGCGGCCACAGCCAGGGCCCCCTCTCCCTGGGCTCGCCCGGCTCCAGGCCGAGTCGGGACATCAGTCCTCAGAGACCAGGATGCACGGAGCTCTCAGAGACCACCCTTTGGTGATGCAGCCCCTCCCTCAGCGGTGGGAGAGGCCTCGCGGGACCTCTGCGGCCTCGGGGGTCCCCGCGGTGAACCCCAGCTTGCTTGTCTCTCCTGCCTTTCTCCCACCCCCTTCCTCCTCTGCCTTTCCCTGCAGATCTCTGGTGAGCAGCCCACAGCCTGGCCCAGGGCATGCCCCAGTTCACTTTGGCTTGCTTCTGCGGCCTCCACGGTTTCTGCAAGATGAAGCGAAAGAAGGAGGAAGCTCACAGGCAGCGGGAAACAGCGGTGTGAGCCGAACCGGGGGCCCTTCTTCAGCCCCCGCCCCTGGCTGAGGCTCGGAGCAGGAAGCCTCCCTCTGAGTCAGGCTCTTCTCGGGTGACCTGACCCCCTGACCTCATCTCACCTGTAGACAGCAGCTTCCGTGTGGCCTGGCCTCCTGCCCCTGAGTTTCCAGTCCCAAGACCTCCCTGAAGAGAGACCCGGTCACACCAGGGGAAGCCCAGGACCTGCTGTGGGCCTTCCAGAGTCAGAGAAGCCCCAGGGAGGCCCCAAGAGTGAAGCATCTTCTTGCCCTGGGGGCTTCTGCCCAGACAAACCACTCCCATGAGGGACATGCTGTGTGGGGCCAAGAGAGCTGCTGCAAAATAGGAAACCGGCTGCTCTGCCAGAGAAGCTCCAAGCAGCCTTGACCTCGGGGGAAGCCTCAAGCAGGTGGAAGTGTGAGGTAGACCCCTCCAAGCCCAGGATGGAGTCTGTCCTGGAATCCCAGGACCTAAGCCCAGAGCCTCCGCTGAGCCTGGAACCACGTCTGCGGGAGCGTGGCCAGGAGCTGAGTCCCCTGCCCTCCATCCCCTCCCGGTGTCCCGCTGGGCCCGGCCACAGGGAGGCCCCCTGCCGCTGAGGAGCGCAGTGGAGGGACAGGGACAAGGAACAGATGTCTGTCCTCACCTCAGCAGGCCACGTGTTCCCTGCCCCACTCTCCACACCGTGGAGAGCAGCCTTCCCTCCAGCCCGCCTCACCTCCGCCCAGCCTGACCTCACTCGCCTCCATCTGGGCCACTGCAGCTCACATGTGGCGGGGCCTCCTCAGGGACTGCCCTCCGGGCCCAGACCGAGGGACCCCTTTCCTGCACTACACCGAGCCCCTCCTTTGTTCTCCCATCTTCTCCCCCTTCCTTCTCCTCTCAGAAGCCATAGGAGGGAATGCTTGCATGTGGTGCCTTTAGGGGACACTCTGATACCCTCCTGGACGTGTCCCCTAATCCTATCTTCAGGGTCAGAATCTATCCCATTCCCAGCCTGTTTCCAGGAGGTGGGAAGCAAACGAAAAACCGTTTCCTTCCTTCTCTGCCTCCCTTCCTCTGTCCTCTCATTTTGATGAAACCTGGCCTTCTGTCACTGTGCCTGGACCTCTCGGGTGCTAGAGGGTCACACACAGCGAAGCCAGTGGCTGAGACACAGTGAGCAGATTCTGCGTCTTAAGCGAGTCTGCCGTCTACTTTGTCACTGGAACAGCTCAGCCCAGGAACAGTCTGCATCCGGAGACAAAATAACCTTGCTGACACATAACAAGTGACCTGGGTAGAGGAGGTCAGGGTCAGCACAGAAGGGGGCTGTGCACCCTCTGCTTGGAATGTGCCCATCTCTGGGTTGTGGGGGAGGGCAGGAGACTTCTGCTGTCTCCGCTGGAAGCAAGGGCACGTGCCATCCTGGCAGCTTCTGTCTGTCCTGCCCACCCCCACGCTCAGGGGCATTTCCTGGGCTTTGAGCAGGTTTGGTGGCTTCCAGGTCCTCTTTGCAAGGCCAGAGAGCAGCTTAAGATCTCTTTCCTCCCAGCCTCCAGCCCCCTCCTTTGCCCTCACCGCCGAGCCCAAGCCCTCTACAATCTGTTATTTCCTTTTATATCCAAAGAATTATAAACAGAAGTCCTTCCCTCGAGGAAGGAGCAATAATGGCCACTGGGGTCACAAGGGACAGAAGAAAACCTCCCAGGTTCTTCGGCCTCCTGAACAGTAGCGGCCTCAGATGAGGCAAAGAGATGGTCAGGAAAGCACCCCAGGGTCCTGGTATGAAGCCACAGAGCCCTCCTGATGGCCAGGGACAGCTCTGGCACTTGCCTGCGAGGCTGCAGCCCGAGAAGTCACTTCTGTGGCGGAGGGTGAAATTGTATCCCTAGAGAGCGAGGTGTTGGGTGTCCTGTCCTGACCACACAGGTTGACCTGGAGGAAAGGTCAGGAGAGTGGGGAACACGCCGGAGGGGTGGTGAACCAGAGCCTCTCTGCTCTCAGGCCCGGCAGGGATTTCAGCTGCAGGGGTTTGGCCCTGAGCCTGTTCTGGGAGAGCTGCTTCCCGCAGGGGATCTCCATTGGCTCTGGAGGGATACTGGATACCATGAGCCCCTGCTCTGGAAACGTGGAGAGGTCCCAAGGTCACGACCCAGCTGTGCCTGCAGACATTTGCCCTTGGCCTCGCCTCCAAGCTGTGGCCCTTTTTTCGTCCTGGACTGAAGTTGAGGGCAACACGGCAGTTGGGTAGGAAGCGGTGGCAGCTTCCCGGCAGCTCACCCCATAGTCCCTTAGTTTCTCTCTCAGCGAAACGGGGATTTCGCTCCTCTCAGAGTCTCGAAGGTGAGCCCAGGGCACAGGTTTCACCCCAAAAGGCAGAAGCAGCCCCGGCATCCACACACCATGCTCCCCAGGCAGCAGGCTTGGAGTCCAGACTCTTCCTCCTGTTCTTTGTGGGGAGGGTGGGGTCTGGCCACCTTGCTTCCAGCCCTAAGTCTCACTCCTTCCCAGAGATCAGGTTGTACCATAGTGTCCTCCCTCCAGTCCAGCATCCTCTCCCAGACCCCACCTTGAGGAGGGGCCAGGAGCCCCGGGGGTGAGGCAGGGGTCCCAGGAGTGATGGTTCTGAGGAGGGGTCGGGCCTCCTGGTCTTGCCGCGTGGCGTGAATCCTTGCAGACACGTGGAGGCCTTAGTTTCCCTCCCCAGGAGCACTTCCCCTCCATGGGGGCTGTTGAGTGGCAGGATAAAGAGGTGAAGCGTGCTCGAGGCTCGCATGATTGGACTGTTGTCTGGGACCCTGGCCGGAGGGCCCCCAGGGCTCTTTTTTCTTGTCTCAGGTCTTTTTTTTAGAATGTCATTTCCTTCTCCGGAGCATATGAGTCAATGGGACAATACAGGGAGATGATTATTTTTTGAGGGAAAAAAGCAGTAATTTAGCTAAGTGCAGGATGCACGAGGTAGCAGTGTGGGATGCAAAGAGCATTGGGCTGGGAACCAGGACTCCTGGGTTCTGGCCCTGCTTGGTCACGGACGATGGTGTGGCCTTAGGCTAATTACCTTCTGTCTCTGGGATTCCGTTTCCTCAACTGTAAAGAGAGAACGGCACCAATGTCCTCATAGCCCCCTGCAGAGTCCAGGGCTCTGGGTCTGGGAGGCCCGTGGGGCCGGGGCTGTGGAGCCAGAGCGCTTGCAGCCTTCCTGTGCCCCCGCCCCTGTGCTCTGTCCATGCAGCAAATATGGGGAGGGCGGATGGGAGCGATAAGGTGGATCCAAGAAAAGGTGGGAGGACTGAGGAAAAGCCAAGGCACCCAGACCCTCTGCTAGAATCCCGCCCGCCCTACCCCGCCTGCTCAGAGCCAGGACACCCTGCAGTTCTGTCTCCTTCCCGTAGCCAGGACTCCAATTCCAGGCCCTGCCGGGGCCATCCCAAGTGCCACTTTTGTGCACGCTCTCTCATACACACACACCTTGCAGATGGGTCTCTAGGGTCTGCTCCCTGCTGCACTTTATGTAACCCTTTGCACAGCTGCTGGTGAGCCCATCTCCAAGCTGTCTGACCCGCCCCGCGTTATTACCTTGCCTTCTGCACGGGGAAGTGCCTCAGGGTGCAATCTGCTGTCTACAGACTTGGACGTGCATTTTGCCCAGCGCTCTGGGATGTGGGATGGGCCTTTGACTGTCCTTGGATGGAGAGCTGTGGCCCGCATCTCCCCGTGCTCCGCCACGGCTGACTCCTGACCTCGACAGCCTGCTTCCTCTCTCCCAGCCTCCAAGAAAGGTGGTGACAAGACCCATTTCCTCTCTACCTCATAGGAAGGCGTACATTGTATCAGGTGTGCCAAGGGTGACTTGAACTTTTGCAGACAGACACTTGGTTCACAGCCATGAAGATGGGCTTTCACCAGAGAAGGAAATCTCGGGCTGCTGGGTATGGTGAACTCCTTGGCATGCTGGTCCAGAAAGCGTGGTGTTCACTGTGAAGGTGGCCGCTGTATCCAGCAGGTGATGAAGCTGACACCACCACAAGAACCAAGAACCAGAATCTGTTCACAAGGAGCCAACGCTGCACCCATCAGACACAGAAGCAAGAGCAAGAGAGAGTGGTCCTGCCCTCACCCTGGTCCCGACACACAGCTCCCTAAGGCCAGGGCACTGCTCAACGGAGGGACAGGGGAGTTAACCCTCCACCCCCAGGTCAGTGCTGGCTGGCTGCTGTGGCCAGTCCTGCCTGGGATCAGAACCACAGACCAGGAGGACCAAACAGTAACCTCGGTTCTTCACAGGGGAGCCCAGAGGGTCAGGACCGTCCACCAGGAGGGTGGAGTGTGGGGGCTACCCTGGACTTGTTACACTGAGGAAGAAATTTAAAAATCCAAGAGCCCCCAAGCTGGGCAGTCCAGGCTCTGGCAGAAAGCTCAGGCTCTGGAGCTCAGGGGTTTCCTAGCGTGTGACTCTCCTGTCTCCCTCCCCTTGGGCAGCCTTCCCTTCTCCCTCTGCCCATCCCTGAGTTCCATGCGAGAGGTGGGAGGCAGGCTGGAGGGGGAGATGGCAGGACCCAGAGATCCTCAGGACTCTCCCAGCCTTCGTTGCCATGGCAACGCTGCTATTTTTATCCCATTGTTCATGATGCTCAAAGCTCTGACTTTCTCTGTTCCAGAGAGAGGCCAGGCTGTCTTCTGCCCTCATCCTTCACTGCAGCACCTTCTCCCAGAGGCCTGGCAGGGGAAAGCGGAATGGAGGAAGCAAAAACCCGCTGGGTCACCCCTCAACCAGGGGACTGTCTGACAGCAGTTTGCCCCTGCACTTTCGAGCCTTTGGTTTTCTAGCTGGCTTAGGCACTCAGTTTTATGTTTTCAGTGAGATCAAAACTCCCCATGGTCTCCCTGAGAGGCTGCTCCAGAGAAAAAAGGAAGAGCTGCTGCTTGCAATGAGTTTTTCCCACAAAGCTATGACACTGGGGTTGCTGCCCTTCTTGGGAAAACCAGAGCTGGTTCTGAAGAATGTCCGGTTGGTACAAGCCAACCCCTGGCCCCTTGAAAGGGACTGGAGAGCTAAGTTTGGTTAATTAGCAATCAGCTATACTGGACATCACTAGGGAACCTAACGGTTCCTCCTGTTCCTCTGCCCCTCCACCAAAGAACTGGGCCAACTGGGCGTCATACCTTTGTCCAGTTTTTATGCCCAAAGCCTGTTAGCACATATTCTCTAGCCTGGGTTTGTCGCCTTCCCTCCCCCTAATCCCTCAACAGCTGTCTCTCTCCTCTGGCTTGAAGTCTTAAACTTTGATGATGCTCTTGAAGGCTGGGTTTAATGAAAAGCTTTTTTAGCCTCTCTTCCCTGGCCCGGCTTCTGGTCCTCACCCTACGCCCCACCTACTCCAGTGGCAAGGTACCCCTGAAAGTCAATGGTGCTAACCTTCCCCACTGATACGCTTTGAAGGCCAGTGAGATTTGAGCCCTTCAGCTGGGGTAGTTGGGTTCAGAGGGAGCATTTCATGTATGTACTTAAGATCATGATCCTGGAGACAGGTCCAGGTCTTAACCCAGTAAAGTACAATCATATTGTGTCAGACTCCTGCACTGAGGTGATCTGACTCCTAGATGGCTAATTTTTCTAGGGTGGCTGAGACCCATTCACCTAGCCTCTAATGGGTTTCATTTTGGCTCAAGATGCATGGTTTCCACAATCTATGCACCTGGAGTAAGCACTTTTCTGGTTGCCTCTGAGAAAGCATGCCGGCAAATGCTGCTCTGTTAACTGCTGTAATAAACAGACTTTTATTATATCCCTTTGCAGTAAATGAATTATGTTGTCAGGGTAGGTGGGGCATCCGTGTTTATTTCGCACTGTAACACACTGCAGCAGCAAAAGTAAGCATTTATTTCCACCAGCTCTGTTGGGGAGAAGGGAGACTGGGAAAAAGAGGAGCATAAACGTAAAGTGAAGTGATGGTTCCAGGAGGAGGTTTTGGGAGATGCACAGAGCCCTGGGGCCGTGGACCTCACTTGTGTGATCTAGAAATTAGAGGAAGGCAGGCCTTCTCCCTCCAAGCATCTCAGAGAAATAGTGGGATAAAGCTGGCTGGAGGAGACGAAGTGGGGAATAGGAAGAATCTTTTGGGACTACAGTATGATCACACAGGTATGAAGGTGCTTTTATTTTTTACAAGAGAAATAAAGACCTTTAGGTGTACTATTGAAGGGACAAATGGGAATTTTCAGACTTACAAGGACAGAAAGATGCCATATTAGGAACAAGAATGATTATATCATACGGTATGTGAATTATGTATCAATAAAACTGTCTTTTAAAAGGATTATTATATCATAACTCCACTTTGATTAGAAGGCCAGCGATTTCAAATCATCAGTGAAGCAAGAGGCTCTGAGGGGGCCAGAGAGCTAGAGCCATCAGGTCTCACACACAGCCAGCCTTCTGTGAGGCCCAGGGTGGCTGGGGCAAGGTGGAGATGAAGTGTCTCGGGCTGCTGCCGCTTGGAGAGAGGACTGAATGCCCTGGAGCGGCCCGCCCCTTCTCCTGGCGCAGCCACTGCAGAGCTAGTAACAGGCACGCAACAGTGGTTGCTGACCGTCTGGGATTAATAAATGCCCCACGCCTCTAAGCCTTCAGGAGTCAGCTGGAGTGTCAGCTTCTGCTGTCAGAATCCCAGTCCTCACCCCTCATGTGGGGAAACGTGTGCAGCGCACTGCTGTCTATTAATCTGTCCCATCAGACGAGTCCTGACTGTGCGAGGCCCTCGGGGAAGAGCCGTAGGAGAAACACGGGGAAATCACACACTGTCTGGGCCCTTGAGGAACTCACAATTTAGTAAAACGGAAAGACCTGAAGGATGCAAGATGCAGGGTACAAGGAAAGTGCTTTGAGGCTTCAGGGGCCTGAGAGGGGCCTCCAGACACTCTCAACTGTTCAGAGAGTGGGGAGGGATCAGGCAAGGCTTCACAGTGGAGGTGGACTCCTAGCTGAGATTTGAAGGATGGAGAGGAAGTTATGCTCAAAGCACAGATCCCAGGACCCCTCTCTCTTTGCCAGCATCTAGGACATTTGCCCATGGTTGTATACACATGCAGTGACCTTGCAAACAAGTGCCGTACAGAGCCTCTCCTGTCGCAGGTGGGCCCTGTTGCTCCCAAATTCCTTTCCTTTCCAGGAGTCTGACATTTCTTCCTCTTCAAGCTTTGACTCCCTGGGCCTTGTCCTCCAAGAGGAAGGGGAACCCTGGGCAGTCATCAGGCGTTTGCCCCACAGCATCAGAGGATACATCAGGCTCTCTCCCGGAGCAGGTTGCACTCGGATGAGAGAGAAGCTTGAGAGCGTCAGTCCACATCTGGGCCCAGGGTGGCATGGCTTGGTGGTCGTGCGGGCACCTGGCGGGGAAGAGGGATGAAGCAAAGGGTGGCTGGGAGCTCTGACAGTGAGCTTCCCCCGGCACCAAACTGTGCAGTCCATGCACACTTAAGCTCCTTCATGCTCTAGACCTCCTCCCTCCTTTCCCCTCCCTCTTGTGTTCTCTCTCCAAGTTCTTTCCCCCCAGCTTCCTTCCAAAGGATGTATCATCATGTCCCAGCACACTGCCAGGGTCCAGGAGATTGGGGAGAGAGCCGGGGGTTGCCTGTCCTAAAGCTGCTGTGTTTTTGTCCCGCCCTGCCCCAGCTAAGGTGCTTGTTGGTGGCCAGGAAGATGTATGACTTCATCTGTCTGAACTCCAGTTTCCCCCTTTATGGAACAGGTGGATCTCTGCCTCCACTTCCCCTCCTCTCAGCTGGCTATGGGGGCAAGAACGTAAGTCTTGGGTTCTGATCTCAGTTCTCTTCACTAGCTGTGGCAGTCCAGAGAACTCAGTCACCCCACCCTCTGTTTTCCGTTTGTAAAATGCAGATAATAATGCCCACCGCATGTTTTTTCAGGATCAAACAAAAGATAGCATGTGCTAAAATGCTTACTTAGCTCAGTGCCTGGCATAAAGCATGAGTCCAATGAGTTAAGTGAGAGGGTTAGCTAAGAATGGCAGGAGATTTTGCCCTTATCTCACACATGTACCTTTAGCACAGTGGGGTGGTGTGCTGAAAAGTCAGCCGGAGTTCCTGTAACTTCTTACTCTCCCCTCCCCCTCCCCCTCTCCCTCCCCCTTCCTCTCCCCTCCCCCTCCCCTCCCCCAGGCTGGAGGCCGTGGACCGGCGTTCCCCCCGCCGCACTTCGGGGAGCGTCCTGCAGGCGGCGCTCTCCGGTCGCTGGCGCGCCGGTGGAGTTGGGGCTGGGGTAGGGAGCGAGGGGTGAGGGGGAGTGCGCAGGGAAAACAGCCCCACGCGCAGCTCACATATTTACATCCGAACTGTCAAAATAGTTATTTTTAAGTCGAGCTCCGTCTGCTGCGGTTTAAAATCGAGCAGGGCGGGGGCGGGGCGCCCTGCAGGGGAGCGCGGGCGGCGGGCGCGGCGGGGCTGGCGCGCGGAGCGGCTCCGGCGCGGGGGCTCCGGGGGGCTGTGTGTGCCTGAGCCCGGCGCGGGTGGCCGCAGCCTCATCCTCCAGCCACCTTGCCCCGAGCTTCGGGACGCGCGGACACCCAAACCGGCCACGCCTGCCTTCCCAGAGCGGACAGGGGAGACCGCGCATCGCCCCCCCCCACCCCCCCAGCCAGGATGGAGGTCTGTCCTGTGCGCACCGTCCCCTGGGAAGGAGAGTCCCCCTGCCCCAGCCCCTGATAACCTCAGCCCCCAGCTCAACAACCATCATCCCTCCTAGCTGCATCTTGGACCCATCCGAGCTCTAAAGCAAGACCTCTGGGGCTCCAGATCCAGGTGTCATTTTGAGGACCACCCCCGCTACCCACTCGGGCGTCCACAGTACAGCCACTCCAGGGAAGGAAGGTGCCTTCCAACGTTTGGACGGGCCTGAAGCTAAGGCCCCTTGGATCTGCAAGCAGTGGAGAGAGTGACTTCGCCTTAAATGTCAGCCATGGCAAGAATGAATCTTTTCTCGGTAAAGTGAGGAGCCTGCGGGTTTGACGCTTGTGACGCTTTTTTTCTGGCTCGCTCTCTCAGGGGCAGTGGGATTTGAGACAGACGCTGGCTGGCTCTGCTGCCATCAATATGTGTCCCAGACCCGTCCAACGTCTGCTCTGTAATGAGTGCTGTTTGGGAATGTCACCTCTGCTGATGGGAAGGCGGCCCTGCGCACAGCCGGAGCCGCCTCTCCGTCTTCATTAGGCAGCCCGCAGCCTGGCTGCCCGCCGCCCTCGCTGGGTGACGGATGAGGGCGACGAGGAGTCAGGGCAGCAGCCTCCTGCTGTCCAGGATTCATTCCCAGACGATGACCCCACCGCCGTCCCTGCCGACCCCCCTCCCCGGATAGACAGCTGGAAAGCAAGGCCCTTCTAGGACAAGGCGCTGCAAGGACAGAGAATAGCCAGAAATCCGCACCGGAGAGTGGGGTCATTGCCGAGAACAGACACATGCCTTAACCACTGTGGTCTCCTGTCTGGATTGCTTTTTCGGGTCTTCTCCTGCCCTGCCCAGCTGTCTTCAGAGGCCACCTTTTCTGTCCTTTCTAATAAATCTGTTCATCATGCACAAGTCACCAGATAAGGGTATAACTGTGTTCTAATTCCAGACTTCCCTCTAGCCAGGCGTGTATATTGCCTCCCAGCAAAATCCTGCTCCTTTTAAATCTCAGCCCTCATATCTGCCTGAGACAAGGGACTCTGAGATGAGTGAAGCCTCAACGTGGCATGAGACAGTGACATGGCTTCAGAGGACCCCTGCTATTGCGATAAAAACATCTCCACGGATACCGGATACCACAGGTGTCTGGGTGGTCTCAGAGCTCCCCTCCCCTCAGGCTGTGTTACATCACTGTGGCATCTCCTTAGTTTTCTCTACGGGCCAGGCAAGTTAAGCTGGACTCAGAAGTGTCCTTCTGTACTTGTCAGTGGTTGGGGGTGAAGGCGGGTTGGTGCTACTTTGGAGGGTATGATCACTCAGAATTGCCTGAGGAACTGTCTCATCCAAAAGCTACATGGATAGTTGATTTCTTGACTGGGTCTAGTGGTGGAAGGGGCTTCACTTTACCAGACCCCCATTTTGAAAGGCTGTGACGGGGCCACCCGGACTTTTTCCATCACTCCTCCATGACCCCGTAATGGGCACCCTTGTCCACCCAGGTGTTCGAGCCAGAACTCTTCTTTCAACTCAAACCAGAGTGTCATCTTGACGTTCCCCCACTCTCCACCTCACCCCCACATTCGATCCATCACCATGCCTGTGGGCTCTTCCTAAATCTCCATCGAAACTGCCTATTTCCATCTCTACGGCCAGCAACTTAGCCCAAGCCGACATCTCTTCTCACCTTAACCTCTGATCTTGTCTCTACCACCCTTTCACTCACACTTCTCCAGCCACCCTGACTTTCTTGATGTCCCAGGTGCACATGGGCATCCCTGGCCACCCATTCTAGAAATTAGGCCCTTCCCTCCCAAGTCCTTCTCTGTCACATGTCAGTCTCATTATCACACTCTTAAATCCTCTCCTTCAGTCCATTTGCTTGTTTGTCTGCTTTCTCCTCCAGGGGCACAAGCTCTAGCAGGACAGGAACCCCATCTGCTTTATTTACCCTTAAATCCACAGCACCAAGAACAGTGCCAGGCATGTGGTGGAACTCAGGAAATGTTAGTTGAAGGAATGAATGAATCAGTGAGTGACTAGTTTGCCACCACCTCATGGTAGCGCAGCCCTGCCCCGCTCTTCTCTTTCCGTCACATTTAGAGGCGTCCTCTTCCAACACCGGGGTCACCATGTCCTTCCTCTGCTCAGAGCCCTTTGTTGACAGGCAAAATGTTGGCAACCGTTGAAGCAGCGTGAAGGGTATGTGTGGCTTTTATCATACTTCCACTTTACTTGCTTGTAACTTACTACTGTTTGAGACTGTTTAAAGTAAATTGAATTTGAAAACTGTGGAAGCAAAAAAAAAAGAATGATCAAACCTTCAGTGGCTCCCACTGTCCTCAGGGCAAAGCCTTGGTGCTCCTCCTCACGCCCTTCAGTCTCCAGCCCCTGCCAGGCCTCCAGCCTCACCCTCAGCGGTCACCTCGTTGCTTTGCACATTGAGAGGATCCCCGTGGAACAGCCGCACTTGTTAGCATCAGGAAGACTCAGAGTTCACTGGAACAGTTTTCTGTTTTCATTTTTGAGTATAGAATTGTAGATCTGTGTGTGGGGGTGGGGGGTGGGCTGCTGGAAAGTAGGGTCAGCTTGGAGCGTCTCCTGCAAAGACTGTAAAAGTATATGTAGGCCATTAGCATTTCCATCTCTCTTGGCCTTGTTCTTGGTTCCATTTTATGCTCCTGCTTGTTCTTTTTTTCCTTTGCTTCTACCTTGATTATCTTTCTATGCCTGTCTTCAAACCCTCGCTGATACAGAGTCTCCTTTAAGCTGTGGGAATTCACCTCTCCTTGGTTTTAGGGGCAGGAATGGATGTCCCACCATGCCCTCTTCATCTTGGTTTGTCTCATCTTTTATTAAATTTGGTCTCCGTTTGGCAAGTTGTTCCTTCTGCTGAACAACACTCTCTCCCTGTGATGTGAGCCCATTCCCTCCAGAGCATTCTCTCTCTCTCAAATGTCCCTTAGAGTAAAAGCAGATCCCTGACTGGCCTTTTTATTTAACTTCATTATCATCCATAGGCATACAAATCCCCTCCTTGAACCTCCCTCCCACCTCCCGCCTCATCCCACTCCTAAGTTGTCGCAGAGCACCCTACACCATAGAGCAGATTCTCACTGTCTGTTTTACACACAGTGATGCATGTGTTTCTGTGCTACTCTCAATTCATCCCATCCTCCCCTTCCCCCACTGTGTCCTCAAGTCTGCTGTCTATGTTGACGTTTCCATTGCTGCCCCGCAAATACATACATCAGTACCATCTTTCTAGATCCCATATACATATTTTTTCTCTTTCTGACTTACTTCACTCTATATAATAGGCTCTAGGTTCATCAACCTCATTAGAACTGACTCAAATGTGTCCTGTTTATGACTGAGTACTATTCTGTAGCATATATGTACCACAGCTGCTTTATCCAGTCATCTGTCGATGGACATCTAGGTGCTTCCATGTCCTGGCTGTTGCAAATAGTGCTGCGATGAACACTGGGGTACCTGTGTCTTTTTCAGTTGTGGTTTTCTCAGGGTATATGCCCATTGGTGGGACTGTTGGGTCATATAGTAGTTTTACTCCTCATTTCTTTAGGAATCTCCATATTGTTCTCCATAGCGGCTGTATCAATTCACACCCCCCACCAACCGTGCAAGAGGGTAAAGGCTACACTACAGAGCTACAGTCATCAAGACGACATGATACTGGCACAAAAACGGAAATATAGACCGACGGAATAAGACAGAAAGCCCAGAGATAAACCCATGCACTCATGGGCACCTTGTCTTTGACAAAGGAGGCAAGAATATATAATGCAGAAAAGATAGTCTCTTCAATAAGTGGTGCCGGGAAAACTGGACAGCTATGTGTAAAAGAATGAAATTAGAACATTTCCTAACACCATACACACAGATAAACTCAAAATACATTAGAGACGTAAATGTAAGACCAGAAAATATAAAACTTTTAGAGGAAAACATAGGCAGAATACTCGATGACATAAATCACAGCAAGATCCTCTATGACCCACCCTCTAGAGGAGTGGAAACTAAAATAAAAATAAACAAGTGGGACCTAATCAAAAGCTTTTGCACAGCAAAGGAAACTGGAAACATGAAAAGACAACCCTCAGAATGGGAGAAGATAAGAAGTGAAACAACAGATAAAGGATTAATCTCCAAAATACACAAGCAGCCTGATGGGCCATTATAGGAGGACAGGCTCCCTTCAGTCTCCCCTGATTCGCAGGGAGAGGTGGGCTGTGACAGTGAGGTCGGCAGGCGCCTATCACACCGTGTCCCCGCCCCACCAAGAGCCCTGGCCCGCAGAGTAAGGGGGCTTCGCTCACAGCCCACACTTCTGAGTCCTTACTGTGGACACCACTGAAAACAGTGCGTTAAGCGCTTGAAGTGCATTGCCTCGGTCCTGGGGCATTCTGTGGAGAAGGTAACTTTATTGTGTTTCCATTTCACAGATGTGAAAGCCAGGGCCCAGGATCCCAGAGCTTAGAGTAGGAGGCGGGTCCAGGATAGAAGCAGAGGCAGCCTGGCCCCCGAGTCTGCTCCTGATCGCTCTGCGTCTGCCTCCAAGTTCCTCCGGAGGGTCCCGAGCTCCCGGCTGAGACTGGCAGTCTGCAGCCTCCCTCCATTGCCTTTGCTACTGTTTATTATCAGTTCACTGGGAGACTGGGGTGAAGGACCCCCACGCCTCCCTCCCCACGGCCGCTCTCCCCACGGCCGCTCTCCCCCTGCGCTGCATCTTGTCCCGCACTGTCAGATTAGCCTTTCTGACAGTCAGGGACCTCCAGGGACAACCCACCATTGTCATCAGAGAGCCCCAGAACGGGAGGATCCTGGAGGCAGAAGCGACCTGGGGCGCTACACCTTTGTAGGAAATCCTAGGGCTCTCTTGTCCAACCGTGTCCATCCCTATGTAAAGCAAACCTTTGCTGAAGCTGGTCTGCTCTAATCCCCATTCCTACTCTAAGTCTTTGTTCGTAAAGTGTCTGTCCTTGCCTGGAATGCCCAACCTTTTGCTTACCCGCTCTAGTATTCTTGCCTGGAGAATCTCTTGGACAGAGGAGCCTGGTGGGCTGCAGTCCATGGGGTTGCAGAGTTGGACACGACTGAGCGACTCACACACTCACACACACACACACACACTCTCTCTCTCACACTCTCACACACATACACACTCACACACACACACACTCACACCCACCCATCCACACACTCACATACACACCCACACCCACACCCACACACTCACTCACACACACACACACACTCACACGTACACAGTCACTCACACTCACACACTCACACACACTCTCTCACACACACACTCACACACACACACTCACACATACACACTCACACACACACACTCACATACACACACACACACAAAGTTGGAGTTTCACCTTCTCCAGGAAGCTCTCCCTGAACACCTCCCACCCCTAACCAGGGGTGATTCTTTCTCCTCTGCTTCTGAACTTCTGCAACATTTTTGGGTGTTATGTTGGTATCCAATTATGAACTTTGACTTCTTACTTTTTATCTTATGTGTTTGGAGTTTGTTTCTTCATGGAGACATAATCTCTTTGAAGACAAAAATCACATTTTAGATCTCTTTCTATTGTCCACAGATTATCCAAAATCTTTTGCACATGAGTTATGCACAATAAATCCCGTATACAAGACCTACAGGATACCAGAAAGAGAGTGCTTAAGATAATAACTTGTCAGCATCTAAGGGCTGGTTTGCCTTCATAAGAGAACTAGAGGATAGATTCACTTTGGTTTTAAGAAGCAGTACAGAGAACAGGGTAGATGGGCAGCTTCCTAACTTTGCATAGCAGTGAAATTCTGCCTTTAAAAGCAATCTTCATAGGCGCCCAACATGCGAAGCTGGCAGAGGCAGACTAGTTCTGACTGCCCTGGAGTGTGGCCACTCTCTGTTCACCACCCCCCTCCATGGCAGCTTGGAGGAAATCTTGGGGATGGAGTATTGTATCTTGAAAACCACAGGGAATGATCCATCTTGTCTTACTTCACATAAGCAGCATTTACTAACTTGGGTGGTGAAAGAAGAGACTGTATGCACTCAATCTTATTGAAAACATATTTGCTTTGTGTTTATAAAATGGCAATTAAGCAACTTTCTTCTCTTTGTTTCACACAAATTTGGTTTTGTTTTTTTCCGTTAGCCTTGTTCATGCCTTATTCTCCTGAGAAGATGCTTCTGCCAGAGCCCTCACTGCGTTTGGTTAAACAATTGTCCATTCCTCTGTTGTCCCCATTAAAGAGGCAGCTCCTTGAAAGGAGACACTGCCTTATCCATCTTCTCATCTTCAGTCTTAACAGGGTATCTGGTGTGCAGTAGGTGTTCAGTAACTGATCTCCCAAGGGACCGGAGTCTCTAGCTACTCAGCCCTCTCTCAGTGAGCCAGGCCCAGCTTGTGGCCTCTGTGGCTGATCCACGTGGACTCTGGGTGTGGCCTGTCTTTCTCCTGCTTCCAGCCTAAGGCTGAGCACCTACCCTGCCCTCCCCTCCCCTGCGCCCCTCTTCCCCTGCCTGACTGTCACGGGCTCCAGGAGTATTAGTTAATTTTAATATTAGCCTAAGAAAGATTAATTAGGAAGGCAAATTTGCTCTTAAAAGTGTAATTAATTCCAAAGCCAAATAGAGGAGAGTTATGGATTATCTGCTTTGCTGCTGCCTTCAAGCAGTGTGGAGAATCAAGAGTTGACTAGATGAGCAAAGAATAATCATTTAAGTGTCAGTGCTATGTAGACCAAACTCCAGATGGCTCCTTGTGAAGTAGGCTCATGGCTGAGACAAAAGATTTAGGCTGAAGTAACTCTCTCATACACTTGCAAATCACATGTCTTTCTCTCTAGTCCTCCCGCAAACTGGCCTGGTCCAGACTGAATCAACTCTTTTCTGGACTATTGTAATAACTTCCCCAAGAGGCCTCCAGACTCTGCCCTACCAACTCATTCTCTACTCAGATTCAAACTGAAATTGTATCAAATGCATAAATGCATTGTCCTCAACCCAGTGTCAAACATAGTCATGCCATGCGCTGCTTGAGAACTTCCAAATGTGCGTAGAGGTGAAGGGTTAACTCCTTGGCATGGGCCACAGAAATCTTCACAAATTGGCCCAACCTCTCCACCAGGCTCATTTCCTTCCTGCTCACCGCATCCCAGAATGATGGTCCCCAGCTCTCTTTTTATAGGGCAAATTATGGCTTATTCTCTGGTGGCTCAGAGACGGTGAAGTGTCTGTCTACAATGCGGGAGAGCTGGGTTCCATCCCTGGGTCGGGAAGATTCCCTGGAGAAGGAAATGGCAACCCACTCCAGTACTCTTGCCTAGAAAATCCCATGGACGGAGGAGCCTGCTGCAGGCTACTGTCCATGGGATCACAGAGAGTCGGACACGACTGAGCGACTTCACTTTCACTATGGCTTCTTCTAGAAGCCTCAGCCCAGATGAAACTTTCAGCCCTTAGAAACTTCCAATTCTGGGCTCCTGGAGCACTCTGTTAACAGTTTATCTTATTTTCTTGCAATTATTTGCTTTCTTTTCTCTTTAAGGGAATGAGCTCCTTAAAAGAAGGACTGTGGGTTTTGCATCTTTGTATTTTCTCTTCTCCGTCTCCGTAATTTAGGCCAAACATAAAGTTTATCCCATAGATGACCAATAAATATTTGTTGAAAGAAATTGGTCAGTTCATAATTTCAATAGAGATGCCAACCGGATTAGCTCACTGAAGCAAACTTCCTCCTTTGTCCCTGAGTCAATAGTAAGTGCAGCTTGAAATATCTGAGAAAATGCCTCAGTTCTCCACTTCCTTGTACCTGCCAAGCTGAGGCTCAGAGGCAGGTGGCTTTGGGAGGAAAGTTGGGTGAGAATGGCAAGTGATGCAGACTTCAGCCTGACAGCTGCTGATCCTCGCTTTAGTTGATTTCCCCCTTTGCAAATGGTTATTGGCAATTGAAACTGCATATCTACTCTCTGCTCCCCTATGTAAATTGCATTTACATTTAAATTGTGCATTCTTCCAAAGCATGGGGTTAGTAAATAACATCAGATTAAGCTTGAGGAGAGGAAATTGTGCCCCATGTCAAACCTGAGACTGAAGTGACATCTGGCTTTTACTATTTCCGTTATTTCAGTTTAGTAACAGCATGTGGCATTAAGGGAAAAGAAATTGGATCTACATTTTAATGAAAGGAGGAAGCTCTCAGGGTTTAGATACCTTATCATGTTGAATACCTAGTCGATTGGCAATTAAAACTTGTTTCCCTGGAGAAATGGAATAAAACATCTTTGCAGCCATGGAGAGAATAAAACAAAAAACAAGCTAATGACCAGGACTTCACAGATAAAACCAAGGGAAATGGGTGATGTAAACATCAAAATCAAATATTTCAGGATGTCGCAGAATACAGGGATTTTTAAACAGAATAACACTGAGAATAGAATCATGCATATGCTTCAGACAGAATGGTTTGTGAATAATAGGGGTATTAACCCAATCATATCATCTGATTAAATTCTTTGTCAACCTAACTTGTTTTAGGTTCCAGAGGTCTGACCAAGAAAATATTTTAGAAATGCTAGTTTCATCCAAGAGTCTAACTGTTTAAATGGAAGCAGTTCCACCTGCTGGCTGCTTTCTTTGTTTAAAGCAATTCTGGGAAATGTAAATAAAATGATTGTGCATCCTAATAACCCAAGCCTATCATTTATTTGCTTTGATTTGAAACAAATGTGTCAATTTTCAAAGTCTTTGTTTGGTAAACCCAGTGTTCAGATGTTGGCAAATGTTTGCACTGCATGTTTGTTTGGAAACTGATGCTTTATTCACAGACTCGGAAGCCAGAGCCCTTGGAACCGCAGTCTGGGACGCCTCAGTGAGACTCCCTGACCGTGCACACAGAGATGTTCAGTCCTTTCCCAGAATCTGCAGTGTTGAATGACAGAATCCCATGGGCAAGTGTAAGTGGGATGGAGACTTCTAAGAAAGACACTGGTTGTAGAAACTTTCTGAGCATACGGTTCATGAAAAATCAAAACAACAGAAAACGTTTATATACTACTTACTATGTGCCAAGCACTTCATATGCCAAGCACTCAGTGAATCCACGTAACAGCCCTGTGAGGTAGGTACCACTGTCATCCGCATTACAGATGAAGGAATGGAGGCACAGTGAGGTTAGTAACTTACCCCACCCAGGGTCACTCAGCTGGTGAGACGCAGAACTGGAATTTTACTCTGGCCAGGCTGGCTCCACTCTTCTCTTAAGCTCTCCCAGTGATTTCCTCCTACCCCTGGTATTTAATGAAGGCATTGTGTTTTCACGAAGTTATGTTTTGTCTTGCATAATTGTTCTTAAAATCTCAGCAGTATTTTTTGAAATACCCGAGCTAATAGTCTGAGGGTTCTTTCTTAAACAAAATTAAGCAACAACAACAAAAACTAGCTGCTGCAATATGGATAATAAATAATATCTGTGCCAGAGGTCTTTCAGGAGTGTGCAGAGGATGAAATGAGATGATATGAGAGTGCTTTGAAAGGCCAAAACCATCAAAGTTCTGAAACATTGTTTATCAAAACACTGACTCTTTTTCCTATATGAGCAGTTCCTTAACAAGTTAATATGAGTTCCTTCTACCTTCCTATTTTCCCTAGAGTATATAGCCAAATTACCTATCCACTACTGTGAGTCTTTTGATGATGGCCTGGACACTTGAGTCTGTTTGATTTCTCCTTTATCTTCCCAATTTCTTAGCACCATTTGGTTTGGTAACAGATCCTTCTCACTTTCTATGTGTGATAGTCTCCCTGCATCCCTTGACATTCTACCATGGCAGTTAGCCTGTGAAGTTGACCAGTGCCTCCTTCTGCTTGAACTCAGGTTAAATTCATCATCTGACTTTCACATCAGTCTGTTGCCAGGGGGATTTCTGATGTCACATGTCAGTTTTATGATTACCATAATACTTAACAGGCAAAAAGTGATTGGTTGCTAGTGGAAATCCTTGGGTGAAACTCACCCAGCTTTAGTAACCATCCCAACTGCATAGACTTTAGACAACCATGTAAACAGGTAAGTGAATTAATCATTCAACTGGATTCTATTTGAATTTTTCTTCCATATGTGTGTTCCCTTTAAGCAATTGTCTACTGTCACTTGAAATTGATGAGGGCTTTTTTGGAGGTTATTTTTGGGAAGGTGGTGAAACGACAGACAGCTGTTCTTGGGAACAAGTGTCATAGGATCTGCCCAAGCTAGCTTCCAGTTTAAAAAATATCTGAGGTGCATCATTCTTTTCCTTCATAACATTAGGTCATTTACTAGTGGCCTTAAAAGTGTCAATTCAGCTTTCCAAACACACAGGAAAGAAGGAAACTTACATTTACCAAGTACCTACTATGTGCCAGAATGTGACTCTGGCCAAAGTATAGCTTTAAGGTGGAGAACTGGTAAATGAGGCGTTCTTGAACAATCCTGTTATACTTGACAATTCACAGCTTTTTCTAGCTTATATACAATGTTCTTCCTAATTGGACATTGATTGATCACCAATAAAGTTCAAAGTCATTACTTAAAATTGGTCCAGATCCTGATATGCTGAGTAATTGTCTTGAAGTTGTTTTTACTGCAATATTAAGAAGAACATGATAGAAATGAGGTATAATAAATAAAGATTTGACAAATGCATCTGTCTTTTCAGAGTTTTATTAAGTAGGTGGAAGGTCAGTTTTAGGGGATACAGGGATCAACGAAATAAAACTGATTGAACCTGAGGTTGTGCAGATTTGGAAAGCCGTATCAAGACTTGCCTAAATCTATATAAATCAATTTGTGTGCCAGAGAATGAATAGCTGACTTTTTTTCAAATGCCAATTCAGCAATTACAAAGTCTGCTGGCGGTTAATTAAAAACTACTGTCTCATTATGTTCAGAGTTAAATTACAAGTGTGAAAAGAGGACTGTCTGCAATAACTGAATGCTCTGTACTCTCTACGCTCTCGTCAGAAGGAGGGCAGGGATAAATAACTTTTATTTAACGCACTAAAAAAATCTCTCTCAGCTCTTTCATATTTAATTAACTTGTCTTCTCAGAGCTTGTGTCTTACTCAGAGCTCCTAAGCAGTGATCGAAATATTTGTTCATTTTGTGTAGAAGATTTTTCTTACATTAGTTGAGTAGAAAAGTTAGAAATAATCGAACCCCGAAGACTGGGGAAAGTGACACCCTACCAAAGCTTTGCATTGAGGCCACTAAACCCAGAAGAGATTGGTGACAGAAAAACAGCAGAAAATGGTGGGTTTTGCTTTACTGACTATGCATCTCCACAACTGGGGAGCTGGGGCTGTAAACACTTTTGTGGACTGGTAAAGTTTTAGTTCTCATTTATAGGTCTCATTTATAACTTAATGTTTTGCTATCTCAAGGATTCAACTGTCAGAAAAAAAACCAAACTTTTGTCACCATGGTGGAGGTGAAGTGTCTGAGTGATGACGAATTGCAGAATGAACTCTACAAACTCGGATTTTCACCTGGCCCAATACTACGTACGTATGTGGCAATTATTAGAGACCACTCAGTGATTACTTGTGCGCTAACTCCAAAGGCTGAAAATTATTTGTAGTGGAAGGAACATATGCAATAAAAAACATTAAAATAGAAATAGGAAAAAATTTTAAAACCCAGAAAACCATATAGAAGGAAGAGTCCAGTTCTTATTCACAGGTTAGTGAAGGGAAAGTGTTGGTATTTTACAATCATGAGAAGCTAGTTACTCTTGATTATATCACCCTGGGCTCTTTTTACATTTCTAGTGCGTGCACCGTGTTAACTGTTTGTGTACTTGTCCATATTTCCCATAGATAGGATGTACGACATTGTCAGTCTTGTTCTCCAATGTCCACAATACCTAACTCTGTGGCCAGTCCACAGAAGCCCCACCTTAAGTGCTGGTGGAACGAAAGGAGTGAGTTCAGTAGGTATGGGGTCCACCTTATTGTAAAAGCCACAATTTCCCAATAATGAAAGAATAAAAATCTAAGTTGTGTAATATTTTGAATCCAGTGAGATCACATATACAGAGTGACTAAACTGCTCTCCACATTCTTTCTCAGCTTCCACCAGAAAAGTATATGAAAAGAAGCTAGCGCAATTGTTGGTCTCAACTTCCTGTGCGCCACCCAAGAAGAATGGACCCAGAGAACTGGACAGAGCTCAGGACAACGATGACAGTGAAGGTACCATCAGAAGCTGAGCTGTAGATAACAGCTATGCACTTATTCACACCTTGTACGGTACGATTTATGCAGCCTTAAATGATATGCCAGGTGACCTGTGAAATATCCCTGTGGCCTGTTTGCACACAGAGCCAAAAAATAGGCCCCTGGGCTGCAAAAGGAATCTATTAACTCCATATCTACATTCATGCCAGTGACTCAGTGGGTGGACTGTTGGAGAAAGGACTGGTCAATTTGCACATTCTGTTACTAATCAGAGCCAACTCTGTATTTGATTTTTAAAACCAGAAGTTCCGACAGGTAATTTCCTAGTCTCCTTTGAGGTCTCAACCTCTGCTTTGCCTCAAGCAATAAATTTGACGATTATTTTCTTCAGACTAAATGATGACACGCCCATTCAGACGTAGGAACCAGATTTACCTCCCCAGAGTCCTCCTGTGCCTACTGCTTTCCTGACTCCATGCAGGTTGACCACAGCTGGTCTCTTCCAGGCCCCAGGGCGGGCAGGGAGTGGTGAACTCTGGGATCCGTGGTTTTCCTTTTCAGGGCCCCGCCCCTGTGTACAGTTCCCCTAAGGGAGTGTCCAGTTCAGGCTGAGGGGGTGGGCTTTAAGATTCCCACAGCATTCGGAGGCTTTTTTTGTTCAATAAACATTTATTAGGAGTCCTATGTGAGCCACAGTAAAATGACAGGAATTATCATTTATTGAAGGCCATCAATGCATTTCTGGCCTAATATACATTATCTCATTTATCCTTCACAATACTTAGGTGAAGTTCAGAGAGGCCAAGTAACTGGCTTAACATATAGCTCGGAAGTGGCCCCAGAAAACCAGCTCCCAATAGAATGTGCCATGAAGAGCAAGGCCCATCTGTCTTCATTATCACTACGTGTCCAGGTCCTGGAACAATACTGCACACGCAGCAGGAAGTCACTCTACACTTTTCTCACAATTTCCATTATGAGGACGAACATATGACATTTTTGTCCATGTCTGACCTACAAAAAATGGCAACTTCATATAGTTCAGATTAACAACTCGACAAACAACGTAACTACCTGGGGCCCAGAAGAATCCCCTGGGATGCCCAGTGTTGATGGTGGCGCAGACCCTGAGGCTTTCCTGAGCCTGGCATGACCTCATCTGGAAATGGCAGTGGAGTTTGGGGACAGACCTCACTGGCCCCTGAGCAGAGCAGTTAGCATGGGGGTCCCTCAGGACAAATGGCTACTGCGGAGTTTTTCTGGAGCTGGGATGTGTTCAGACTCTTGACCGAGATCTGGGGCTGCCTCTGTTCCCTGCCAGAGACAGGAGCTGAAGGGACCTGACCAGCCCTCTGATAAATGCAGTGGCAACCTAGAAGATTCCAGAGAGGAAGGCTTGTACGCTCACTGCTCATGACTGCCCAGGACTGCAGGTCAGAGCTACACAACCAAGTTGTTGTGGTCTCAAGCCAAGCCACGCTGGTTCTCAGCAGGCAGATTCTCCCCAGAGGTGCATTTATGCGAGGTCTAGGAGGGAGCTGGACCTTCGGTTTGCAAGCTCTGCTATTGCTTTGCTGTCCACCCAACACTAGCCAACTGCAGGCAATCAGGTCAGAGTAAAAGCTCTGGTTCAGTCCTACACTTGTAATGCAAGAGTCAATGGCCGGTGGGTAGTACAAGTAGAAAACCTGCTTCTCAAGGTCAGGTCTGAATTGGACATTTGAATCTGCCCACTGGAGGAGTTTCATAGACTCTGGTGGTATTAGAATGCAGGAGTTGTCATGGAATTCGTGAGGTCTTGTGGACATTCGGCCTTGGGTGTTTCACAGAAACACGCAGTCCTGGGGTGGGGTTGTAGTGGAGGAGGCAGGGCCGCACCAGACCTGAGGCTGAGCTTTAGGTCGTCCAAACAATGAGTGGATTCGGTTCTTCTCCTTCTCACTCACTGTGCTGGCATTCGGGATCTAACCTCTTCAGGGGCCTCCGTGGTGGCTCAGAGGGTAAAGCATCTGCCTGCAATGCAGGAGACCTGGGTTCCATTCCTGGGTGGGGAGATCCCCTGGAGAAGGAAATGGCAACCCACTCCAGTACTCTTACCTGGAAAACCCCATGGACAGAGAAGTCTGGTGGGCTACAGTCCGTGGAGTCTCAAAGAATGAGATACAACTGAGTGATTTCATTTTCACTTTCACTTTCACTCACTTTCACTTTTCACAACCTCTTCAAACTTCCCAGATATTTTTGACTTGGAGGACTCGTGGAAAATCCTCTGCAAGAAAACTTCTGCTGCATGTCCAACAGCACACAGTTGCTCCAAGTTGATCAAAACAATTCTCTGCCAACTGAAGCCGAGAGTTGATTAACAACCACCTTTTCTGCTCATGGCGGTTCCCCTGATTTTAAAGCCTTTATAGCACAGGTCGGGCCTTCCCTCCCCTGGGTGCTCCTTTGAATATGGGACAAATTCTGCCCTGTCTTGAGGATCAGAGGATGCATGAGGCTTACAGCCGCTTTGAAGGGGCAAAGATGAGACCAAAAACACGCCCAGATGAGCAGCCAGCTCCAGCTCTGCAGTGTGTTTTTCTGAGAGGCACACAAAGACGACCGCAGCCTCCCAGGGAGGAGTCCGCACCGTGCTCCCAGGGGAAGGCTGGTGTGTTCCACAAAGGCCAATGCAGGATCTGCCCTCAGAAGGTGAAGTGAATTTTCTTCCCCTCACAAGAGTCTTTTGCCCTGTGACTGAGAGGATTCACTCCTGTGATTGGTGTGTACTCCCTTTGCTAGCTTGTATATTCTCATGGCTGATTTTCCTTTTGTTTCCCATGATCCAGAGTTTAATGCCACTATCATTTTGAAACGAAATATCACACCCTCATCAGAAAAAAGCAAGGGACCCAAAAATGTATGTACAATTCTAATGCATAAATACTTTTACACATATGTTAAATATAGGAAAGAGCACTTTCCATGTGTCTTAGGAAAATAGCTAGTCTGCTATACTTGGTTATAATGGTAAAATCCTAGTTTTTTTAAAAGCTCACGTTAATGCAGGTATCTGTTTTGTAACAGTGTTTCCACATCCCAGCACGCGACCCAGAGTAACAGTGTCCTCCCGCCCCTCCCTGAGTAGCCACCCTCGCCCCCTCCAGCTGTCGTCCCCTGTCTGTCCTCTTGCCCGTGGTCACACACGTGCCCACAGTGAGTGTGGGCTAAGTGTGAGTTCCCACACCCTTCTCTCTCTCTGTCTCCCGGACGCCGAGGTCTGCCCTCCACCCTCATCACCACTGAGGCAAGCAGCCCGTTGTGTGGGAGTCACAGGCTTGGGGAAGCCCCGCTGGTTTAGCAGCCTTGCCTTTCCACTTGCTGGTTGTGAGACTTTAACACTCCCCGAGTGCAGTTTGGTCGCTGCGCGGGTCACACTGGGCGACTGGGAAGGGAAAGGCTCTTAGCCTTGGACCTGGAGCACCGTTAGCCCACGTAATGAACTCCAGGTCATCAACTCTAGAGACACTTTCTCAGCCTTCTGACCACTGTCCCTCCTTATTTAGAGACATCTGTTTCCTTTAGTTCAGTTCAGTTCAGTCTCTCAGTCATGTCCAACTCTTTGCGACCCCATGAATTCTCCCAGAGTTTACCCAAACTCATGTCCTTTGAGTTTTTCACACCATCCAACCACCTCATCCTCTGTTGTCCCCTTTTCCTGCCCTCAATCTTTCCCAGCATCAGGGTCTTTTCAAATGAGTCAGCTCTTTGCATTAGGTGGCCAAACTATTGGAGTTTCAGTTTCAATATCAGTCCTTCCAATGAACACCCAGGACTGATCTCCTTCAGGATGGACTGGTTGGATCTCCTTGCAGTCCAAGGGACTCTCAAGAGTCTTCTCCAACACCACAGTTCAAAAGCATCAATTCTTCGGCGCTCAGCATTCTTTATAGTCCAGCGCTCATATCCATCCATGACTACTGGAATAAACCATAGCCGTGACTAGACAGACCTTTGTTGACAAAGTGATGTCTCTGCTTTTTAATATGCTGTCTGGGTTGGTCATAACTTTTCTTCCAAGGACTAAGCATCTTTTAATTTCATGGCTGCAATCACCATCTGCAGTGATTTTGGAGCCCAAAAAAATAAAGTCAGTCACTATTTCCACTGTTTCCCCATCTATTTGCCATGAAGTGATGAGACCAGATGCCATGATCTTAGTTTTCTGAATGTTGAACTTTAAGCAAACTTTTTCACTCTCCTCGTTCACTTTCATCGAGAGGCTGTTTAATTCCTCGCTTTCTGCCATAAGGGTGGTGTCATCTGCATATCTGAGGTTATTGATATTTCTCCCAGCAATCTTGATTCCAGCCTGTGCTTCTTCCAGCCCAGTGTTTCTCATTGATGTACTCTGCATAGAAGTTAAATAAGCAGGGTGACAATATACAGCCTTGATGTACTCCTTTTCCTATTTGGAACCAGTCTGTTGGTCCATGTCCAGTTCTAACTGTTGCTTCCTGACCTGCATACAGATTTCTCAAGAAGCAGGTCAGATGGTCTGGTATTCCTGTCTCTTACAGAATTTTCAACAGTTTATTGTGATCCACACAGTCAAGGCTTTGGCATAGCCAATAAAGCAGAAATAGATGTTTTTCTGGAACTCTCTTGCTTTTTCGATAATCCAGCAGATGTTGGCAATTTAATCTCTGGTTCCTCTGCCTTTTCTAAAACCAGCTTGAACACCTGGGAGTTCACGGTTCACGTATTGCTGAAGCCTGGCTTGGAGAATTTTGAGCATTACTTTACTAGCATGTGAGATGAGTGCAATTGTGTGGTAGTGTGAGCATTCTTTGGCATTGCCTTTCTTTGGGATTGGAATGAAAACTGACCTTTTCCAGTCCTGTGACCACTGCTGAGTTTCCCAAATTTGCTGACATATTGAGTGCAGCACTTTCACAGCATCATCTTTCAGGATTTGAAAGAACTCAACTGGAATCCCATCACCTCCACTAGCTTTGTTCGTAGTGATGCTTCCTAAGGCCCACTTGATTTCACATTCCAGGATGTCTGGCTCTAGGTGAGTGATCACATCATTGTGATTATCCGGGTCATGAAGATCTTTTTTGTACAGTTCTTCTGTGTATTCTTGCCACCTCTTCTTAATATCTTCTGCTTCTGTTAGGTCCATACCATTTCTGTCCTTTATTGAGCCCATCTTGCCATGAAATGTTCCCTTGGTATCTCTTATTTTCTTGAAGAGATCTCTAGTCTTTCCCATTCTATTGTTTTCCTCTATTTCTTTGCATTGATCACTGAGGAAGGTTTTCTTATCTCTCCTTGCTATTCTTTGGAACTCTGCATTCAGACGAGTATATCTTTCCTTTTCTCCTTTGCTTTTTCCTTCTCTTCTTTTCACAGCTATTTGTAAGGCCTCCTCAGACAGTCATTTTGCTTTTTTGCATTTCTTTTTCTTGGGGATGGTTTTGCTCCCTGTCTCCTGTACAATGTCACAAACCTCCGTCCATAGTTCTTCAGGCACTCTGTCTATCAGATCTAGTCCCTTAAATCTTTTCTCACTTCCACTTTATAATCATAAGGGATTTGACTTAGGTCATACCTGAGTGGTCTAGTGGTTTTCCCACTTTCTTCAATTTAAGTATGAATTTGGCAATAAGGAGTTCACGATCTGAGCCACAGTCAGCTCCCTGCCTTGTTTTTGCTGACTGTATAGAGCTTCTCCATCTTTGGCTGCAAAGAATATAATCAGTCTGATTTTGGTGTTGACCATCTGGTGATGTCCATATGTAGAGTCTTCTCTTGTGTTGTTGGAAGAGGGTGTTTGCTATGACCAGTGCGTTCTCTTGGCAAAACTCTATTAGCCTTTGCCCTGCCTCATTCTGTACTCCAAGGCCAAATTGCCTGCCTGTTTCCTTAGATTTTGGCAGCTCTGTGCTCTCTGGGTTCCTGGTTCTGCCCTCTTCCTGTTCCGAGCTGGGTCTTTGTCTGTTGGCCCCTACAGGCGCTGGTGCCGAGGTCTGTCTTAAGCCGCTTCCCTCTCACTCCGCGTCATAGTATATGTGCTGCTGAAGCGAGCACTCACTCCGTGTCTTTCCCCTTTCCGTCTCTTCCCCTCCCGCCTCTCTCTGGGGTGTCTCTACATGGCCTGTACAGAGAACCCTCTCCTAGGCTTGGGTCTGCATATCCAGCTGCCTCCTGTCCTGGAGAGCTCCTTCCTTCTCCTTCTTCTCCCCTTCCTTCCTTCCCCATTTCTCGCATTCACCCAACAAATATTTGTCATCTTGGACATTTCACAGTTCAGACAGATGTGTTTATACTTCCCCCTTCAGCTCATTCTCACTCACCCCAACCTCCATCTGTGGCCTCTGCTTATTCTGATCGCTTCACTGCCTTCCCACTGTTCACGCTCAAAACCTCTGAGTTACCGTGGGATGTTCACAGTCCTCAGCTTCCTATATAACACATCATCGCCAAGTCCCATGGATTAGAACTATGAGTTTTGTTTTGTTTTTAATTATCCCTCCTTCTCTCTCCACTGCTGCTATGTTGGTTTGCATTCATCTACTTTTTAAAAAATTTTGAACAATTGCAAAATCTTCCTAACTGGCCTCTTCCTCCAACTTTACCCAAGTCAGGTTCAAATCTACCAGTAGAAATTAAATCATACTACTAATTTGCCTGGAGACTTTAGAACAAGATGCAGGCTTACTCTACACTATGAGGAGACACCAGTGTCTCCAGTAACTTAATCTCCCTCATCATCAGACTCAACCATAATTCCTTGTTTCTGCACCTCTCACACTTTCTTTCCACAGGCCTTTGCCTCAACTGTTCTTTTTGCATGAATTCCTTTCATTTTCCCACCTGCTCCCCATTTTTCTTCCTGTTAAAATCCTGTGATGACTTAAGGAACATCTCAAAGGCCAATGCAGTGTATCCCTGATGCCTTATGTCCCCTTCAGGGGTTGTCACAGGCTCTTGGAGCACAAACCTCACCTCATCAAATCTACCAAACAGTTCTGTTGACAAATAGGTAAGTTTACCAATGTGATCTAGTATGTAAACTACTTGCTGAGTTTAAATACCAAATGAAAAACAGCCCCCATGTAAACACTCCTGCAGTACACTATAGCTTTAACTTCCCATTGAAACATAATTCAAATTTGATGAAGGAATTCTGATATCTTACAAATTTTCTAAAAGGATTTTTAAATTCTTCTAAATGGCTCATTAAAGGAATCCTTTCCATTCAGTAAACCTTATTTCCACAGAAAAGCCTTTTGTATAGTTCCTGCAAAGACATTTACAGGAAAAATAGCAGTCTGAGTATTTAAAATGCATCAGGTGGGACCAATGTCCTTCAGGCTTTGCTCTACGGAAACCCAAAATAAAACACATCAATATTTTGAATTAGCAATAGAATTTAATAGAAAGTTTGTGATGGCATAAGATGTTTTGATCTGAAGGATTTATATAATCCATTTCGATTCTCAGAAGTGCCCCAAGACATCTTTTCAACTTTAAGTCTGAAAGTAAATGTAAATAAGCACTTAAATTTCCATGTAAAAGGTGGTAGAAAGTGTGTTTATTGAGACACTTGTCGAACACCATAGACTTTAATTACTTAAAAGCAATGGTCTGTATCTAATATTCCTCTAAGTACCTGCAAGGGTAGTGTTTACATTTCTCTGAAACACCAGTGAACACACATTTCCCTCTTATTTTAGTAGATTTCTAGTGGAATACAAACCACTTGGAGATTTGGATTGTGTCATTTTCTGGATACTTTTTAATACTATATGTGTATGTGTTTTATCAAGTCACATATATGGCCCATTTGATTTGGTAATTAAGACTACCAGCAAAGCCAGGTGAACATTTTTAATTGAGTTTTTTCCGTCAGATAGACTCCAGACACAGTTTATGCTTCCACTGATGGAGGAAGGAGTTAAGCCAATCTGTATAACTCAGGCTCTAAGTCCCCTTCTCCCAAAGAGCGAAAAATAGTGTTTGGGTGGAAGTAGGGCAGCAGATGTTCAAGCTGGTTTTAGAAAAGGCAGAGGAACCAGAGATCAAATTGCCAATATCCGCTGGATCATTGAAAAAGCAAAAGAGTTCCAGAAAAACATATATTTCTGCTTTATTGACTATGCCAAAGCCTTCGACTGTGTGGATCACAATAAACTGTGGAAAATTCTGAAAGAGACAGGAATACCAGACCACCTGACCTGCCTCTTGAGAAACCTGTATGCAGGTTAGGAAGCAACAGTTAGAACTGGACATGGAACAACAGACTGGTTCCAAATAGGAAAAGGAGTACATCAAGGCTGTATATTGTCACCCTGCTTATTTAACTTATATGCAGAGTACATCATGAGAAATGCTGGGCTGGAGGAAGCACAAGCTGGAATCAAGACTGCCAGGAGAAATATCAATAACTGAGATATGCAGATGACATCACCCTTATGGCAGAAAGTCAAGAGGAACTAAAAAGCCTCTTGATGAAAGTGAACGAGGAGAGTGAAAAAGTTTGCTTAAAGTTCAACATTCAGAAAACTAAGATCATGGCATCTGGTCTCATCACTTCATGGCAAATAGACAGGGAAACAGTGGAAACAGTGGCTGACTTTATTTTTTGGGGCTCCAAAATCACTGCGGATGGTGATTGCAGCCATGAAATTAAAAGACGCTTACTGCTTGGAAGGAAAGTTATGACCAACCTAGATAGCGTATTAAAAAGCAGAGACATTACTTTGCCAGCAAAGGTCCGTCTGGTCAAGGCTGTGGTTTTTCCAGCGGTCATGTATGGATGTGAGAGTTAGACTGTTAAGAAAGCTGAGCACCAAAGAATTGATGCTTTTGAACTGTGGTGTTGGAGAAGGCCCTTGAGAGTCCCTTGGACTGCAAGGAGATCCAACCAGTCCATCCTGAAGGAGATCAGTCCTGGGTGTTCATTGGAAGGACTGATGCTGAAGCTGAAACTCCAGTACTTTGGCCACCTGATGTGAATGAGTTGACTCATTGGAAAAGACTCTGATGCTGGGAGGGATTGGGGGCTGGAAGAGAAGGGGATGACAGAGAATGAGATGGCTGGATGGCATCACCGACTTGATGGGCATGAGTTTGAGTAAACTCCGGGGGTTGGTGATAGACAGGGAGGCCTGGCGTGCTGCGATTCACGGGGTCGCAAAGAGTAGGACACGACTGAGCGACTGAACTGAACTGAACTGAGGGAGGCAACACAATCTACAGCACTGAGGTTGCATAAAGTAGGGTTTGAGTAGGGTGACTATAAAATTTATTATCCCTAACAGGATGCTTTTGAGAATGAAACCAGAAGGGATGCTGAAATAGCAGGAGTAAAAACAGGGCTGTTCTGGCAAAACAGGGCATATGGTCACCCTTGGGTTTGGGAGTGGTTCCAAAGGGTGACGTGTTTGTGCATGCACGCGTCTGGCGGGTGGGACGGCTGCCGTTTGCAACACCCAGAAGGCAGCTGGCCCTGGAAGGTATGTGCTCCTGGTCCCATCTGGGTGTCTCCTTATTCTCTCCCAGACAGAGTGTGCTCTTTTCGGCCAGAATCCCTGTTCATTCTGCTCTCCCAGCCTGGAATGCCTTCTTCTCATCTTGCCGCCTATCCTATACGACATTCCACCACAAGTTTCTCCTAATGTGTTCTGTGGGTCTGGTTCTAGGAATCTGCCTTTTCAATCAACACCTACTGCCACCCTCTGCCCAGGAGTGTTCCAGGCCATCAGCTTTTGAGGGTGAAAAACTGTATCTGAGTCCTCTGTTTAATTCAATGCCAGGCATGTGTGGGTTGGGGCAGTTATCAGTCCCTGTGGCTGAACGGAAGGGAAGCTTCGCCCTGCACTAACAACGATAATCTGGCTTTCTGACTTCCTCGTCTGTGCCATCTCCTGGACATACCTTAATGCAGTCTCTTGAGAGACAATGCTTAGGTCAGAGCAAATTAATGACCATCCGGGAAATCGTGACAACAGAGCTCCCACCGGCTCTCAGTGTGTGAGTTAGTGACTATTTATGGTTCTTAACTGTATATAGCGTATATACAGTTATACACCCTATATATAGGGTGTTGTGCTAGACCTTCTTCAGGAAGAAAATAGGTGCAAAAGGAGCCATAGTTTCTGCCTTGCAGAAATTTAAATAGAGCTCCAAAAACAAAGAACATGTATATAAAAATATGGACTCTACCACCCAGGTTCATATCCCAGTTCTGCCACTAACTTGGACAAGACACTTGGCTTTTCTGTGTCTTCACTTTTTCATCCATAAATATGGATGATAATAATCTCAACTTCTTAGAATTTTGTAAGGATTAAGTTGGAGTGGGTAAAATAGAGAAGTTATGGCATATAATGAGTTATATAAGTACAAAGAAATAATATTCTTATCATTGATATTATATAAAAAGCATGATATTTCATTATCTGCGGTACAAAGCAATATACTTAGTGAAAAATAATATAATGGAGACGGAATCTTCAGTATTGAACTCCCAAGTGCCATAGAATGTGATTTACAGTAGCCTACAGGTGGGTGACGCTAGTGGTAAAGAACCTGCCTGCCAACGCAGGAGGCTCAGGAGTCGTGGGTTGGATCCCTGGGTCCACAAGATCCCTTGGAGAAGAACAAGGCAACTCACTCCAGTACTCCTGCCTGGAGAATCCCATGGACAGAGGAGCCTGGCAGACTAGAGTCCATAGCGTCGCAAAGAACAGGCATGACTGAAGTGACTTATCACATCACACACAAATGTATTTATATAGTTAAATATACAGATATAATTAAAGATTGCTCTCTGTGAGTGCTGTGTGTTGAATGAGGCAGATCAAACTTTTTTAAAAAATGTTATATGTGCTCTCTCAGTACATAGGATTCTCAATCTTAGGTTTAAATCTATCCCCTGCTTCTTTAAACATTTTTTGAATAATTTATTTTGAGATAAGTTGAAACTTGGGGAAAGTTGCAAGAATAGTATTGGGTTAGCCAAAAAGTTCATCTGGATTTTTCCATTACGTCTTACAGAAAGACCCAAAATAACTTTCTGACCAACTCAATAGAATTCCCATATCCCAGAAAATCCAAGGGTTACCTTTTACCACGTTTAAAAAAATTGAACTATAGTTGATTTACAATGTTGGTTAGTTTTAGTGATTTAGTTTTTGTATATATATGATATATATGTTCCTTCTCCTTATAGGTTATTACAAAATATTGAGTATAGTTCCCTATGCTATATAGTAGGCCCTTATTTTGTGTGTGTGTGCACATATGTGCATGCGTGTGCATGCGTGTATCCCACCATTATGTCTTTCTGAACCACTAAAAGCAAACAGTAGTCATACAGCCCCTCAGTTCTCCAGCATGTATTCTGCCTACCCCTACGGGATTCTTTCCCACATAACCATTGTATAACACTCCAAATAAGGAAATGCACATTAATTCAATGCTACCATCCAGTGTTCAGACCCCATTCAGATTTCACCAACTGTTCCCATTATGTCTTCTGGTTTCTGGCCCAAGGCCAATCCAGGAACACGTGTTGCCTGTAGTTGTCAAGTCTTTTCAGCTTCCTTCAGTCTGAAACAACAGTGCCTCGGTCTTTCCCTGTCAAATGTCCCTGACTGTTTTAAGGAGGACAGGCCTTTCATTTTGCAGGGTGATTTTTCTTTTGATTTTCATTCAGGCCGTGTATCCGGGCAGGAATCCCTCAGAAATGGTGTGCTCTTGTCATTCTGTCCCACTGCTGGTAAATGCTAACCTTAATCACCTGGAAAAGTTGGTGTCTGTCAGGTCCCTCCATAAAGCTATCATTTCTCTCTTTGGAATTGAACAAAGTTTTGAGGGAAAATATTCTGAAATGATACCTCATCAAACCCAGTATTCATTAGCCCAGTACTCAGAAATGACTGCCTAATTCAACTTCCATCATCAGGATGGCCCATTGAAAGTTTCTATTTCTATTATTTCTTCCACGTTTAGTAGTTGGTATTTTACTATAAGGAAGACTTTCCCTTCACCCTCATTTGTTTATTTGTTGGTTGGTTTGGCTTCTCTGCTGGCTCAGATGGTAAAGAATCTGCCTGCCATTGCAGGAAACGTGGGTTCGATCCCTGGGTTGGGAAGGTCCCTTGGAGAAGGAAATGTCAACCCACTCCAGTATTCTTGTCTGGGAAATCCCGTGGACAGAGGAGTCCAGTGGGCTACAGCCTATGGAGTTGCAAAGAGTCAGACATGACTTAGTGACTAAATAACAAGAAGTGGTGACTAATATCCCACATGCAGTGCAGTGAAAACAGTACAAAACAAAAACAGAAAAAGACATGGATACTGTGTCTTTTTGACATGTGCTCATCATTCCTTGAGCACGTCCTTAACTTCCGAAACTAACAAGATGTTTCAGACCCATCTTGTGCTTTTCTGCCCCAGGAATGCTGGCTTCTTTTACTGCGGAATGATATTCAGAAACCAAGACCTTCGGTGAGCTCACTGTTACTGGGGAGTCATTGCTTCTAGGCCCTCTCAGTGGACAGAGTTAGAAAATGTTTGTTTCTATGTACACATAGGCATATGCATCAATCACTATTTTTATATCTCTATATACGTACATTTTTAAAGTATGAGTCCATATTGGCTTTCGATTACAATCCAGCATTGCAGTGTTCTAACCTTTCTTCTTTCTGTGTTTGTAAGTCACTGCTCTGACAGGGAGAAACCTGCCTTCCATTATCCTCAGTGTATTTACCTTTTTGTTCAATTTTCTAATTCTCTCAGCATAAGCAATTTCACAGTCGTAATAGCCAGCTCCTTGTCTGCACAGCCCCCATCACTACTTCCTTGACCCCTGGACATGCCAACACCTCCATGGGGCCCTCCACTCACGGCCTTTCTGTCCTGGGACAGAGGCACACAGAGCCTCCAGGCTGTTCTCTCCCCGTCGGCTCCTGTCCTCCACCCATCAGGTACCCCCAGAGGGCTGTGTGTGAAGCCCCCTGCTCCATGTCCTCGACCTTCAGGCAGGCTGGCACTCTGAGTCCTTGTCCCCTCTTCTGGTCTTCCAGTGCAGAACACACTGGCAATCCGGGGAAGGAAAAGGAAAGGAGAGAAAGCTTCGTGTCTTTTCCATTTCTGATTCTGAGATCGTTTCAGTGTCTTTGTGCCAGGACTTTCATAGGATTTTTTACTCTCTGTGTCTCAATTGCTATTGTTGCTGATAATATGCCTCGTAGGCCTGTAATTATCACGTACAGAGCCTACCCCAAGCTCTGCAAACAGAAGACCCTGTATACCTAGGGAATATACTACTCTTAAGACTGCCATTAAGTGTGTGGTTTGAGTTGCATGTAAAGATTTTAGGAGACCTGATGTTAAACATCTCTATAGTAGTTTCTTAATTAATTGAGAAACATCCTTATTCCCAATAATGGTCGTATATTCAGTTGAGTCAAAGTGAAGAGTAAATTGCATATTCTATAACTACTTAATAAGCCCTTTGTTCTTACCTATGACATGTGCTAATGGGAGCTAAATGCCATCTTTACAGGGAATGTAATTTAACATTGTTCTGCTAAAAATACTGACCTCCCGGTAGATATGCTTAATAATCAATGTGCCTTTATTGTATTTTTTTTGCCTTTATCTTATTGGTTACATGTTGGTTCTTTCTATGTAGTAAAACTCAGTTTTTGAAATACAAGAGCAGCAGGAAGAGATAGTGAAACCAAACTCTGATTATAGTGATTCTAAGCTGATAATAAAAATAAACATTTATTTTCATAAAACAGAATTATGAGCAGTGGTGATCTTTTTCTGTAGGAAAAATATGTATTTGTTTAGGATGTACATCTTTCCATTCCCTTTCATCTAAGAATATAACCACACTGACTTTAACTAATTTATAATTTGCCTTATGAGTTTAGTTATGTGTATCCATTTGGGGGATAGGAATTTCTCACATGAGGACCCATGAGTTATTTTAATTTCTTGGGACTTGGTAGGGCTTTGTGAGCACCAGGAACTATTCATCACAATTCATGAGTCTAAGCATGATTTACTAGAGATAGCTACTGATTATGGAATTTCCTATCTGAAAGGCTTCTTGGAGGAGGCTATATGGTTCATCTTATAGATGAAGTAACAAGCAGAGAGGAGATATGACTTGCCCAACCCACACAGCGTTAGAAGAAAAGTTGGAATAGAATTCCAGCCTCCCAATTTCCATTCTATTGCCCTTTCCAGTATATCAAGCTTTCAAAGGGGCGGAAAAACAACCAGGCACCTGAGTGGTGAAACAGCTCCCCCCAGTGTCTCTTTTGTTTGTATCGCAGAAGGACTCCATGTTCACCCGTGGAAGCAAAGGCTTTCTTTGTAAAGAGAGGCGCTTGTCATCCATCCTTCCATTCACTCATTAAACCATGCTACAGAAATCAGGAGAGTTGAAATGGGCTGACGTATATGCAGATGGGTACCCAGAACTTTCCCAAATGGACAAGAAAATTCAAACCTGAAAAACTTTTTTTGACATTTTATTATAACGTATCTTATGCATCTGAAAAGGTATGGAGAATCACATGAGTAGTTAGAGTCCCACTCCAGAGATTAAAAAATAATCATTTCCAATTCAGTTGAAGACCCCAGTGTATCCCTCCCTGACTGTATTCCCTTCCTACCTTTCCCCAAGGTAGTCACTACCCTGAATTTTCTACCTTTCATTCTTTTCCTTTTCTTTACAGTATCCACAAACTTCAGTTTCTCATAATTTTGGATTTTATTTAGGTTACATCACAATGTAAGTATTCTGTGGTGGTGGTTTAGTCCCTGAGTCGTGTGCCACTCTTTGTGACCCCACGGGCTGTAGCCCACCAGGCTCCTGTCCATGAGATCTCCTAGGCAAGAATACTGGAGTGGGTTGCCATTTCCATCTCCAGGGGATCTTCCCAACCCAGGGGTTGAAAGCATGTCTCCTTCATTGCAGGTGGATTCTTTACCACTGAGCCACCTGGGAAGCCCAAGTATTCTTCTGCAACTTTCCTTTATCATTCCGTATTATGCTGTGAGCTTCACTCAATATCTGTTGCTCTAGTTCATTTTTACTGCTATACAGTTATTATGAAAATATATCTATTCATTCTTTATTTGTTGGGCTTTTCAGATCATTTCCAAGCTTTTCTAATACAATCAGTGCTGCCACAAACACTGGGGCACATGACCCATTGTGTACATGCACAAGAAATTTTTTCTGATTGAATGAATATACCGAGAAGTGGACCTGCTCCACTAGTAGTGGAATCGAAGGAAATATCTCTCTTCAACTTAAGAGACCATGCTAAGTGGTTCTATAAAGTAGCTGCAACATTTTACACTCCTACCAGCAGTATGTTAAGAGCTCCATTCTTCTAAATCTTCTTCAAAGTGTAGTATTGACAAATTTAATTTTTGTCAGTGTAGTGGGTGGAAGATGGTATTTCATTACAACTGTAATTTGTATTTTTCTTATTGCAAGTTGAGCATCTTTACACTTGTGTAGTGGGTCATTTGTGTTTTCTCATCTGTGAGATGCCTGTTCATGTCTCTTGCCCATTTTTTTCTATTAGATTGTTTACCTTTTTCTTGTTGCTTTGTAAGAAATCTTTGTATATTTTAGATGCTAATCCTTTGTCAGTCATTAAGTGTAGAATGTATCTTCTAGTAGTTTGAGATTTTTCTCTCTTTTTTGTGAGACAAGTATGTTTGCAGTAGTTTTAGGTTCACGGCAAAATTGAGAGGAAGATAGAGATTTCCCATGTAACTCCTGCCCCTTGACATGGATGGCCTCTCCCATTACTAACATTCCCCATCGGTAGGTTTGTCTTCTTACTCTTTTCTTGGCGTCTTTTAAGAAATGATTTCAAACTTAACAGAAAGTTTCCAACAAAGAGTTTTTGTCTATTGGAGTTCCGGTTTGATGGTGAGTTCCTTCACCTAGAAATACCAAGTCTCAATGTTTTACCACATTTGTGTTAAAATTTTATCTGTTCAGTTCAGTTCATTTAGTTCAGTTGCTCAGTATTGTCTGACTCTTTGTGACCCCATGAACCTCAGCATGCCAGGCCTCCCTGTCCATTACCAAATCCCGGAGTTCACCCAAACCCATGTCCATCAAGTCGGTGATGCCATCCAGCCATCTCATCCTCTGTTGTTCTCTTCTCCTCCTCAATCTTCCCCAGCATCAGGGTCTTTTCAAATGAGTCAGCTCTTTTCATCAGGTGGCCAAAGTATTGGAGTTTCAGCTTCAGCATCAGTCCTTCCAATGAACACCCAAGACTGATCTCCTTCAGGATGGACTGGTTGGATCTCCTTGCAGTCCAAGGGACTCTCAAGAGTCTTCTCTAACACCACAGTTCAAAAGCATCAATTCTTCAGCGCTCAGCTTTCTTTATAGTCCAACTCTCATATCCATACATGACTACTGGAAAAACCATAGCCTTGACTAGATGGTCCTTTGTTGGCAAAGTAATGTCTCTGCTTTTTAATATGCTGTCTAGGTTGGTCATAACTTTCCTTCCAAGGAGTAAGCGTCTTTTAATTTCATGGCTGCAATCACCATCTGCAGTGATTTTGGAGCCCAAAAAAATAAAGTCAGTCACTATTTCCACTGTTTCCCCATCTATTTGCCATGAAGTGATGAGACCAGATGCCATGATCTTAGTTTTCTGAATGTTGAGCTTTAAGCCAACTTTTTCACTCTCCTCTTTCACTTTCATCATGAGGCTCTTTAATTCTTCTTCACTTTCTGCCATCAGGGTGGTGTCATCTGCATATCTGAGGTTATTGATATTTCTCCCAGAAATCTTGATTCCAGCTTGTGCTTCCTCCAGCCCAGCATTTCTCATGATGTACTCTGCATAGAAGTTAAATAAGCAGGGTGACAATATACAGCCTTGATGTACTCCTTTTCCTATTTGGAACCAGTCTCTGTTGTTCCATATCCAGTTCTAACTGTTGCTTCCTGACCTGCATACAGGTTTCTCAAGAGGCAGGTCAGGTGGTCTGGTATTCCCATCTCCTTCAGAATTTTCCACAGTTTATTGTGATCCACACAGTCAAAGGCTTTTGCATAGTCAATAAAGCAGAAATAGATGTTTTTCTGGAACTCTCCTGCTTTTTCGATGATCCAGAGGATGTTAGCATTTTGATCTCTGGTTCCTCTGCCTTTTCTAAAACCAGCTTGAACATCTGGAAGTTCACGTTTCACATATTGCTGAAGCCTGGCTTGGAGAATTTTAGGCATTACTTTACTAGCATGTGAGATGGGTGCAATTGTGCGGTAGTTTGAGCATTCTTTGGCATTGCCTTTCTTTGGGATTGGAATGAAAACTGACCTTTTCCAGTCCTGTGGCCACTGCTGAGTTTTCCAGATTTGCTGGCATATTGAGTGCAGCACTTTCACAGCATCATCTTTTAGGATTTGAAATAGCTCAACTGGAATTCCATCACCTCCACTAGCTTTGTTCATATATTACTGTTTCTCAGACTAGACTGTAGACATTATGACTTTTTACTCCCTCCCCAAAACTTTATTATGTATTTTCTTAGATGAAAGACATAAAGGCAGGAGTCCCCAGCCTCCTGTTAGCAACCAGGCTGTACAGTAGAAGCTGAGTGGTGGGCAGCTGAAGATCTTCATCTGCATTTGCAGCCACTCCCAATGCTCTCCTGCCACCCCGGGTGGGGCCGGCTAGCTGCAGGAACACAAGCTCTGGGCTCCTACTGCTCTGCATTATGGTGAGCTGTCTAATTATCCCATTACATATCGCAATGTGATAACAACAGAAATAAAGCACTTCCCTCCCTCCCCAGTCTCTACAAAAGTGGTCCCTGGTGCCAAAAAGACTGGGGACCACAGCATAGAGACATTCACAGTACAATGACAGGAGTCAGACGTTTTTAAAAACTGAGGTTAAATTCACACAATGCAAAATTTACTCTTTTAAAATGAACAATGGCATTTAGAACGTTCATAATGCTGTGAAACCACTACCTCTATCTAATTTCAAAATATTTTCATCAGCGCAAAATAAAACTCAGTACCCAGTGGCCAGTTATTCCCCACCCTGTTCCTAACAATGACTTATATGCTTTCTGTTTCAATGAATTTACTTCCAGATTTTTCATATGAATGGGGTCACTTAGTATGTGATGTTTTGTGACTGACTTCTTTCACTTAGCATAAGGTTTTCAAGGTTCATCCATGCTGTAGCAGGTATCTGTATCTTTTATGACTGAATACTAGTCCATTGTATGTGAGTGAAGCGAAAGTCACTCAGTCATGTCCGACTCTTTGCGACCCCGTGGCCTATACAGTCCACGGAATTTTCCAGGCCAGAATACTGGAGTGGGTTGCCTTTCCCTTCTCCAGGGGATCTTCCCAACCCAGAGATCGAACCCAGGTCTCCCGCTTTGCAGGTGGATTCTTTACCAACTGAGCTACCAGGGAAGCTCATTGTGTAGATATACCACAATTTTTTTATTCATTCATTCATTGAAGAACATTTGGATAGTGCTACCTTGAATATTCACATACAAATAGTTGAGGGCCTGTTTTCAGTTCTTTTGGGTACATAACTAGGAGTGAAATTGCTGGGTTGTATGGTAATGGCTGCAGCATTTTCCTACTACCCATGTATGAGAGTTCCTATTTCTCATATCCTTGTCACCTCTCCTTATTCCAATCCAAGTTTTTTAACGGCCATCTGGTGGGTGTAGAATCTCATTGCGGTCTTGATTTGCATTTTTCCTTAATGATTAGTGATGCTAAACCATCTTCTCAAGTGTCTATTTCCCTTTTGTGTATCTTCTTTCGAGAAATGTCTCCTCAAGTGATATTAACCAGATAGTTTGTTGTTTTTTTTTTTGTTATAAGACTTTATATTCTGAATACTAGACTGTTATCAGATATATGATTTGCCAATATTTTTCCCCATTCTGTAAGGTTGCCTTTTCACTTTCTTTATGATACCCTTCAACATCATGAAAGTTTTCAGAAAGTTGATTATGACATATCTTGGCATGGCTTTCTTTGGGTTTATTCTGTTTGGAATTCATTCAGCTTCTTAAATCTATAGATTAGTTGCTATTGTTTTTCAGCCGCTAAGTAGTGTTTCAACTCTTTGCAACCCTATGGACTGCAGCACTGCCAGGCTTCCCTGTCCTTCACCATCTCCCAGAGTTTACTCAAATTCATGTCCGTTGAGTCGGTGATGCTTTCTAACCATCTCTTCCTCTGCCACCCTCTTCTCCTTTTGCCTTCAATCTTTCCCAGCATCAGGATCTTTTTTAATGAGTTGGCTCTTCACATCAGGTGGCCGAAGTATTGGAGCTTCAGCTTCAGCATCAGTCTTTTCAGTGAATATTCAGGGTTGATTTCCTTTAGGATGGACCAGTTTGATTTCCTTACTGTCCAAGAGAGTCTCAAGAGTCTTCTCCAACACCACAGTTCAAAAGCATCAATTCTTTGGCACTCAGCCTTCCTTATGGTCCAACTCTTGCATCCATTCACGACTACTGGAAAAACCACAGCTTTGACTGTACAGACCTTTGTCAGCAAAATGATGTCTTTCCTTCTGAATAAGCTGTCTACGTTTGTCATAGCTTTCCTTCCAAGGAGCAACAGTCTTAATTTCATGGCTACAGTCACTGTCCAAGGTGGTTTTGGAGCTCAAGAATGTAAAATCTGTCACTGTTTCCACTGTTTCCCCTTCTATTTGCCATGAAGTGATGGGACCAGATGGCATGATCTGTTTTTTTGAATGTTGAGTTTTAACCAGCTTTTTCACCTTCTTCTTTCACCCTCATCAAAAGGCTCTTTAGGGATGCATGAGACAAGTGCTCGGGCCTGGTGCACTGGGAAGACCCAGAGGAATCGGGTGGAGAGGGAGGTGGGAGGGGGGATCGGGATTGGGAATACATGTAAATCCATGGCTGATTAAAAAAAAAAAAAAAGGCTCTTTAGTTCCTCGTCCCTTTCTGCCATTAGAGTGGTATCATCTGTATATCTGAGGTTGTTGATGTTTCTCCCACCAGTCTTGATCCCAGCTTGTGATTCATCCAGTCTGGCATTTAGCATGGTGTACTTTGCATATAAGTTAAATAAACAGATTGACAATATACAGCCTTGTCATACTCCTTTCCCAATTTTGAACTAGTCAGTTGTTCCATGTCTGGTTTTAACCATTGCTTCTTGACCCTCACAGAGGTTCCTCAGGAGACAAGAAAGGTCATCTGGTATTCCCATCTCTTTAAGAATTTTCCAGTTGAGATCCACACAGTCAAAGGCTTTTGCTTAGTCAATGAAGCAGAAATAGATGTTTTTCTAGAATTCCCTTGCTTTCTATATGATCCAGTGAATGTTGGCAATTTGATCTCTGGTTCCTTTGTCTTTTCTAAGCCCAGCTTGTACATCTGAAAGTTCTTGGTTCACGTACTGCTAAAGCTTAGCTTGAAAGATTTTGAGCATAACCTTACTAGCATGTGAAATGAATGCAATTGTCCAGTAATTTGAACATTCTTTTGCACTGCCCTTCTTTAAGATTGGAATGAAAACTGACTTTTCTAGTCCTTTTGTCAAATTTGGGACCTTGTCAGTCATTATTTCTCCAAATACCTTTTTTAGCCTGACTTCATCTTCCTCTGCTTTAGGGACTCTGATTACGTACATGTTAGACATTATAATCCATTAAGACTCTGAGACATTTTTTTTTATTCTGTTTTCTCTGTATTGTTTGTTTTGGATGACTTATATACTTCTATCTCCAAGGACATCGACTCTTTCCTCTGTCTTCTTCATTCTGCTGTCAAGCCCATCTAAATAAATTTTGGTTGTTGAATTTTTTCAATTCCAAAATTTACACTAGATTTTCCTGTACCATTTCTGTAGAGAATTAAAATTTTTTCATTTGTTTCAAACATGTCTCATTGTTCCTTGAAGCACTTTGTGAAATTTACTCTAAAATCCTGGTCAGATGATTTTAGTATTTGTGTCAACTTGGAGTTGGCCTGTTAGTTTTTTCTCGCCTGAGTTATGAGGCATATCTTCCCCCACCTTGTTGTTTTTAAATGGTGTCTTTACTTGTCTCTTTGTTCTTCTATATAAATTTTAGAATAAGTTTATCAAATTCCATGAAAAATGTAGACTGGAATTTTGATTGAAATTGTATTGACTTAATAAATTAATTTGGACAGAGCTAGATTTTCACTCTGCTGAGTCTTCCTGTTCGTGTTCTTTACATTTATTGAAATTTTCTTTAATGTCCTTCAGTAAGATTGTATTATTTTCTCAGTGAAGATCAGGCTTATCTTTTGTTAGCTTTGTTAGGTGCTGTGGGGTGCTGTGCTTAGTCATTCAGTCGTGTCCGACTTTTTGTGATTACTGTTGGGAATAGTATCTTTTTTAAATTATGTTTTAAATGGTTAGTTGCTCGTAGATAGAAATGCAGTTGACTTTGGTATATTGATTTTCTAACAATGAACTCTTTGCAATCATCATCATTTTTCTGTAAATCTCTTTAGTTCGTTTTGATTACCTTTCATTTCTTTTTGTTTTACGGCGCTGCCTAAGACCTCTTTATTACAATATTAAGTCAGAGGGATAATAGTAAGAATTCTTACTTGGTTCTGATCAAAAGAAAATGTTTATGACATTTTCCTTTTGAGTATGATTTTTGATGTAGGTGTTGGAAGAAATCTTTTAACAAGTTAAGGAAATTCCCATTCTATTCCTGTTTGCTGAGAATTGTTTTAAAAATTGAGAATGCAAATGATCACAAGGTTTTTAACCTTTCTTTTGTTAATGTGATGCAGATTATTAAATTAATTCAAAATCATTACTTAGGTTAAAAGAACACAATGTTTTAGATGAGAGCTTTATTTAATCAAAGTTGAGGTAAAAACAAGAAAGAGTCTGAGATTATTGTAAAATCTTTTATTAACTTAATCATTTTAGTCAATAAAGGGATTGGGCTAACTCAATTTTAAAGAGTTCTAAATCAAAAGGTTTTTTTCTGCCTTTAAGCAGGGTCGCAAACTGCCAGTTTGCCAAGTCTTTGGTAAAAAGTCTGGTTCTACATATAGGCCTTTTCCAAAAATTGCTTTAGTGAGTTAGCGACTAATTGCATTAGTGATTAGGAGAGAATTTCGTTCCCACCCCCAGGAGCTTCACTGCCTCTAGATTCCCCAGAGTCCAACAGTTTGAAGTCATGGGAGGATTAGAGGAAAAAAGGGTGGGAAACCCAGCGTGCGGCACCGCTTTGATTGCCTATAATTGTGGGTATCAACCTATGACATTTCTGGCTAGATTTGGGTCTACATTGTAAAATACACTTCTTGTGGAAATGCAAACAAACTTGCATTTCTTTATGGGCAAGTATGAATGGCTTTAGTCAAGGTAGATTATTTTTCAAGAGCGAATACATTTTTGGGTGAGTAATGATTTAATGAGGATACAAAATGATTATTGTTCTTTCTGGCTCTAGATAATAGCCCAGTGTTTTATAGTTAGCCATAATAGAGTATGACATAATATCTCATACACAATCCACTTTCACATTCAATATGACACACATATATATGTATACACACACACACACACACACACATATATAAATAGCATCACCGACTCAGTGGGCATGAGTTTGAGTAAATTCCGGGAGTTGGTGATGGACAGGGAAGCCTGACGTCCATGGGGTCGCAGAGAGTCAGACACGACTGAGTGACTGAACTGAACTGATATATAAGTAGGCCAGAATTAGCACAAAATAGTCTACCTGGAAAAAGCTTATAAAAAGACAATTTATCTGAAATATTGAAGAAGAGATCTGATGGTTACAAGTGTTACTTCTTTAGGAAATTAATTGATGATTGGATAATTTATCAACTAACGATATCAGTTTTCAGAAATATGTTTTGGTATATTCGTAATGATGAATTTCCCCAACAGAATGATTCCAAAACTAAAAACCAGAAAGCATAGGCATTGAAGCCAGAATATCTGAATTTAAATTACAGCTATTCCTTTCACTAATTGTGTAATCTGGGGTAAATAATTTAGCCTATAAGTCTCTATGTCTTCACCTATAAAGTGGTGACAATTAGCTCTTAGAGTTGTTAGAAAGATTAAACGAACTGAGGCACGTTCTATGCCCAAGATATTAAACATTCGGGCACGGTATTTCTAATTCCCTTCCAGTGAAGAGCACCATCATTACGCAGTACAGCCTGCTGTGAGGAGGAGGGACTCCGAGGCTGCAGCGCCTGGGTTGGCCGCTGGCTCCACCATCTCGCCAGCTGCATGACCATGGGCACACTCCTTAAACCAGCCATACTTCAGTTTTCTCATCTGCAAAATGGGCATTATAAATGCATCTTCCTCGTAGGGTGGTAGGATTAAATGAGTTTATTTCTGTAAAATGCTTAGAACAGGGACTGGCACACCGGAAATGCTATGTAAGCGTTAGCTGGTGTTGTAGTGAGACACTCATGGTTTATTGTACTGGTATATCTCAGAACTACTACATGTACATCTACAGTTGATCGATAATATGTGGATGAGTGTATTTTTCTGATTTCAGTGCTAGGGGTGTACTGAAGGGGGTGGAGCAGCAGAGGAGGTTACGCATTTCCTCAGTATCAGCTGCAAATGCTCTGCAAAAGCAGCTGCCTTTGCAGAATCTAGCTCCGGGCATAGGGAGAAAGGAGCAGAGATATTCCATTTCCCCATGGGTACCATTTACCCTCACTAAGCCATGGCTTTAATGAGCACCAATATTTTTTAGTTCCCTTGTAAATGGTGTTTACAGTGAAAATCGTATTACAGCAACATTAAAGAATTGTTCAAAGATAAAAAATAAATCAACTACAAACATGCAAAAACTGATTTAATTCTTTCAGTTTCCCTCCGGTTTTTGTTTATGTGCACATGCAGTATGTGTTTACACAGCTGTCGTCAATGTGCACATAGCATTTTGTACTTTACTGTGTTTAACATTAGCTGATAACTCTTTCCCTGTTATATAGTCTTTATTATTGTTATTGATGGCTGCAGAGTCATGTTGACAAGCATAATTACTCTTTTTTTGAAAATCAAAACATTCACCTTTTACATACTGTAGGAGAACTCTAGGAATACAAGTAAGGGCAATAAATTATAGAAGAAAAGGAAATCAAAGACCTACACCTCCTATGACAGGAGGAAAGATAGGAGGGGAGTATGTGATTGCCTAAGAACTGTGAAATCCTATAATTTGATTTTGCAGCAGATTTCTACCCCAATGCTTTACTTAACATATCTATTTTTAAATGTAAGAGGATTAAAAAGAAACTGCATTTGATGGGTACACAGAGGTTCATTATACTATTGTCTACTTTTGTATATGTTTGAAACTTCCGTAATTAAAAAAGGTTTAAAGAAAAGAATGTGCTTATAAAAGATGTTTCCAACCCCCTTGGAAATAGTTTGAGTGTCTCTTGGTGAGCACACCCCCGCAGCCCACACATGTGGGAGTTTTCAAAGTCCTTCTACCTCCAGAGCCTTGCTTTCTTCCTCCAGGAAACTGATGCAGTGCATCAGTTGTGTGTGGTGGTGTCCTCGCTGAGAACAGTGCTCCCTCAGACGTGGTGCTCTTGTGCCAGGCACAGCTCCCACCGTCTGCAGAAACCCTGCAGTTGGTAAACCACTGCTGAGACCATCTTGTTTAAGAAGGTGGGGTAGTGGGTAGGGGGGAGTGGTGGAGGCCACAACTGACTCACCCCTGGTGGTCTCTGCCGGAGTAGGTGACCCCCAGTAGATGGTCACGGAGCAGGCCAGGCCCTTCCCACCCCACGCTGGGCTGAGACCATCACACCTGCTGGCCCAGCACCCTCTGAAGGTGGGTGTCCAGACTCACTAAGTTGTGTGTTCTCTTGGGGTGTCCTGAAGACACACTTGCTAAGACCAGGGCTGTCCTTCCTCCTGCAAATTCTGTGGCTCACACGAGTGCCCAGCGGCCTCCCTCTCCTGCCCCACCCTCCATCACCCCCGCGTCAGTCTATCTCAGTCCTGCTGTCAGAACTCCTCCTCTGGTCTTTCCTTCCGGATCTTGTTCTGTTTGTTCTGTGAATGTGCGGGTCAGTCCTCTCCTGAGAGGCAAGTCCCATCTTGCTCCTGACGCCTGACTCCCTCACTCTCAGCCAACAGCCTCCTGAGGACTCTGGAGGCGTGGCAGCTGTCAGAGGCTCCTGTTGTGTTCAGGGGTGCTGGGCCCCTGGGAGGGGGACAAATATCTGCCCCCAGTGGTAGATAATATGGCTTGATTAAAGAGAAATAGAAAATCAAGGCATCCTGCCATACACTTTAAATCTATACAGCAACGTATGTCAATTATTTCAATAAAACTGGGGGGGGGGGGAGTGGAGAGAAATAGAAGACAGCTCTGTGAGATCCAACAGATGGTCTGATTAGGGAGAAGGAAGTCAGTGCAGAATACACACAAACTCCCCATGCTCAGTGATCAGCTGTTTAGGACAAGGATAGTGTGGTGGTCCCTGTGAAAATCCTCACTGCCAGCATGGGGACTGGTACTCAGCAGCACAGTACAAATGTTTATTGAACAAATAAACAAAACTTCAGGTCAACAAAGTCAGGTATAGAATATGTATATGAGGGTCAAAGAAATATAGACCAGACGAGTGATCTGAGTGGATAAGAGCAGTGAAGAAGACTTCTCATAGGAGGGAAATTATTTTTTTAGAAGCTGGAAGGTAGAGAGGAGTCTGGTGTAGAGTTCCATTGATAATACTGAGTGACCTTAGACAACTTATGAACCTTTCTGTGCCTCAAACATACACTCTCTAACATGGAGCCATGAGTGTCTACCAGATGAGGGCAGGGTGGTCGAGGAGGCTCAGTGCATTCATGGGAAATGGGACCTAGAACTTGGTAAATGGCAGTCAGCGACACCATCTGACACCACATCTTCACCTTCCTAGGGGTCACCCCCTGGACACTGCAGACATTTGAGGATGATGAGGCCTGAATCTTAACTATAAATGGACTGTCAAGGGGAACCAGACATATGAAGAGACACAACAACATGAGATTAATAACAGTTATCATTATCGCAATCATTATGACTAATGTTTATTGAATGCTTACCATGTGCCAGATGTTTTCATCACTTCATACAGTTTAAATCATTTAATCTTTACAACTCTATTTCACAGAGAGGGAACAAAGGCCTAAAGAGCTATACCTTTTGACTTAATTGAAAAATATACCAGTATGAAAGAAATTTGGGGAAAAAGGAAAAAACAGAAACGCCATGATTATCTCTCCTTCTACTCTTACAGAACATTTTCATTTTCCTAAATTACTTTCTAATCCATGTTCATTGCCAACTTGTCTTTTAAAATAATTTTATTCTTTATACGAAAATGATGTGGGATCATTATGAAAAGTTTCAAGCAATAAAGAAGTACAAATAAGAGAGAAAAGAAAGAGCTGATATTTAAGAACAAAACGCTGCTGGCATCACGTGACCCTCTTCACCGGCGTGTCTGCTGTTCGTGTTGAGTCACTGAAGTAAAATATTACTCTACAGAACTTGGATGTTTTTACTAATTATTGAATAAAGGAAGGCTAACTTAAAGTTTGTGTTATGAGGTACTAAACTACCCAATGGGCTTCCCAGGCGGCACAGGGGTAAAGAATCCACCTGCCAATGCAGGAGATGCAAGAAGCGTGGATTCAATCCTTGGGTCAGGAAGATCCCCTGGGGTAGGAAATGGCAACCTGCTCCAGTATTCTTGCCTGGAAAATTTCATGTACAGAGGAGCCTGGCGGGCTAAAGTCCATGGTGTCACAGAATCAGACATGACTGAGCACACACACACACACAGACTACCTGATACACCAAAACTTATCAGTTCTCAGATTATATGACTTTTCCTAGAAAAAAAATAAGATTCTTTGTATAAAATATTGGAAACTATAAATTCTTGATATTTTTTTCTGTTCGTTAGAGATGCAAGACTTCCACCAATAAATCAAAAGCTGTAGAAATCTTCTGCTCGGATTCTAAGCGTACTGAGGGAAGAAGGTAATGCTTTTCTTAACATATGAGAAGATATGTATGTGCATAAGATATGAGTCTTATGCAACTCCTGGAAAAAAAAAACTCATTATTCAGATTTCTGTGAGGGGTTTGAGTCTGAAAACAATGTGTTGCAAAAGGAGAAAGATTGGTGATCTCTCAGAATTTCAAAGTCTAAGGGGCCTTACAGACTCTGTACTTCGCTACTCATATTTAGAGATAAGGAAATGGGCCAGAGAAGCTGAGGAGGATAGAATAAATCACAGTAAGCTAAGATCAGAACCCAAGTCATTTAGAAACATTAGTAGTCATTTAGAAACCTTTATTCCTATTGGTGGGAAAGGAAAAAGAAAAGGAAAAAAAAAAAAAGAGCAAGGAGTTGAAATAAAAACTCAAAACAGATGTTTTATGGGTCAAAACAGTAAAGCCTTCTGGTATACTTCCTAACTTCTGAATTAATTTTGGCCAATTGCCAGGATTTGACTAGCAGATCAGAAATTCCCCTCTTTCCTTTGGCAATGTAAAATAAGCAGATTTCAAAAGTAGTTCCCATCTCCTCCCTGAAAAATCAGTGCTTATACCTGTGGAGAAAAGGGAGAGGGCCAATGTACAGATGCCCCCATCAGCGAGTACCCATCCCCAACGGGCATCAGGGGACCGTAAGACCCTGAGCCTGGCCTTGCACCACCATCGGAAGATATCACACACATGGTGATAAATACATGTTCTGTGGGATTTTAGAGATCTCACATCTTGGTGATATCCTGTTAATATTACTCTTTGAAATTAGCTTAGGTTTTAAATGAGCAGAGGGTTGCTTCCGGAAGTCCCACCATGGTTGCTCCCCTGGGACCGAAGCCCCACGCATTTTAAGGGGTCCTCGAGTAGCAGTTGTACACAACCCTAAAGGCCACTACTGTTTTCACAGATGTGCTACAAGGGCACCAAACATCAGATACAAAGCACTGAGGAACCTCAAAGAGAAAGCCTGCTGCAGAGTGAACAGGAGAGCTGGAAACGGGAACCTGGAAGTGTTTCCAATGGGCTTGACACTTGCTGTGTTTGGCATCTTCATTATTGTCATATTTGTCTACATAACCATGGAAAGCAAATAACTCTTTGGTTAAGTGCTTTGGAAGCAGAGTGAGGAACACGTGCCTGAGTATTGCTCTGAGCCCTCCTGCTTCAGGAGGGAACAGAGGCTACTCTCAAGGTGGAGACCCAGCCCCACAGCCGGGCAGTCTTCCCTTGCCCTGTGCTGAGCTGAAGGGTCTGTGACCAGGCTCCAGACAGGTGGAAGGGATGAGGGAGCGAGCCAGGCATTTGTGTCAAAGAGCTGGATAGTAGGAGTCAGGTTAGCCATCATTAAAAGTACTTTCACGTTCGTGCAGCCCTCTAAGAAGGAAACTGTGCCTGGAGTTGTTCTTTTTCACTGCGGTGATAAGCTGTGGATCACATTTTATTCACTCTTCAAATTGGGTAGTCAACTATGGGCAAGGCCAAAACAAGCGATGAACAAAAAAGGGAGCGTATCTGCTTTGGCAAACACAAAGAACTAGCCAACATCACCAGTAATGAAAAGAAAATCACTCAGAACAAGATTATATTTTCACCATTGAACTTAGAAAGGTCTGAAAAGATTAAGACCTGGTAAGGAGTGCAGTGATCACGGCCCTGGGGGTGGGCAGGGCTGGGCAAGCACCTGAGCTCCTCTGCTTCTTGGCTTTGTGAGCTTGGGGGAGGTAGCTGTCTTCTCTGAGCTTCAGTTCAACTTCTGAAAACAGGGATAAAATAGATGCTTAGGGTGACAGAGGATGAGATGGTTGGATGGCATCACCGACTCAGTGGACATGAGTTTGAGCAAGTTCCAGGAGTTGGTGATGGACAGGGAAGCCTGGCATGCTGCAGTCCAGGGGGGTCACAAAGAGTCCAACTCAACTAGCGACTGAACTGAACTGAACTGAACTGAAATTCTTAGGGGGGGTGAAGAATTTGAAGAAATTGCACATATGAAGTAATGATATAATACTTGGTGTTATCCACAGCTAACTGGTAGAAGCCCTCACTAAATGTTCAATAAATGCTTAAGCCGTGTTACACTTTGGCATAATATTTCAGCTTCTGGGAAGAGCTACTTCTAGACAGAGAGAAGTCTTAAGTACCAAGAAGTTAGCTGCAGTGATTTTCATGGCAGTCAAAAGGTAGAGCCAACTCAAATATCCAACAATAGGGGAAAGGCTTAATAAGTTGAGGTCTAGCCTCTTGACAGATGACTGTATAAGAATTTAAAACATTAAAAAGTTTATCATAACAGAAAATGCTTATTTAAAAAATTTTAAGCAGCTTTATTGAGATATAATTTACATGCCATACAGTTCACCTAATGTGTAAAAGTCAATGATTTTTAGAGTATGTGTAGTTGAACAACCGTCACCTATTTATATTTTAGAATATGTACAGGTATACAACCATTACCACAAGCAATTTTAGAATGTTTTCATCACCCCTAAAATGCTTTTTTAAAAATAGTAAACAAAAATGATGCAGATTCGTTACTATTGTATTATCACAACTAAACAAACAACACTGGAAGAAATATGTAAAAATGTTAATAGTACTTCAAAAATGGGACTCTGATTGTCTTTATTTCTACTTTTCCATGTTTTTAAGGATTTCTATAAGCAGAGTGTGTTGATTTGTGTTAATTCAGGAAATGTGTTAATTCAGGAAAGTTTTATTTTAAAAAATGTATACTGTATTACAGTTTGGCTGTAAGGAACATAAAACTCAGTTAAGCTGGCTTAAACAAACAAGGATTTATTTTTATCTCTTAAAAAGAAATTTGGAGCTTAAAGCATATAATACTATTAAAAATAACCAAATGTAATATGTTCCTGCTCAAATAAACCAACTGTAGAAAAAATTATGATCATGAAAATTTGAAACTGACTAGATATTTGATGATATTTAGAGATGCTTGATCTTATTGAGCTTCAGCAGCTATTCTGTGACTACAAGTTAAAAAGCATAAGAGGAAAAAAAAAAGCATAAGAGGAAAGCTAAGATAATTGCAAAGATGTTGGCCTGCTGTCTTTAAACTCCTGAAATTAGTTCTGAAACTCAATCCATTGCATTAGTATTTTAAGGCAGAACTTAGGAACTCACCACCTCCTATCCCCAGCTCGTGTTATGAATTTCATTCAGAACAGTAAGGCTTCCCAGGTGGCTCAGTGGTAAAGAATCCACCTGCCAAGACAGGAGACCCAGAAGACAGAGGTTCGATCTCTGGATCAGGAAGATCCCCTGGAGGAGGGCCACCCACTCCAGTATTCCTGCCTGGAGAATCCAATGGGCAGAGGAGCCTGGCCGGCTATGGTCCATAAGGTTTCAAAGAGTCAGACATGACTGAACTGACTTAGTGTGCAGAACAGTAAGGGAGGCTAGGAGGGTGGGCATTTGAAATTTAGCAGCCTCTGTTAGACAGGGGATAGAGGATTGAGCATAAGAAGAGGAGACAGCAACCTATAGTGGTGGCCACATGTTCGGTTGTCAATAAGATAAAGCATAAAAAATAAATAAATCTCTCCTAGAAAGCCTTCGTCAGTCCTTGAATCTTTGCTGATTACTTCTTGTAAATTAGAATCCTGGAATCAGTCTCAGGAGACTGAACAAGACCTCCAATTAGCGCCTCAGCACTCAAGGTGCGGTCTCCAAGCAGCAGCCTTAGCAGCTCAGGCCCTACCCCAACCCACGAAGCTGGAATTTGCATTTTAACAGGATCCCAGGATTCCCGTACACATTAAAGTTTGAGAAGCACTGCTGTGCTTCATGCCCATCAGATGCTTGTGTAGGAGGAATCCTAGCTCAAGCCTAAGCCAGGCTGACCTTAAGCGTCAGGCCAGAAGACCAGCAGGCTGGGTCCATCAGGGATCTGTGCACTGATTACCTCTTTGAGAAAAATGTGTCTTAAAGGAAGAGACTCAGGGGTATGAGTTTGATCTCAGGAAATGTTCCACTATTCATCCATCCGATAATTTATCATCTCCTGCATCCTCTCAATAGAAAGGCAAATAAAATCAGTGTAAGATACAGTCCCTACTCTTAAGGGACTGGTAGGGGAGAAGGAGATGCCAACAGACATTGCAATGTTAAGTGACCTCCTTTTGATGGTAGGGCAGGGAGTATAGAAAAGGGCGACTTTCTCCAGTGTTGGGAGTAGACATGGGTAGCTTCCTGGAGCAAGTGGTATCATAGTTGAACCCAGCAGGAGGAGTAGGATTCGATCAACAGAAGTGGGAGGAAAGTGGGTGAGGCTAAAGGTGAAAGGACCGTCTCCAGGCCTAGGGCACAGTGTTTCTAGAGACGGGTAGGGGAGAAGCACTATGAAACTGAACGGGCTGGTGAGGAATGGGGCTGGCAAGGAGGGCAGAGTTCGGATCACGGCGAGTCTCGGGGACCATATCAAGGTCTTTAATCCCAGGGCCAATGCAGAAGAGGACCTCTTCTAAGAACGAACCATCCCCGCCTCCCTAACTGTCTTCCTTGAGAGTTTCCATAGCTTCCATGCCTTCCCCTGAAAACTGGGTAGAGAAAGCCTTCTAAAGAGGCATCAGACTGAAGGAGCCTTTTGCCCAGGCCCCTGAAAGACTCCGGGCACACAGGGCAGTTATCAGGGTGCTGGGCCTGGCAGGAGCAGGAAGCCCTGCATCAGTGGGAGGGAGGGGGCACACTCTGACACGGACTTCCCCTGCCATCCTCGGCGAGGGCACTGCGTCCCACAAGGCCGCAGGAGCAGGGGCAGGAGTGGGAGGTCAGGGGGTGCTCCCTGGTGCTGGTGGGCAGACACGAGGCACCTTCATGGAACTCCCTGGAGGCAAGGAAGGAGCTGCTGCAACTGACCCAGCAAAAAGGGTAGGTGTGACAGGGGGCCACTGAAACCCCTCTGCGTAGAGAACTCAAACCACTGCCATGGTCTGTGAATCTTCATCCTGTGACCCAGGTGTTTCACCGTCGTCTCTGTAAGGCTCCCCTTGCCCTGGCGATCCGGGGAGAGTGTGTATACGGAGGGGAGCTGTGTCCTCCCAGGACCGCCGTCCTCAGTCTCCAGGAAACTGTTGCCACCAAACTAACCTCACGGAGCTGGTACAGGGAAGGCTGTGTGCGTAGCAGGCTTTTCTGAAACTGGAGACGTGATGAGGAAACTGAAATGTGGAGAGGAAAGAACAGAGCCTACTTTGGTGCCTCTCCCAGCTCCGAGTCATCTACCCGCCCCACTCCACCCTCAGCTATACACCCCCGCGGCAGAAGCCGGAACACTGAGACTGTCTTGACTTTGGGCCAAATTGAATTCCCAGGCAGGACTCCCTCCCCCCACTAGTCTCACTGATAGGGAAGGAATTGGTGTAGAGATTTATTCTCTCATCAAGGGCAAACTCCAAGACATCAGGGTGTTTTATTTTTCCAGTTCCAACTACTTGTCTGCCTCTCCTACAAATCTTGTAGCTCTATGGGTTGGGGACTGTATCTTAACTGTCTCTGGATCTCTTCTTAAAAGTCCTGACTCATCCAGAACAAGCCCACTTCCTTTTCAAGCCATTTCCAACCCAAACAGACATTTGAAACGACAAAACCAATACCCTAGATTTCACCTCCTACTTATCCCTGTGAGAAGTTCCTAAAATGAGCAAACTGCAGCTGAAAGGCATCATTATGTGTGTTTATTCCTCAACAGTCTGTCCTTCCTGGGCATGGGTAATGCTCATGGGTAGTGACATGGATCAAATGTCACTTACCTCTGGGTAAGCGTTCTTACCTCTGATTGCCAAGCAGTTAAGGGGGGCACTGGCTGGCGACAGGATTCAGCTAATTTCATGTCCCAAGGGGCGCTGGATTTCGTGGGCCTGTGTTCTGCATGTGGGGCAACAGGTTCTATTCTATCACGTGTGCTGTTAAAATCTCTATGCAGCCAACGTTCAGGCTGGCAGATGGAAGAAATTCTTAAAGGTTCTATTTCTGGTTTTCAACATGCAAAGAAATACTGTGCTCCCACTTCTTAAAAATAATTGGTTAAGCACCAAGTTATATTCATTGCCACAGTCATAAATAAAAAAGTGCTAGACCACATTATTCACATCTAGGGTATTGATAATAATTCTTATGTGCAAGGAAAAGGATTACTGATGTTTGGGAGGTCTTCCTTCTTGCTCCCCTGCCCCCACTTTCCTTCTGTCCTCAAACCCCACCACTACCCCCCAACCAAGAAAAGTCTTGCTGATTAGAGTAGCATGAAGAGGCTGATCTCTAAAGTAAAATTAAATGTTACTCTTTTCCAAATCAAGAAATAATCTCAAGGCTAAAATAAGAAAGTGCCAAACCAATTTAGCATTTGATTCTGAGGAAGATTTCCCCTAGAATCTTGGATGGCAGAACATGAAAGGGAAGCCAATTAGCTTGTGTGAAGCCACACTAACTTTGAGCAAGCTTGCTCCAGAAGAAATGCACCCAGTAAGAAGGTACGTGGAAGCCAGAGCGACTGCCATCAAGGCTTCTTCCCGTTGGTGCACACAGACAGCTTCCTGCCCGTTTCCTGCTGGCAAAGCAGGTGAGTGCAGAGCAGCAGGAAATATGCCGAGGTGTTGCAGACACACACCACCCAGCACTGGTTCACGTTCACTGAAGAACGATGGCTCATGTGTGGGTGTAAACTGAACACAACCCTACCTAATGAATCACTCCCTCGAGAGCCAGAAGGGGCTATTCTAGGTACGCTGCAGGCTTGGACGAGGGTGCCTCGCTGTTTCCTGACAACGGGAGAACGCTGTGACAACTCCAGTTCCTAGAGAGCCATTGTTAAATTCTCTTCGGAGCTGAGGGATTAGCTAAGAGTATGCTGAGGGGACAGGATGAATTTGCTTTGTTGTGGTTGCAACTAGGGTTCGTTGGCCTCTCAGGGAATATGGGTCACTGACGTCTACTACTCTTCCGATCAGAGCTCAGCTCTTCTGCTTTCCCCAAGACTGGCGTGGGACAAGCAAGAAGGGCGCGTCCACAGCCAGCCTGAGTCAGGGGGACTCTGCTGCCAGGGGAGCACGTCTTTCTTCCTGATGCTGCTGGAGCGTTGAAACTGGCCCAAGGGGGATGACAAGGGGGATGCTGCTGAGATGGAACTCAGGGGATCCAGGTTCCAATCTCACCTCTGCCCCCACTACGTGTGGGCATGGAAGGCTTATCTGGAGCCTCAGTTGCCTCCTCTGTAAAATGAGCAATAGATTTCTGAGTTGGAAACTACATTGACGAACCTTAAAGACAGTGTGCTAAGTAACATAATCCAACCACAAAAGGGCCAGTGCTGTATGATTCCACTTTTATGGTTACCTAGAATAGTCAGACTCATAGAGACTGAATGCAGAATGGTGGTTGCCAGTTTCTGAGGGGTGGGGGAGTGAAGAGCTGTTGGTTGGTAGGTTCCAAGTTTCAGTTTGGGAGGATGAAGTTTCAGAAATGGATGGTAGGGATGGTCACACAACAGTATTTAGGATCACTGAACTGCATAGCTAAAAATGGTTAAAGTGGTACATTTTGTGTTGTGTATGAAAGTGTTAATCACTCAGTCATGTCTGCAGTCCCACAGACTGCAGCCTGCCAAGCTCCTCTGTCCATGGGATTCTCCAGGCTAGAGTACTGGAGTGGGTTGCCATTCACTTCTCCAGGGAATCATCTCAACCCACGGATCGAACCTGGGTCTCCTGCATTGCTGACAGATTCTTTACTGTCTGAGCAACCTGGGAAACTATGTGTTATATATACTTGCCACAGTATTAAAAAATAAAAAAGAAATGAAGCAATTACTCACAGCATTTGCTCACAACATCAGGGGTCTCAAACTCAAACATCCACAGAAAGAAAGAAAGAAAGAAAGTGAAGTTGCTCAGTCGTGTCCTACTCTGTGACCCCATGGACTGTAGCCCAACAGGGTCCTCTGTCCATGGGGTTTTCCAGGCAAGAATACTGCAGTGGGTTGCCATTTCCTTCTCCAGGGGATCTTCCCAACCCAGGGATCAAACCCAGGTCTCCCACACTGCAGGCAGACGCTTTACCATCTGAGCCACCAGGGAAGCCCAAACATCTGTGGGTCCAGGCAAATTGTGTAAGTGAATGAGTGAGTCCTGTGACTTGCTGGAGGCACATCGCCCTGGAGCAGGCAACAGCTCCCCAGCCCAGCCAGGACCCACCATGCAGGAAGGTGGGGCGGTTTGTCAAAAAGAGTGAAAATTCTGGATATTTTGGTGAAGTCTCTGAACTAAATTGGCAACTAAACTAACTAAAATTGAACTAAAATTGGCAACTAATCTAAGAAATTTTTTAAACCCTCAAAGCTGTGAGCCAAAAAAAATACATCTACAGGTCCTATTCCGCTTGCAGACTCTCTCTCCCCCTGTGTAGATGACCCCTATGTATCATCTAGATTCCTTTCTCCTGTGCACCCCAGCCCCACTACCCCCTCAATAACACACTGTGGCCACGACAAGCTGTCTCGGGGTAAGTCTCCTGACTTTCCACACCGTGTGCCCGTGGAAACCCAACCAGAATATGCCAGAACAGGCAGGATATACTTCACCGACAACAAGCAGGTAGGCTTGGGTCGACACTGCGATGGTCCTAACAGAGTCCATCAGAGATGTGGGGGTGCTTATATGCATTTTCTAGCCCCAAACCCCACTAACTCTTATGATTTTTTTTTTAACTTTCCTTAGTGGAAGCCTACTTTTTCACTCTCCTCTTTCACTCTCATCAAGAAGCTTTTTAGTTCCTCTTCACTTTCTGCCATAAGGGTGGGGTCATCTGCATATCTGAGGTCATTGATATTTCTCCCGGCAATCTTGATTCCAGCTTGTGCTTCTTCCAGCCCAGCGGTTCTCATGATGTACTCTGCATATAAGTTAAATAAGCAGGGTGACAATATACAGCCTTGACATACTCCTTTTCCTACTTGGAACCAGTCTGTTGTTCCATGTCCAGTTCTAAACTTTGCTTCTGACCCACATACAGGT